>NW_026946394.1:0-392979 GCF_033847375.1 Trichoderma aggressivum f. europaeum
TCTTTTAAAAATTCTATATACTATATTATATATATTCTACCTAGGGTTTTATTTTTAAACATTTTTATTTATATCTAATATGTGTATTTCTATAGTTTATTTAGTTATAGGGTAGCTGTTGCTGTGCATACGTTTAGTGTACTTACTGAGTGACTTAACTGCCCCACTTACAGCACCCCTTGTCGGTACGCGGCCCACCGGGGCCAATTTGGCCGGATACCTCGTATGCCGCCCTGTGCCTGTACAGCTCAGAACAACCCAGACAATTGGGTGCCTGACACGTGGGTGGACCTGCAAGGGTTTGTCGACTTTGATTGCGTCTCTGCCTGGCCTGTTGCGGTCACGAATTATTATGGGAGGGGTGTGAAGGAGGAAAAGGAAGAGTCAAGTACATGGACTCAAGGTATCTCCAAGGGAGCTTACACAGTGACGGGCAGTGTTGTGGAATCGCAACTATACCTCGAGGCCGAGTACAAGACGTGTGTTTTCGGAACCAGTTGATGCCATTGAGATAAGGATGGGGACAGGAGTCGCAGCTCTGCTCGAGTGCTCGAGGCTCGAGCTGTCGTCAGACCTGGGCTGGGGCCCCTGATGACTCTTCCATTGCTTGCAAGAAGCAAAGTTTGCGTAGCGGTATAAAAGGGAAGCCGTATTCCTGCCGCTTCTCCCCGACCTTTTCTTTGAAAGTTTTGGTCAAATGCCCAACCGCCTTTGCTGCAGGCACCATACCTATGATATGGATGTGTACCGAACCCCCCTCCCAGCGAATGCAGTGGCAGGGTGACCTTGTTCGGCTTCACAGCAAATCCTCCTACCGGCCGCTGCCACTCGTACATGCGACGACTAATACCGAGCTCCGTCCGCCCTTCCGTCCATCATACCTCCCGGTCCTCGACCAAGTGTCCGGTACAGGCATCGACGCACGATGATGAGACAACCCTGGATAATGGATCACGATAACAGATGAACAAAACTGCAGGCCGAATGCCACGGTTGAATGCAACGGTACCGGCTACAAGGCGACACGCGGTATTCCGCAGCATGCTCTGGAACGCTGACTGCCGAACCTTGCCGCACCTTGGCCGCTGCTACGGTGCAGTATGACGTTGCCCTGGGAAGCTGAGGTCTCAATCAATATCGCTGTGCCCTTTCCAGCGTCACGGTGTGTCCAATGAGAGCGAGATGCCCAACACCCTCTTCCAGCGCTATTGCCGCCGCTATTCTCGCCGCCGCGTTACATTGACGACGCAATAGCAGGGGGTGGATGTCTGGCGGTGACCGACCAATGGCCCGGCTGCTCGGCCCAAATTTTACGGAGCACAAAGCCGATGGCGGATGCGAAAATTTTTTCCATGATCCCGAGCCTCGCTCAGCTGGCAAATCAGGGTCCACTCTAGCCCGGCTCAGCAATTGACTTGGAACCCTTGAAGAGGCGGCATTATCGCATTTGCTCAGGGACCGAAGGAATGTCGCAAAATACCGCATTTGAGCAGATAACACGGCTTGCTATGGGACGGGCGGATCTGGTCACGCACGAGCATTTGCAGCTGCGTATCGTACAGAGCCGAACCCTGCAGCGAGAAACTGTGCGGTAACGTGCACGAAATACGGATGTGCGCTTGAGTTTTGGTCGCCCAACGAGTCAGTCGAGCTGTTGGCGAAACGCTGCAATGACTCTTACAACTCCAAGGACGAACAGCTGCAATGTCAGGAAACAGTTGTCGGCTCACTTGCATATTCAACTTGATGCAGATTGATATACCAAGTTACCCGAACAGGAATCTTGCGCGCAACCGACAGGTTGTCAGAAAGCTCACCATGCATCAGGGCGAGGTTGCCTTAGGCTCAAGACCAACCAGATGGATCTGTCAATCTGCCGCCTCACCTTTTGCTTTTTTTCCCACACCCCCCTTGTCCTCAGGCATGCATTCATCCCACGCAGCGCGTCTGTCGCAAGGGTCTAGCTTTCCCACTCGCACTTGGCCTTGTTGCAACGTAGCGGCTCTCTTTTTGCTCCGATGTGGAAATTGGCAAGGATGTGCGACAGGCTGGCAGGGGGTCTTGTCTTGTCTCTTTGTTCTGCCTGGCTCCTATCTGACGAGAATTATTCGGGTCCTAAAACTATGGAGAATGATGCGTAGATTTTCTGCCCTCGTGAGATGTTCTATATCGCGCATTGCTGTAGGAGTACATGTTGTATGACCCGAGGCAAGGTCTTTTGTTTCTTGGTCTGACACGATGCGGACTCGTAGTACTTCTTCTTCTCCTTTCTCACATGGTGTCTAACTGAAGGCGGGTGCCCAAGTTGTCACCAAGCCGGCGCGAGAGACTTGAAGAGCCTCCTCGGAAGCCATCTCTGCTCCGTCGATGCGCTTGATTTCCTATTTGAGCGAGTCACAGAGCAATAGGGTTGTATCTGTAGACGTGTCCAGACCTAATTCGGCTTGTTGTGCAACCCTCTCGGGATAGAGCTAGGATCCGGCTGCCGTCTACTACCTCCTATAACATCGGATGGCCAAAGACGATAGTCTATAGAGTGGCATCCAGTTCTTAAGGAGAAGCACGGTAACCTCGCGGGGACCATCAATCAGCCAGCAACGAATCAAGACAGTAAAAATAGCAATCAAGCGAGCAAACGATGTATCAAAAAAAAAAAATCAAAAGGGGGGTATCATTGTAATTCCCATTGCGCCAAGGCCCCATCCGCATCCCTCTATCCTCTATACGCTATCCCCTTGCCGAAGCCTCGTGTCTAGATTCCGCACTTTCGCTGGCTGCCTTTTCCGCCGTCTTCATTGCGTATCCCTCTATGAAGCCGTCCGAATCACACGTCTTCTCCAAAAGCAGCCGATGAGCAGCCACATATCGCCGCACCGCCTCCTTGTCGACCCGGACTCGCGGAACCTGCTTGACGGCCGGCTTGGGCTTTAGCTTCTCATCTTCTACCTCGGCCGATGCTCCTTTGATGTTCTGTTTCGCCGCATCTTCCTCGTTGGCCGCTGCTGCTTGTTTCTTCTTCTTGTCTTCTTCAGAAAGGTGGACTTGCTGGTCCTCCAAAGGCTCTGGCTTTCCAGGCCCCACGCCAGCATCCTCCACGACACCCATGTCTCTCAACACCCCCAAGCAGTCCTCCGGTGTAATCCACGTCGCTTGGCTGCAGTCCTCCACATCGACAAGTGTCTCCTGGCCCTGTTCCTGATCCGTCCGCGCAACGTCCAGGCTAAGCAGCCACCGGGCAATCTCTCCGGCCCAGAACCGCTGATATCCCTTCTTGCCCAAATCAGATATGGGCTTCTCCGGACCGCCCATGATGCCTTCTCTTCGCGAGATTTCGTAGGAGGCGCCCATGAGGAGGGCGCCGAGTCCCTTGCGTTGCCACGGAGGGAATATGAGGATACATGCCAGGTTATTGTTGTCCCAAGACATCTTCTCTTTTGAAAAGAAGCCTGTAATTTGCGGCGTCACAGGGGCGGCAGGCATACCGGATGGCGTTTCTACGCTTGGTGGTGTGTATACCAATAAGAAGTAGTTGAAACCTGTCACGTCGAAGAAGACGGACTTGTTATCTAGGAAGAGCTTCGCAAAGAGGGACAAGTTCTGGCAGAAGAGCTGAGACAAGAAAGGTTAGTTGTTAGCTAGCGAGGAGGCCAATCGTTGAGTGGTGGGACTCACCACATCCTGCTCTCCGTCCACCTCCCAGAGGCTCCATTCTCCCTCATCCTGAACAACTTCCTCGACGTATCGTATGTTTCCTTCTCCTCGCCGCTTTTTCTGTCCCGGACCTCGACCGCCATCCTGCGCAACGTACACGGTCCGCCTGCCTTTGGGATGCACATATATCTTGTTCCCTGGAACATGAGCTCGCTGCTGGCACAGCTTGACGTGACCCCACCAAGCCACGAGCTCTTTGGCGTACTTGAAGCAGCTAGGACAGACATACAGCCTCTCCAGCATGGGCAGGCCGTCTTTCTCCTTCTTTGACGGCCCCTTTCCAGCCGCGTCAAGAAGCCCGTCCTTGCTGCCCCCCTTGGCATTGCCTGATGTAGCTCCCAGAACCTCTTTACCGTAATAGCTTGGATACCACGTACGGAAACATAGGTTCCCCAAAACAACCTTGTCAATGTTACGATCCGTCCTCGGAGGCGGCCGATCAGACACGGGCAACGTCGGCGGCTTAGGAGGTAGCACTGGTGTGATTACCATTGGTGCTGGTCCCATCTTATCTAGTCTTGGAGGCGGCGCCGAAGGCCCGTGAGGCCTCACTAACGAAGACTGTCGGCCATGCTGGTTCGCCTGAGGGACATGGTACGTGATCTCGGGCGCAACCAGGTCCGAAGGCCGCCTACGTTCTTTGGAAGGGGCACTATTGCTCATCTCGGCCATGGCAGCTGTCCGCTTGGGGGGGATGGGGGCAGCAGCCACGGTAGCTCTGGAGCCGGGCGGGAGCGACGAGGGCATCGCGCTGCGGGAGGCAGCTGTCGGGATGTTTAGGAGATTCGGGAGAGGCTGAGCGGCAGCAGGAGGAGGAGGCGGGAGTGGATCGGCCTGCGCGCCAGGAGGACGAGGGCCATTGCGCGCGGCTCGCTTCAGCGGATCGGCCACGAGGATCGGAGGCAGAGGAACGGCGGTGACGGCGGGCACAGGAGCGGTCATCTTGTGCGTCGAGGCGACTGGAGGCGCAGGCGTCGGCGGCACAAGCGCAGAGGCGGGAACCGGAGGAGGCAGCACAGGAGTCTGACGCGTCGCACGGCGCGTGGAGGATGTAGGATCGGGCTGCTGGTCAGACGCAGACGCAGACGCAGACGCAGACGCAGGATCGGGCTCGTCTGGTCGCTTGCGCTTTTGCGGCATCGCTTGATGCTGGGGGCCAGAGCAGCCTCGTTGCTGGGATGCGAATGGTTAAAAGGAGCCGCTCTCGAGACTGGTCGAGCATGGGCTGGGGATGTCACGGGACGGCTGGATGCGGACACGGAAGCGACGAAGCCATCTAGGAGCAGCAGGAGAAAGCGACGGTTCAAATAAGCGTTTTCAGAGCGGTATAGAGCAGTCAGTACAAAGTGATTTGGCGTGTTGAGGGCTGGTGAAGAATAGCCAGATGGGAAGCTTTGGTGGTTTGCGGGAGGAAGAAGCCCGCGTTTGGACCTGTCACGTGGGGTCGCGTAAAGGGCGTACATGAGCTGAGTTTCTCGTGCAGCTTCTGCTTTGTACCTTGATGCCTTCACGAGCATCTCATTGAATGCGCATCTGCATTTCAGGATGGATTCTCACGATCTGGACTTGATGCGGCCTCTTATGGTGGGCAGGTCATCATGCAGCATTTCATGATCGACGTCACACAAGCAGGCATCAGATCAAACTGGGGCATCAAACAAGGCTTTTACAATCGCAGCAATACTCTGATGAAGATGGCAAGCATAGACTATAAAATTCCGGGTTTTATTCATTTTCTGGTTTTTTCCCTTTCTTTTCCATTTTTCAATATTTCAAAACAAAGACACCAACGAACGATATCCCCCCTAAATAGAGACTTGGTATACATGAGAAAAAAAGAGACAAAGCTCATCGCAGAGAACAGCTCGGCGCCCCCTGAGCATTCATGACTCTCTGCAAAGTATCATCGCCCTCTTCCCAATCTTTCACCAGAGTCAGCAAGCGGCGTCGTGCCAGTCCGGCATCTCGGTTGCGATACACGCTGTCGATTTTGCGCACCACTCTGTCATTGACAAGCCAGCGTTTCTCTTCAGCCATGAAATCCGCATATGACATGTCCTGTCCAAAGGTCGCCTTCACATTGGCTTCGAGATGCCCCCGTATGGCTTTGTCTGACTTGACTTGTTCCGTAGAGGGAGCATCTGGATGAGGAAATGCCGTGTCGATGGATGGTATAAAAGCCGCGCTTTTCCGGGATGGGTCGGCAAGAATCGACGTCGCAAAGAAGTACACAATACTAGGATTCTCGAGAATCGCCGGGGTCAACGTGAGGAGACCCGGCGGAGTGGTGGCGCAGTGTCCCAAGTTGAAGTACTGCAGCTGAGGCGTGCCCCTGAAGAGTCGAGTCATGGCTGGGATTGCGTCGTCTTCCACATAATTATACGCTTGGTCAAGATCTTCCGTGGCATATGCCTGGCCGATATCCAGAGATCTGATGCCGGGGTGCCCGGTCAAGGCCTCGCACAGCGCCATGGCACCTTGGGTGCTGACTCCAACCGATTGTACGAACAGTCGAGCCAGATACGGTGCCTCGGGCAGTGCGGCAGCCAGGGCCTGAGCACCCTCGTCGCCGATGGGATTGCAGGACATGTAGATGGACGTCACGCCGGAATGTGGCGAGGCGAGGAACTTGCCCACAGCAGCAGCGCCCTCGGTCGAGATGCCGAGGCCGTTCATGTAGATGTGTCGAAGGGGGAGCTTGCCGCCATCAGGGGGAGAATAGGCGGCCAGGCGAGTAAACAACTCGGCCACACCACGGTTTCCAAGCTCAGTCTGATCAAGATCCAGCGTGTGCAGATTCTTCGTCTCAGTGATGAGACGATACACGTCCTCAGCAGCATCCGGGCCAAGAGGATTCCGCTTCAACCAGACGTTGGACACGGCCCGCGACTTGATCAACGCATTCACCAGCATCCTGAAGCTCTCCCCTCCCTGGATGCAGTTTCCAGCAAGATACCAAGTCTCCATGCGCTCTGGAAACTCGGTGATGAATCGAGAAATGGCATCAACACCAGCTGGGCCAATGATGTTATTGCCCAGCAAAAAGTGTCGGACGTGCTTGTTAGTCCGCAAACTATACATCAGGCGCTCGATATGGTCAGGGCCGACGACCATTTTGCAAAGATCCATCCGGCCATCCTCATACACGACCCCTTTGCGGAACTCTGCGCCGCGAACGCTATAGTACGGCTCTCCATTACCGTCATGAAGCTCGACGGCGCCCTCGACGCCGTCAATCTCGTGGCTGCCGCTGTTGGACAAGTGCGCGAAGAAGGGCGCCAGTTCCGCCTCCTGAGCAACTCTCACCGGCATGGGAATTGCCTTGGGGCCGTCTAACGAAACCGGCTTCCTCGCCTGATCCCATCGTCCCTGTCTGGTGATACGGCTGGCCCACGCAGGTGCCTGAACACCAGCTTCAACACCGCCAGTCATACCAGGAGCCATTTTGCCGTTGCGTTTGGTGGCCTGCAACAGGTCGTAGCGACGCTGCAGAGACGCCCACGCGCGGAGACGAACTCGATCGGCGTCATAACGGATAATAGCCGTGAGTGAGCCATCGTGGACCGGATGCAGCAGCGAAGCTATGGCTACAGCTAGGTTGTGGCGAGTAGATTTGCGGCTAGGCAGGTCGTATAAGATGTCTTCGATCCTGTTCTTATCAAGTGGAAGGGCGAGGATATCGTCCGCAGTGTAACCTTGCGACGGTTTGAGCACATCGACCATGTAAGTGGTCAGGTTGTTGAGGGCAGAACGGCAGAGCCCGGCCAAGTAGATTGCCTCGTTCGTGGAGACGTTGGAGTCTGTGTTGGAACCATTGTCTGGTTTGATTCGAATCACGAGAGACGGATTAGAATCCCCGAGCAGCTCGACTTGTGTGGCGGAAGCCATGGTGAAGAATTGCGAGTGACGATGTAGTACTTTGTCGAGTCGGAGCCAAGATGCTACCAGGGTAGACGATTGATATCTACCCCCCAAAACGAAGCGGCATCCAACCCTCTTATATATACCTATATATATATATATATATATATATATATATATAAACACTTGTATATACTCAGAGAGAGACACACACAGAAACCCTCAAGAAAGGGAAGACAACTGACATTCAACCAGCAAACAGTCATCCGCATCAACAAAATTCACCAATCAGCCCAAACGCCTCCCCTCACCCCTCAGCCTCAATCTCCCAATTTACTCCAAGAATAAAACAAATCCTAATACAGGATCATCGTCATCGCCACACCCGACATATCAAAAGGGCGCATGTACTCCAACTCTTCTCCAACTCCAAAACCAGCTCGCCGATCGAAAAACAAACAAGGGGCTGTGCTGTGCTGTGCTGTGAGTCAAAAAAAAAAAAAAAAAAAAAAAGCCACCAACCCCCCCAGCTCAATCGAATCAGATCGAACATTAACGGCAGTGCATCACGCACGACAGGGCGTCAAAATGTAAGTTTAAAAGCAACAGTCGGCAAAAGGGCGTAAGGCTGCATGCATCCCCTCCCCGTTTGTTCTTGGGGGGGGCTAGCTAGGCAGAAAAAGAATCTCGTGGAACCGATCCGGCGATTATCTTTATTTGCCGTTTTGGCCTACGCTAAATACTGCCTGTTGGCCTCCCGCATAAGCGAGCCTTGATTCGATTCGATTCGTGAACGAGATGAATTCCCGTCAGGAAATTTCTATTTAGAGGAAAGTAAACAAACAAATAACACTAAGCAATGAATCCCGTGGCCAATTGACTGTTACTTGACCCAGAAGGATGAGCTGGCTGCTACTCCCGGCTCCGTCCCCTTCGCCCCCAAACCTGCAACATCACAAAGCATCACCAGCTTCGCTACGTTTCTTTATCTCTGCAAAAACTCTTTATCTAACGTCAAGGAATTCGTCATTTACCCGCCGTGTCCCTGCAGATGCACTGCTCTATGCTCTTAAAAGGCCCAATCCCTGCTACTTTTCACGTCTACCGACCCCCTGGGTATGAGGTTAAACCAACTCACGCTCACATCACTGAAATGCTCCCACTGCCACCCATCAAAACATTTCGAGGCGAGGCACACACAATTGGCATCAAGAAAAGAAACTGTCCCAAAAGATCCCGATTGACAATTCGGGGCTATTGTTTTGATGTCATGGGGAGGGAAAGAGGTAGCCATAGTAAACACATCAGCGGAGTGAAAGAAAAATTATTAAATGCCATCCAAATCTCCGCCAAGGTCGTCATCATCCAGATCTCCTTCTTGAATCTCCTTGGCCATTTCCCTCTCCCGTTCGCGTGCCTCTTGAGCATTCTTGAGCTCAAGGCGATGTTGATTCATCGGGAAGCGCATGGCCTGTTAATCGTGTTAGCTCGCGTAATTATACAAAAGAAGATGAAAGAAAAACTCACCTTGACACTCTCGTCATGAAGGGCAAGGCACGCCCGAATACGGTCGTGGAAGGCCTCTCCGGGCTCTCTTGTGGCGTACACATCACCCACTTCCTTGCTCTTCATG
Organism: Trichoderma aggressivum f. europaeum; assembly: GCF_033847375.1. Lineage (NCBI taxonomy): Eukaryota > Fungi > Ascomycota > Sordariomycetes > Hypocreales > Hypocreaceae > Trichoderma > Trichoderma aggressivum. Next base: position 9,206 of record NW_026946394.1, read on the forward strand.
AATCCCTTCTCCCGGTCCAGAGTAGCTTCAATCACGCCATCTCGAATGGCCTTGGCAACAATGTATTCGGCAGACTCTTCGCTGCCAAGATGCAGGCGGATGCAAATGTCACGAAGGGAGATGCGTGAGTACGACAGCGACATCATTCGAATACCCGTCTTGATGACGTTCTGACGCAGGCGGAGGATAAGTGTGTAAGTGCCGTCCCGCTTGAAAATGTCGGCATTATCGGCAATGGTAGTCTCAAAGTCCTCCAAGTTACCCACTCGCACGGCTCGGACCAGCAAGAAATACGGGTGGAGAGCGTCCTCCAGAGACGGTTGTCGGAAGGTAGCTCTGTCGGGGATGTCTCCCATCAACAGTTCGACGACCAGCAACAGCTTAGTGGCGGTTTGTGAGAAGCCCACGGCACAGCCGCTCGACGGCGCCTTACGGGTGGCGGCTGTGAGGTGCTCGTGTGCCTCCGTGTATCGCAGCTGGATAGCTCGGATCCGTCCAAGATAGTACAAGAATCGTGCCACTTGGTTGTTGGCGGCATTCTCGGGGAACTGCGTATGTGAGACAAGCAGATCGGCTTGCTTGATGTGCGACGTCAGCAGATAGTTTCTTAGGAGCAGAACGATGACCGAAGCCTGAGTATCAATGTCCTTGCGCAAGACGGCGGTTCGGAGGACGGCTAGAAGGGTAGGTCGAATGGCGACAATGGGCGATTCGGGAGACGGCGGCAACGGGGCGATGTACTCGCAGAAGAGCGAAAAGTAAAAGTAAACCTTGGCCGAGAGGCTGTCCAGCGTTCGGCGGTTCAGGGTCTGGATACGATCCGACAGGTACTTGGAAAAGTCGGCTCCCTGCTGGTATTTCTTGGCATCGAAGAGATAGACCTGGACCAAGATACCCAGGAACACGTCGATCTCGGGGATGATCTCCTTTACCTCCTTCTTGGAGGAGCCGTTCTTGGCAGCCTTTGCGTCGGTGTCCACGTCCATCTCAGCGCCGGTAGCCCGGCCAAGCGTAACATCCTCTCGGCCAACCGCAGCTAAAAGGGCCTTTGCAATGCTGGCGGACGCCGAGGTGGCGGGGAATGTGTCGGCAATCGCCTGTGCAATGACATCTGGCGACAGGTGTTTGCGGATGAGGGAGATGGATCGAAGAGCGCGCAGGGAGAAGCGAGCGTCGAAGAGCGTAACCGCACGGTCAAGGAGGGCAAAGTTGGCCTTGATGTCTACAGGGAGCAATGCAACAAAGCATGCGTCAGAAAACATGCGCTCATCAGATATACATAACACCACCTTTGCCTGGTTTTGCTCACCTATTACAGCTTGCACAGCCGGGTCAACCTTTTCCTCCTCCTCGGTCTTATCCACGTCCATTGCCACGTCGCCTTCCGCATCGGTCGAGGGAGCAGGCTTCTTGGAGGATTTGGACGGGGGCACAACTACGGTCATACTCTCGTCGCCATCCTTGGCTGCTTTTCATCTTCCATCTTAGCTTCCTTGATCTTCCTGATGTCAATTTTGAAGGGGGGGAGGTTCGTTACCATTGTTGTGGGGTGTTTTGCTAGGCATGGCGGGCAGAATCTTAAGCTGAGGATGCCGCAAAAAGTCTTGTATGCCGCCCCTCGGGGTTCTAGAGGGATAAGAGGAAAAGCGTGTGCGATTGATTCGAAACCGACGGGGTGGATGGACCGTCTTTGTTGTTGGGCCCTTCAGACGTCAACGGTGCGTATGTTGTCTGTCCACGACACGAGGGCGGTACAGAGACAGAGACCAAGGCCAGCAGAAGAGCCAGAGGACTCGAGATCGTGGGGAGCTTCTGGAAAAGCCGAAGCCGGAGGGAGTCGAGCTGCGAACGCTGAGGCTTGTTTGTTGTGAATCTCGGCGTCTGGAGCAGGTGGAAGGTTCGAAGCTTGGGGACGTGGGAGAAGTGCTGGAACAGGTACCTAGAGGTGCCGTATGAGGGACAAGGCTAGCAATGTCGCGGTACCACGAGTTTGGCGGCGCTGTGGGCGGGCGCAGAGGTAGCGTGGACTTACCTAATGCCGTGCATCTCTGATAAGCCGTGCGAGCTGTGGGGCTGGCCACCACCTTAGTGACGTCTGCCATCCTGGTGCCTACAAGCACGAGAGTGGCCAGCAATAACTCACGACATTGGGGTGCATTGAACGCATCACCAGTACTACTAAAGGTGATGATAACAAACAACAAACAACAAGTACCTTATATCAAGTAAAAAGATACCTACTGATTATCAAGGTAAAGATGGAGATGGGATTCGGTATGAGCAACTTTGCTGCATTTCTCATCCACCACGAGCCAAATCAGGCAAGACTGCCATGTTGCGATCCCATTACTAAAGGATTCACCCCAGCCTCACGACAAGAGGTGCCAGATTCAATGCTGCAATTTAGGACTATTTTGACTGCCAACCTCCATCTATATCCTCAAGCCATCTCCCTCCCCGAGCGTTGAGACGAAAAAATCACAATGATTGCCCATATCCCGCAAGACCAGCCAGCCAGACCTTGGCATCCGGGGATGCTGGCCCTTTTAGATGAAAAGCAAAGTAAACTAGTAAATGGCCACCTAGCCAGGTATTGTCCTTTCCTGAAACGCCGTTTCGTACCGATTCTCATTACCGTCCAATCCCAAAGTTCAACAACATTTGCAGCAGCTGCAGCAGCTGTGCTCATGATTGCACCCAAATTCCATCGTGAAATTGACAATAGTTGTTCAATCTCCAAATCCATTACTCGCCCTTTCCGGGCATCACCTTGGCAGCTTGCACAGCACTCATCTTTGCGATCCAGCCCGTAGAAGGCTGAACCTTGCGTACCGTACGTAGCTCATCCGAAGAGTAGCCCGGAACGCGGATGTTGTAAGTTCGCTCTAGTACAAGCTGGATGTCACGTATCTCGAGCACCTTGGAGCCTCGTTCCTTGGAGTTTCTGCATGCCGCGTGCAGGACATTGTCAACAAACGAATCGGCGAGGTTTAGAACGCTCTATCGTAACGGTTAGTCAAGCCCATAGTGCATTCACTTCATTAAAAGAATGTATCCTTACCTCCTCTACTTCTGGAGTCAAGAGGTTGCCATCTTGGCCCTCTGCAAATCCTCCGCAAACTTGGCGTACAAGCTCATCCAGTTTCTTCTTGCTGAGCACGTGGTCACCCTCAGCGTCGTGGTTGTATGCGGGTACCCTAGGAACTGCTGGCTGATTCATGACACCTCCCACCGTTCCTCCGCCTTGGGACATGGTTGGCCGTCCGGGAACGACGCCGCCGCCAACGGCCACTCCCTGAGGCACTGCAGTAGCCTTTTCTGGTAGCTGCTTGGGGATCGGCATTCTCGGCTGGACGGTAGGCTGCTGCTGCGTAGGGTGGGCGTGGGGATGGCCCTGCTGCAGTTGAGCTCCCATATTTGGGTTGGTGGTGGTGGCCGTAACGGCAGCCGTGTTGACGTTTGCAGACTGGTTGGGCAGGGGTGCGCTTCCAGGAGTGCTTCCAGCCGCTCTCTGGTTAGCGAGAGACATTGCTGCTGAGTGGCTGAGAGCTCGTGTTGGCTGTCCTGGGCCAGCGACGGGTGTTGCAGTTTGTGGGGTTGGTACCCGCGCTGCTGCTTGAGCAGGAGATGCAGTCTGTTGAGCAACCTGGGCCTGTGCAGCAGCCGAAGCGAGAGCGGTGTTGACTGGTGCGGGCCGCGGTGGTTCCGTCTTGATTTGCACCTGTGGCTGAGGTTGTCCTTGGGGCTGCCCTTGAGGTTGCACCTGTTGTTGCAGCTGTGCCTGTTGATGCAGCTGTGCCTGTTGTTGCTGTTGCTGCTGCTGCTGCTGCTGTTGTTGTTGCTGCTGTTGTTGTTGCTGCTGTTGCTGTTGCTGTTGCTGCATCTGCATCTGCATCTGCTGCTGCGGTGGTTGCGGTTGCTGTGGTGCCTGCATCTGTTGTTGCATCTGCGGTTGCATCTGCTGTTGGCCTTGCATATGCTGCTGCCCTGTGACGGCCGCGTTCGGAACGGGCCGTGCTTGCGGCTGCTGTGTAGGCGTAGACGCAACGCCATTTGGACCTGGGACTCGATTGGCACCAGCCATCTGTTGCTGGTTTTTGGCGGCCTCTGCGGCAGCATTGCTGGCCATTTGCGCGGCGTTCTGGGGCTTGCTGACAGCTGCTACGGCTGGAGAGGCAGCCGGCATGACTGGAGTAGCGTTGCCTGGCTGAGTTGCAGCATGAGCGGCGCCGGTGACGCCAGCAGTTGCTTGGTTGGCATGAGCCTGTGCTTGTTGAAGAGTTCCCTGCTGCTTTCGAACGCCTTCCACCCACTTGTGGGCTTCAGCGTATAGTTTGAGTTGTTGGTCTTTTCTCAGCTGGATTTGCCGCTGCTCCTCCTCCTTGAGAGGGTTTCCTTGAGCTGCCCGGTCGGTTATCAACTTCTCCCAGCTAGCAACCTTATTCTTAGTAGTTTCCATAGTCATGAGAGCTCGGGCATATCGTTCTTTCATTTCTTCGATCCACTTGGCGGCCTCGACAGACTTGTCTGCAAGCTGCACTGGGGGCCGAAATGTCATCTTATTAACATGCTGCACGTAGGCTTCGGGTATCTTGGGACGTTGCGCCGCAGCAGCAGCGGCAGCGGCCGTTGCCGTCGCTGGTGCTTGGGCATTCTGTGCCTGACCAACTGCGCCAGTAGCCGTAGCTTCATTGTTTCCTGCACCTGGTGGCTTTTGTTGCTGTGCTTGTGACTGAGCCTGTTGAGCCTGCTGTTGAGCCTGTGCCTGAGCTTGTGCCTGAGCTTGAGCTTGAGCCTGGGCTTGTGCTTGTGCTTGAGCCTGCTGTTGAGCCTGTTGCTGGGCCTGGGCTTGGGCTTGCAGAGCGGCATTCGGGGCCGGTTGCGCCTGTCCTTGCGCTTGTGCTCCTGGTGGACGGGCTTGAGGTTGTTGTTGCTGCTGCTGCTGCTGTTGTTGCTGAGCAGCATGAGTTCTCCGCTGTTGAATCTTGGTAATCAACATCTTGGAGAACTCTATAATCTTCAGTCGAGCAGCAATTTGGTCCGGGCTGTTGCTTGGGGATCCATTCATCTTGGTCCAGAGGCCCCGCAATCCTTGCTCGTACTTGGTCTTCTCGTCATCGCTTAGATATGGGAGGTTCTTGATCTGGCCTGGCTGGTACATGGGAGGCCGGTTCTGAGCAGCAGGAGCCTGTACGCCCTGAGGCTGGGGCTGGCCTTGCTGGGCCATCTGGCCCGGGGCGGTATTCATTGTCGTTCGCCGATCGGGTGCGCGCTAATACTCGGCGGATGGGCAAGGGCTGGCAGCTGCGAAATACAACACGACAAGCGGTACCGATGGGACAGATTGATACGCAATATCACTGCAATAAAATCTGATGAGGGAGCACTGGGTGGAAGACGCGTTGTGAAGTTGAAGTTGAGGTTCGCTGGGAAGGCTATCGCAGTTGCCTCGCGATGCGCCACTCCACCAATCAGATTCGCCCCAGCAACGGGTGAGCGTTTGCGTCGGCACGGAGCCGGGGCTTAACCGGCGCGCGAGACGGTCTCGTTATATAAGCCAGCATCACTCTTAAACGCTTAAAACGCCGCAATATACAAAGTTTGTCGTATCAAATGTTGGACGAACGAATCTACATGTCTTTGCTGAGCATAAACAACCCATGTAAATCTCAGCCTGAACAGCTATAATCAATGCGCAGTTTGGTCCCCGATGCCTTTTACCTGCGGTTGTGTCTATTTTCGGCATATTGGTACATTTGACCATATTAGGTCAAAGCTCTGACATTCGCATTTCGCCGTGTAATTGAACTTGTCCTCAAAAGAGTACCGAATCATCTTTTGCCCGTGGACTTGGCAAAACTACAAAACCCAATGAAGAAGGGGGAGAGTAGCATGATGATTTGGCGCATATCATTCCGTGGAGAAGTCTCCTGAGAGCTGCAGATCTACAGCACCAGACTGGAGATGTTTTCCGCGGCAGCTCCTCCTGCTCCCGTGGGCCTTCTTCAGCTTGCTGACTTGTCTGCTGTGCCTGATTCAAGTAAGAGTGGGCGAATCCCCATATCAACTCTACAGGCATACTGTGTAGCATTGGATGCCGACTAAGGTAGGTACATACTCATGCTAGTAGTCGTGGTAGCAGCTTACGAGGGGCACTTGTTCGCATGGAAAACAAAGCAGAGATTAGCACCGATTGGGTATCTAGATATATTACGCGGTATGCCTCATATTAGGAGGCTTGTCGAGACCAGTGCGTCTATGTCTACATTCAAGCCTCTTCTCATGCAGACAAACCCTCCTGAGTGAGCCTGAGCTGTGTTGTCGAGTTAGAGCACATCTTGCCCATTGTAGAGGTATGTACATGCACTGTCACTAACACAGGCCAATGCCCCGAACAACGAATTGATGATGTTTGCAACTACTGGGTACTCACCATGGCCATCCAATCAAGCAGTCCTCGCTTTGGAGACCAACCTACTCCTGTACCTGTCCAGGCACATACATACGATGCCCCGTTTATATGTCAGAAGCATGATGAGGTGGCTGCATTGTTGCAGCGAGGGACAAATCAAGGGGCACCAGCCTCAACACCTGGTATCCAGACGTAATCTCGTGTTGACCCAAAAGAGAGCTGGAGAGAACGAGACAGACATGGGAGAAAAAAAACCCCGCATCGTTTCCTGGCGGATTCCACCGAAAGATGGAATGTTCTTTTCCGATGGAAGCAGGTTTGGGGAGCAGTCCAAGTGGGCAATAAGGCCACCACGGGCAATTCGTCCAAGCATTGCTGCCCAATGCGAGCGACGATCCCCTGTCGCGGTGGATCGAGGTCAAGGTACGAAGCATCATCTAGACGGAGTTGTCAGAACCGCCAGGATGCCGCGCCCTTGCATCCGAGAGGAAGGAAGAGGGAGCGACTGGATGGCATTTTGTCGATGCGCCGGGCAGTAAACAAAGGGACACGGCCAAATCAGTGGAAGCCAATCAACCACAAGATTCGCTGGCGGCCGCAGTTCTCAGCGCTGGCGTCGTGCCACACCATCCGCCCTCGGAAGCTAGAGCAGCCACCAGACGGCACCAATCTGACCCAAATCCCACACGGGTTTCGTTTCGCAGTGCGTTATGCATAATGCAAATTAATCTACATGAGCATTCTGGAATTGCCAGAGAAGAACGAGTTGTCTGCGATAAGCTGGGGAGAGGAGGGAGGGAGGGGGGCACGTGCGAGCGAGGCGTGTTGTACAGGACATGCACCAGATTAATGCCAGATACATTGAAAGACTCTAAATTAGTAGATAGATAGAGTACCTCATGTACGAGACAATCGATGAGATGAGATGAGAAATCGGGCGTCATGCTTTACTATACGCACTCCGTAACTGTAGGTACCTACAAAGTATGGATGCCATGCATGGACCGTTGCAGGATCCCGCTCCCTCTCCCTCTCCCTCTCCAGATGCTGAAACAAGGTTCAAGCAGCCCGTTGACCCGACGCTTCGGCTGATGCACATGGAGTTCCATTTGATGTCCTGCGTTTTAAAGGGGCCTCGCCCGTCCCGTCCATTGATTTCCAGTTCCGTCCGCAGCGCCTCGGCCAGCCATTCACGGCCCGTCATTCGCCTGTCGCCTGCAGCTTCTCGCCAAAAAATTTGGTTCTGCAGCATCCAGGCAGCAGATCGCAGATCCGCCCAGGGCTGAATTGGGGCCCTTTTGTTTAGGTTGCTTTGTTCTGCTTTGCTTTGCCTCTTTCGCATCACTCAAACCTTGTTCCTTTGTACTCGTTATATATCCTCTTCTCTCCTCTCCTCTCCTCTCCCTTCGCCAGGTTGCCTCTCCCACTCTCTCCTCGCTTCCTCTCCTCTCCCCTCTCTCCTCCCCTCACCCCCTTGAATTGCTCCTACACCTCCCTTTTCCATCTCCTCTGCTCTCCCTCGTTTTAGCCTCCAAACAAGCTACCACTACTGTACGAGTATAAGCCGTGTGGGTGCCATCAGGTGTTACCAACACGCCGACCACCCCCAGGCCCTCCAGAAACACTATCATGCTCCCGAACACAGTCCGAGTCACTGCTTCTCCGTGCTGGAGGTTCCTGCTCTGGATCCCGACCCCTTGACGCATTTCGCCCTCTTTCGCATCCGACATCTACTGGCTAGTGTCCATTTCCATCTCGTTTTTTTTTTGCCTGTGTCTGTTTGTCGCCTCTCTCCACCTCACAAAATCGCCACGGGCCCCAGACTGCGCAATTACAAGGACAATCAACGTACGTGCCATGAATCTTGCTGTCTCTCCCCTGCCTCGATGCTGATGGTTGCAACCCCCGCGCAGCAACCGCTTGTTTTTTTCCCTTTTTTTTTTCTCATTCCAAGCGAAAACACCCCACGCAATTCCAAGACCCACGGCCAATTGATAGCAATTTCTCGCGACTCTGATCCGAGACACGAGGGTCATCGACGACCGACACAACGGACCACCCCGTGGCCAGATAAAAAGAAAGACAAACCCCAGTCATACGTTTCACACGGATTGAAATTGCTCACCTACATACAAACATACAACCTTTCTGTTACTTTAATTCCCTCGCCATCGTCGCAACCAGCCATGGGCCGACACAGCAAAAGTTCGCAGAGGCGGGCGTCAACGCCGAATTTAAAGCTCTCGCCAGCTCATGTGTCAGCGCTGCAGACCGCCGACCCAGCTTCACCGCCCGACACTCCCATCACCTCACCACACTTCCCCCGCAAGAGTGCCCAGGCGGCGTTTTATCTATTCACGAATCCCCTGGCCCAAGACCCGAACATCAGGCCCTACGGCACTGGCCATCAGTTCAGCTATCGCCCGCTGGAGCAATTGAGTCCCCGATCGTCGTCGTCGTCAGAAGCTGATGAGGAGGATGCGAGCGATGATGAAACCTCCGAAAGCGCTAGCGTTGTCAGCCTGCCAAACTCTTCGCGACGGCCGCGACGAATCTCGAGGGGGGGAATTGACTTTGATGATTTAGACGCATGTGCAGATGCGGACGCAGAGCCGGATCTGGACTCAGCGAGCTCCGAATCTGAATCTGAATCTGAATCTGAATCTGAGGCGGAGCCAGACAAGCCTAAGCGAACAGGATCCGCGCACGGTCCCGCGACAAGCACCCTCGAAGGCTGTGGCTTTACAATTGAGGACATCGATCCCATGGACAGCGACTGCGAGGGTCTGGATGTCCTCTACCCCATTGAAATCGAGTCCGACATCGAGTCTACCAGAAGTAGATCTACGTCTCGACATAGGGATTTGGACAAGGACATGATGCAAGACCTCGAGAAGCTCAACTGCAGCAACGAAGCATCCGACGATGAGGCGGAGGCCGAAGAAGAGGATGATGCGGAGTCGGAGTTCATGAGGAGGCAGCAGGAGCTGAAGCGCATTCGAAGAGTGAGCATGTCGAGCAGCTTCGGCAAGAGGACTCACAGCGAGCTAAGTGACTCGGATGACAACGACTGTGCTCTCGATGTCAACGAAGCTGGTTCCAGTGCCCGCCGCTTCCACAAAAGAGTCCACCGCGGAAGCTTGCTCTTCCAGGACCCTCCCGCACCTCGAATTGACGAGCTGGAAGAACCCAACTCGGATGAGGATGAATACGTCAGAGAGATTCGTATCGCACGAGAGCTACCATACCCTTCGGCCGAGATAATGGATACTGACTCGAGCTAAAGAGAAGGGCAGAAGGAGAAGCAACAAGAAACAAAAAAAAGAAGAAAAGAAGAAAAAAATCTTATCCACCAAAAACATTCGCAGCTTCGGCTGTCAAGGGGGGCATGTATTAAGACGTTTACGCGATGACGAATGATGTTACGATAAAATTAGAGGGGCGCATCGAAGCCTCAAAGCGAAGTTACTGCCGGACGCTGAACATTGATATATACTTGTACGGCGCAACTATCTTGCAACCTGAACCGTTGGATATCATTTACCTGGGTTGGAGATGTGATGGGAAAACATGTGTCCAGCGGAGGCGAAACCATTGCAACAAGACCCCCTTTGCGCCGTCTTTGGGTTCCATTTCAGCAAAGACCGGACCGGAGTTTCTTCCTTCGATACCTTTTAGATCATTGAGCCTGCGTCAGTTGTTTTATTTGTATTTTCTTAGACGAGCGAATATGTGGAGGTAGATGTGTTTTGACATTTTGCAGTTGATACTTGAAGACATGTGTAGAAGAAATGACAGAGTTGATAGACAATAGAAGGACATTCCTGCCGTACTGTAAGCTGCTGTTTGCTTTACATCACTTGGTCAACCATCATGAAATGTCTAGCTTGAGCGGAACACAGCAGATGAGCCCCGCTGTGGACCGTTGAAGCTCAAAAGCCACCTCGGATCTTGGTGGGGTGGCGCCGCTGTGTTAATCATCAAATCAAAGTACCAACATCAACCTCTCGCCATCAAAACATCATCCGACTCGCCAATCTCCATTGCTACATCCTGCGCTCTACGGACCTCAATCTTCTACATCACTCGGCTTTTTCACAACTCTGGAACAAAGACGAATACGCCATTTGACTGCTCCAATTCTCTCTAGACGCGTGCCGAAATCACACATCAAGCCATGGACTCGTCATTATTAGCAGCTCATCTCGAGCAAATACAAAGCTCCTGTCAGGGAATTGACTCTCTTCCGTAAGACACAGCGCCTCGCCCAAAGAAGAGAAAAGAGCTCCAAAGCTGACAACCCGGCAGTTTCCCACCTCCAAAGATCTTCACCAACGCATTGCTGTCAAATCACGACATCACATGCTTGATTCGAGATACAGAGGCCCACGAACGCGCTCTGTTTTCCGTGCCCCCGCCACCTCCCGCCACTGCCGCCGCGAGCAAACCCTTGAAATCGGTCGAGACCGAAATCAAGCCCAAGAACCGTCGGCAAACAGTCTTCAACGTTGCTTCGGGAGAAGTAACGACGGGCCCTACGACTCGCGGTGCGCCGCATCGACGCACCGCGGTGGCTGCCGTGCTGGGCGGCGAGATGCATGATGAGCTGCGGCGCGGGGAAGCAGATCGGAAAGGCGACCTGGATGTCGAGGTGTTGCTCCGCGGCGCCGAGAAGCTGTGCGGCGTGTACGAGCTGCCGGGGGCGCGGGAGCGGATCACGGCGTTGAGGTCGAGGCATCGGAATGGGAAGAACACGACGGCTTATTACGAGGCCAAGGTGGCGGAGCAGGCGGAGCAGCTGGCGAGCATGAATAAGGACTGGATGGATCAGAGTGAGAAGGACCGGGAGGAGCCTCGGGATGGAGGTGGGGATGAGTGGACGGAGGATGATTTGAGGAGGGAAGAGGAGGAGGCGAGGCAGATGGAGGCGAAGAAGAGGGAGCTGCAGGCCAGACTGAAGTCTATGGAGAAGGACCTCGGAGGGCTGAGAAACATGTACTCGTAGGAGGCAAGACGAGGAGTCGCATTAGCAGGCAGTGAGAATAACGATACCCCCTTTGTTTGAGCATGATGTTGAAATCTTCTCCAGAAAGCTATAGATCCCCATCTACATATGCGTTCACCAGCAGAAAAGAAAGACGCAAATCAATTACCCCTGAATCTCCGTCTTCTCCTTGGCCTCCTTCGCCTTGTACAGCTGCTCAAAAATGGCCGTCACATCATCAGCCCCCTCCACCACAAACTCATCATCAATAAAGATCTTGGGCACGCCCTTCATCCCCAACCTCTCCATCTCCTCCACCTCCAAATCAACATCCTCCCCGCCGCTCCCATCCTCAAGCCACCTCCTCGCCACATCCCTCTCAATCCCCGCCCTCTCCGCCGCATCACTCAAATCATCAAAGCTCGTGATATCCCCTCCCAGCTCGAAAAACATCTTCATCATCTCCGTCTGCACTTTATCCTCCAGCTCCCACCCGCCCAGCGCCCGGCCCAGGTGCGCTAGCCGGTGCGAGTCGCGCGTGTTGCCGATGCGGCCCGCAAACGTGAAGCCGAAGCCCTCCTGGTCGCCGAGCTGCGCCATCCGCGCCCGTTTTGCGGCCAGCCGGTCGGCGCCGAAGCGCTGCACGGCCATGTCCCGCACCGAGGTTGATTGGCCGTGTGGGATGGACCTGTCGAGCTGGAAGGCGTGCCAGCGGATGGCGAAGGTGGAGGATGAGGCGTTGGGGACGGTTTTCTTGAAGAGGGCGATGGCGCGGTCGATGCGGGCGCGGGCGAGGTAGCAGAAGGGGCAGACGGTGTCGGAAATGATTTTGATGTCGTAGTTTGCCATTGTGTCTTTCGTTTTGGCTCTACTTGTGATAAGATTTGAAGAGGCGGGCGTTGAGAGCTGACTCCTGTCTTGGTATATAGGGAGGTGTTTGCTGCTCCAAGACTGAACTCGTCGATGCAAATCTTCACTCTTATATAATATTTTTATGCATCCTCTTCGACAAAGGATCAAAAGTCAGCCTAAACGAGGCCAAGCCTTGTTTTTAATCTCGATTGCGCGTTCAACTCCTTCGTGGCGGCGGAAGTCCCTTCATGTCGGCGGAAGTCCGCCATAGGCAGCAGCCAGAATCTTGACCGAGAAATTGGGTTGCGGAGTGCCAATGTTGGCATTATAAATAGACCATATGTATAGGTACAATATGAAAAATAAGATGGTTTCAAAATGAGGCTGCCTAAATAGCTCCGTGTAGAATCGTCGCCGTCTACTGGTTCTGGGGTATCATTTCCTTCTATCCGTTGTGTCCGAAATATCGTCTTCAGACATGTCATACGGGCCTTTGCTATCAGCACTTGGCCTTTTGCATATACTGTCAGCATCAAGCGCTCCTCTCCCTTCTTTGCCTCTCCGCCCTATAAGGCTCATGCCGCCGTTTTCGCCCATCTTCTCGGTAAGGCTGAGCCGGCCCGGGCCTGTAGTAATCTCCTCTAGGCCGGTCCAGGCCGCGTTGCGTCAAGGATGAACGCCCACGCTGCCTGTGTCCCGGCTCCGGGGCTGAAGAAGAAGCAGGTGACGGATCTCTGGGCACAACTGGATCGTACTGTACTGCTCGATCCCAGTCTTCTAGTCTTGTGAATGGGCTCCTAAGCCATGACCGAAGCTCATGCAAAAACAGCCGTGCGTTGTCTCGGCCAAGAAATTCCGACAGCATGTCCTCTGCCTGGCCGGCGCTGCCCATGATATCCACAGTCTTCAAGATTGCAATCAAGTACTCCAACAAGAACTCAGCGTTGTTTGCTCTTCGCCGCGCCTGCGCTTGGTTTGCATCTCCTGGTTGACCCGTAGACGAAGAAGAGCCAGATTCGTCAGCATTGAGAAACGAAAATACTCGCAGTTCGCGGCGAATCCACATTCGTGCACGGGAAACAAGAGCTTCGTCGTTGCAGAACAGCCTTGGTGTCAGTTCTCGATAAAGAGAAAGCCTGTTTGAGCCGACATGCTTGGAGTATCTCTTGTGTAAGTAAACATCGCGCCGGTGTGCTTGGATTCTTTCAGCATCGAGATCATCGGCCGTAATCCTGGGGATCCTCGCTGTCCTCCTTCGAGGACGAAGAAACGATGATTGATGAGAATATGTCCTTGTTGAAGATGGCTGTTCAGGTCGTTGTGGTTTGGGCTCAATGACAGTCGTTTCGCGGCGTTCAGGGGGTCCTCGGTGCACCTTGGTAACGCCTCTCTTACACAAAGGGCACAGAGGTTTATCATAGAGCCAGTTCAATATGCAAACATAGTCAAAGCTGTCGTGTCCACAGGGGACCAGTTCGCAAGCATCGCTAACAGCGTCTAAGCAGATGACGCAGCAGTTGCCGTCGCCCAGCTGCTCTCTTGCGGCCACCTCCTGCAAGGTGTTCTGGAGGACTTTGCGCTGTAGTTCGTCATTCTCATCAGCCAGTCCGCTTTCCATGGAGGCAGCGCGACGATACTGAGGCTGTCTGCAAAGTGCTGCCAAAGAGCGTGGCGAGGATGCAGAAAAGACAAGATGCGAGGCATCGATGATGTTGCGGAATCGCTGGACTTCGATTGGCGGGGCGCGGTAGCCCAGCGGGCACAGGGCGTTTAGGCGCCCCAAGTGCGCTGGTTGGCGCCTCTACAGGGGGCTTTCAGTGGAGTCGGCCTGTAGTGTTTAAGTGCTTCTGCAAGACGCGCTTTTGTGCTAAATTGATGACAAGCAGCGCGCCATTCGCGACTTGCAGTTCCCCACATTGACGCTTTTCAACAAAGGAGCTTTCCAGCCTCAACTGCCGTCCTGTCTGCCTCCCTTTCCCGTTGGGTCATTGACTGTTTCTTTTTCTTTTGGGGCAAAAGAGATGCCGTTTTTGATCCTATAATTATAATCCATCACCTCCCGCCCTAGGTGGTTCATACGTTCGCTAGAATTCCCACTGCCGAGGCTACCATGGACGAGAACCGAAAGAAAGAGTACGAAGCTAGAGCTCAGAAAGTGCGAGCAGACCTGAAGCAATGGGAGGCAGACTGGGCAAAGACACACGACGGGAAGAAGCCGGGGAGAGAGGACATCAAGAATTCTCCCATTATAGGTGTGTTTACAGCTCTACAATCCCTCGGTATCAAGTGTCCTTGCTAAAACTGCAAAAGCCCAGAAATATAAAGACTATAATAAGCTCCGCGATATAATAGCTGGGAAACTAGTCCCTCCTCCAGACACCTCTACGTCCAAACAGAAACACGAGAAGCGTAAATCGAACGGTGCACCAGTTGGAACTCCTATGAAGCGAGCAAAGCATGCCGAGACCCCTTCGAAGCGATTGGCTCCAAACGGCGAGGAATATATGAATAGTCCGGCAATCTCCAGAAAGCTCTTTAGTCCGGCGCCAGTAACGTCCATTGGACCGACACCTCAACGAGATGGCAAGGTCCTTGGTTTATTCGATTTACTAGTGGAAAGGGAGATGAAAAGCCCAATAAAGGGGGCGAGTAACCCAGCCAGTTCCTTCGCAACCCCCAGTAAGCGCAAAAGCAACTTATTTGCGGATGCTGCAGCCAACCTTGGTCGTACTCCAACCTCGACCAGCAAACGAAAACTGTTTTCAACACCAATGAAGAAGAGAGAAGGGCAGAATACGGTCGGAACGCCTTCGTCCGTATCGAAACTACAATTCGACACTCCCGCGTTTCTAAAGAGACATTCACTCCCGACCCTCGACGAAAACACAACGTTTGACGCCCCACCGCTAAGGCTACCGCGGAAGCCTTTGGTTCGTGGCTTGAGCGAAATCGTAGCCAGCCTTCGGAAAGTCGAAGAGGAGCAGTTGGATGATGATCTCGAGGCGCTTCGTGAGGCCGAGGCCGAAGCTGAAGCTGAATTCGGAGGTCCAATTCAGCCTCCTGTTAAGCCGCAAAAACAAGAACCAAAGCAGGACATACTAGAGCCAGATAGCCAAGCTAAACAGCTGCCGTTGGGTGGATTTGATGATGAAGGAATGTACGACAGCCCTACAGAAGACGCTGTAGACCGGGACGGACGACCTATGAAGACATTCAAGAAGAAGGGCCAGAAGCGAACAACACGACGTGCCAACATGCGGCCAGTTCGGACCAAACGGCCGACGAACGTGGCAGAGGGCAACGAAAACGGTGCGGATGAGGACGAAGACGATACCGTTGCAGAAACACAAGCTCAGACGAGCAGATCAGATGTCGCAGGCGAATCTGACGGCGATTTCATAGACGGAGATGAAGACGATACCCCAGGCACAAAGGCTAAAAAGCCCGCCAAGGAGGAGGGAGCTGTAAAGAAGACGGGCCGCAAGGTGAACCAACTGGCACATGCAAACTTTCACAGGCTGAAGCTGCGTAACCATGGTGCCAAGGGCGGTCCAGGCTATAACAGCCGATTCAGAAGGAGGAGATGAAGCTGGAGGGAAATGGGTGAGCAATATTTGGGATCAATGGGAAGAGTAAGATATATTATGACGTGGGCTGTGACGGGAAATGCATACCGGGCGTTCTTCATGGAAACCGTAGACACACTTGGAAGATGTTGGAATCAAGAGCGATATGTTTGCGTTTAAACGACCTATCTTGGCCTGTAGTGATCCAATTATAAAAACGGGTGAAATCAGAAGGTGAAAATCAAGGCTAACCTTGGATAATCGAGTGTGAAGTTGTCGTACTTTGCTTCTTATTATAACAATCGAACTCTGAGTCACTGAAGGGCTGGATGGCCCCTCTCCTTTTGATAACATCTGTAATCTATCTATCCACCGTTCTGCTTATTGCGATGCTGTGAATAATAGCCCTGATATCAATGTTTTTCCAGTGTGGGCATTTAGAATGAATATGCTCAGAGACGGGGTTCTTTTCATCTAATTTTCTCTTTTATTCTATATCAAGCTCTTTTGTTCTTCTTGAGTCTCTTTTTCCCCCTCGACCTCTTTCATCCTTTTCTTCCGAACAAAGCCCAACAGCCAAAGCGCCAAACTCCCAGACCAGGCTATACAACAAAGAATCTCTCTTCCTTTTTTACACAAACACAATGCTGCACCCCTTTCTTCTTAAGCGCTCCTCCGTTTTGCTTTGTGTTTTCTTTGTGAGCAGCTTCTTTTGCAGTGTTTATCTTCTTCTTTTAACTCACAACTTTCTTCAATGCCGCTTTTTTCTCCTACTTGGCTAACTCATGTTGCATTTTAAGCCGGGATGGCATCTTTTTCTCTCTTCTCAATTTTGTACGAGTGCTCACTCTTTGCCAGAGATCTCTCCGCTTCTACCATTTCCTCTCTCTACTTTTTGTGAACATGGTTCTCTTTGATCTGTCATATCACTAGAACAGCTGGTAGCCAGGCCGACCTAATATTCGACTCGCCTCTTGTCGCCTATCACTCAATTCAGCCAGCTGGCACTGCTGGCAACAGCTGGCAACATTCTGCTGTGCTCCAAGCACAATATAAAATCTTTTCTTTTCTCTCTCTCTCTCTCTCCTGGAAAAAAAGTCACCCAGTCATCCTTTGTTTGTTTACATTTTTGCCCGCGTTCATTGTTGGTGGGATTTTGATACAACTTCGGGAGTGCGGTTCACCTTCTCTTCTTTTGCTTTCTGGGTTTTTCATTGGAGTTTACTTGACGATATTTGGAGTTTTTGTTTGATTTCATTGTATCATCTTGTCTAGACCTTGATCAGCTTGCCTATTTGCTCATTGTCGACAAATTTTGCTGTTTTGAGTTGCTTTTGCTGCGGAACAGAATGGAGGACAGGGTATCCTCTCAAGATACTCAGGAAATCTTTGCTTTTCTCAACCATAACAACATTGAAAGAGAAACTACAGTTTACACGAGCACCAGCACAACGACGATTCGTTCATGGCGTACCAGCGTTGTGAATCTCAACGGGACTGGCCGTCCATCAACACCATCTCCTGGCTCCAAGCCAGTACAACATACAGAATCAACTGAAGGATCTCTAGATCAATCCACGTCGGAATTCGCATCACCAGCGTCATCATGTTCTACCATCAAGGATTCTCAGACGACCAATTCATTGTCAAACAGCCCCAGCCGAAGTATTATTCGCTCAACCTCAATCAAGCGTTTCTATCCAGCCACTCCCTTGAGTGTTGACGTGCCAGAGTGCGTCTTACTTGCACCGAAATCTTGCTATGAAGACTTCCAACCTCCTGAAGACGTGCCCATTCTGTCAGAGAGGAAGGCTATTCAAGCTCTGTCTCTGATCACGGCGGAACGCGCTCAGACTTTCTCGGAGATGCAGTTGGACGAATTTGCAGTATATATCGACAACGACAAATTTCCAGAAGAGATGCGATCTTTGCATCATCTACACACAAAAATCGGACACAGCAGTTTCTATTTTGACGGCATTATCAGCATTGGCAGTACCAAATTCTTTGTGCGGCGTGTTCCTGTCGTTGCTGTTCCCATTGGCAACTACGGTTCAATCTCAAAACACACTGTCCGAGACAATATTTGGTTGCAATCCTCTTTGAGCTATAATAGTTCGTTGTTCTACAAGTTGGGGAAGCCAGCCAAGGAGTATGCAAGATTCTTCTACCCCTTTCTATGGGTGGCCGATTTAGCCAAACATTTTGTCGATTTTCTCTACGTAATGGCGGAGAGCAAACGCAGTGTTTCCATTCATCATTTTCGATCAACCTTTGCTGCATGGTTGAAGGAGAGCCACGGAAGATGGCCAGAATTCATTGAGTGGCTAAACCAGCATCCGAGCGATGACTACCGAACTTCAATAGCCGCCAATATAGGATTCCTGCACAAGGAGGCTTTGGGCGTGTTGGACCATCAGAAGGCGTATTCTCATGCCATCTGGGCCGAGATTTGGGAATTTCAGGCATTCAAGAGGGTTCCGAATATTCAGGAGGAACCCCCAACCATTGTCACCCAGTATATATACGACTGTTTCAAGCATCTTCCATTTGGAGATCGCCTCAAGGTTGTCCCTTTAAGTCTAAAGACCAAGACTCTCCGAAACGATTTAATCCGACAAAGGCATTTGGAGTATCCGTCAAGGTTACACCAGTCAACAAAAACACTCTCCAAGGCTGCGGAGGCGCGAATCGCGAATATCCGGCCAGGCGATACAATTTCAACCCGTCGAGATGACGCAGCATCCGGCACACTGTGGAAACGAGAGCTATCCGAGGGTTCCGCCGATGTGGACCGATGGTTTGCACTGGTACAGTCTGTTCATGTGAACGAAAAGGGGGTGCGAACGTTTGATGTGATTTGGTATTACCAGCCCGTGGACACTCTCTGTGGCCTAATGAAATATCCCTGGAACAATGAGCTTTTCCTCTCAGATCATTGCTCTTGCTCTGAGACGTCAAAGATTGAAGAAAATGAAGTCCTTGGCGTCCACGATGTTGATCTTTGGGGTACGTCTACCACTGCTGCGGAATTCTTCTGTCGACAAACCTATCTCCAAGAGAGCAGAAGGTGGGTGACTCTGGACCAAAGCCATCTTGGATGTTGTCATACCTCATCGCTCCCGTTGGAAAGCCACTCGTTAAAGGTTAGATCGGGAAATACATATCTGCTTCATTTAGACTTGAAGAGTTCCCGTTCGGAGCCATGCGAATTCATGAGCTTCGTGAGAGAAGACAAACGGAGAGTTTATCAATTCAGGAGACTGTTGCGCCGTCACCAAGTTGACCCAAATGCTCGGGATGCTCGGCCAAACGAGCTTATATACAGCGAGCAGACTTGCAAGGTCAACAGAGACCGAATCACGGGCCCGTGTTCTGTAAGATTCTTTCGAGACGGTGATGGGATTCCTACACCGTATGATCACGATGGCACAGGGAATCTCTTCTACATTACGCACCGTCAGATAGTCGCTGAAGGAGTCTCAATCTGCGTGCCATTAGAGGAAGCACCGAAATCTTTGCATCAAGGCTTTGATCCACTCCAAGAGTTGCAAAAGCTTCGTGGAATCGATTTGTTCTGCGGAGGAGGCAATTTTGGCAGAGGCCTTGAAGACGGCGGAGGTATCGAGATGAAATGGGCAAACGATTACGACGCCAAGGCCATACACACGTACATGGCCAATGTCAAGAAGCCTGGGGACGTTCACCCTTTCCTCGGCTCAATCGACGATCTGCAGCTCGCTGCCATCCAAGGCCAGTTTGCAAACAATGTGCCTCACATTGGAGACGTGGACTTTGTGTCGGGCGGCAGCCCCTGTCCTGGCTTCTCCCGCCTCACCAACGATAAGACGACAGCAGCACAGAGAAAGAATCAGTCTCTTGTTGCGGCTTTTGCGTCCTTTGCGGATCTCTATCGACCAAAATACGGCGTCCTGGAGAATGTACTTGGAATGATACACAAGAAGGAGAGCCGGAATCAAGATGTTTTCAGCCAGCTCATTTGCTCTCTAGTTGGCCTGGGCTACCAGACACAGTTTTTCTTCTTGGACGCATCGTCTTGCGGTTCGCCGCAGCCCAGACCGCGCATATTCGTTGTCTTCGCCGCTCCGGGGCTTGAACTGCCAACAAAGCCGGTGCAAACACACTCTCATCCCCCCAAGATCCGAGGGGTTGGAGTTGGATGGTTGCCCAATGGCCAGCACATGGCAACTCGGGAGATGCCTGCAGCCACTCCGTTCAAGTACATATCAGCAGAAGAAGCGACGGCCGACTTGCCACCCATTCACGATGCCAAGCCTGATATATGCGTGGCCTATCCCGACCACCGCTCGCATTCCAGTACGAAGACGGAGCGAGCTCGAATCTCAGTCATCCCAGTTCGGCCGTGGGGTATGAGTTTTGCGCAAGCTTGGTACGGAGAGGACAAGGCAAAAGGCGGCTCGGGCACGATGACTACAGCTGAGCGTGGGCTGTTCCCTGGGACGAATCAAGAGATGGACGTGTCAAAGCAGCCATTGTCGGTGCAGCCCCAGTCGAATGCGTACGGGAGAATGTTTCCAAATAAGCTGTTTAATACAGTCACGACCAGACCGACGACAAACGATGCAAAGAACGGGCGACTATTGCATTGGCGAGAAAACAGACTGATAAGCGTCATGGAGGCACGCAGAGCGCAAGGGTTTCGCGATGAAGAAGTTCTACTCGGCGATCCAACGAATCAGTATAGAATCGTGGGCAACAGCGTCGCGAGACAAGTTGCCGTTGCGCTTGGAGTAAAGTTTCGCGAAGCGTGGGTGACGAGTTTGAAGAGGAACAGGGAACTCGAGCGTGCAAGCAGCCGAGGAGCTGGAAGAGTTGAAGACTTTGCAGAGGATCGAGTCACTTTGGAGACTATTGCGATGAATGATGGAAAGGGCACATCGGCAAGGCAGCTCAAGGCCTTGAGGATTAGAGCACGAAGCACTAGGGATTTGACAACATCGACAAGTGTGGATGAGGCGCGAGGAAGCGGCAGAAGGGCCTCTACACAGATCCAAGAGACGCCTGTGAGGAATAAAGGGTTACGTTCGACTAGTGTGGTGGTGGAAATACCCCAGTTTTCGAAGAGAAGAAGGTTGAATATGAACTGAATATCATGTATTGGTTGTTGTTGGATGGAGCTCGGCGTTGGACAGTTTTGCGGTTGAGAGTTGATGAATTAATCTAGGTATACACTGTAGAGTATAACATGTACAAGTCTATATCGTGCAATATGAATAATTAAGCAGAGACTCGCATCTCTCGAATTAAGAATGACGGCATATTCTCAACCACATTTCCTGTAGCCATCACAAGGATGTATGCTATTGCAGGGTATGTGTGTATACGCCGATCCAAAACACCAAGACATTGATTGTGCTGTGCTGTACAGTATGAACCTCTCCGCGTCCTTTAGCCTCGAGAGTATTGCCTAAATAGAATCCTTGTCTCGCCAAAATACGACCTGTCAACTTGACAAACTGCAAGAGATCTACGGGAATACACTCAACGCGATGTGCATCGGGAAATGCTCATTTACGAGGTTGTCATTTAGCCTTGCCAAGGTTACTAAGCGCTTGGAGAGGGAGCAAGCATCAAACAAGGGTGTCTGTAATTAAAGTACCGCGTGGGTAGCCTTGCCGTATTTCATCAGAGACAAGCTTACTTGTACGTACATATTACAGCACGAGACTTGTTCGTGTATGAGTGGTACACGAAGGATGCGGACACTTCACCGTCATGTCATGTTCTTACTCGTACGTGTACAAAAGTGAGTAATGTATGCGTGGTTGGCCAGTCATGTAAGAGTAAGACTGACAGACTCCAAACATTGTCAACATTGCCCGCCAAGGGGATCCTGATCATTACCGACAGCTGCATGCACGGTAAGCAAGCAAGCAAGCAAGCAAGCAAGCCATGGGCTGTTTTATTTTAAGCACACAGCCAGCCACAGACGCCGAAGCATCGAACCCGAGAATCCGGCTCTCGGCTCTCAGACGGGTTGAAAGAGAAGGGGGAAAAAAAGGACCGAAACTTGAAGCAAGCTCTTCGGGGGGACGATCGACGAACGACTTGTTTCGGGCGATTGGCCATGCATGTCCCACGACGGGCTGGCTTTGGTCTCATCTGCCAGTGCACTGCATGTTGAATGTTGAGCTACCCTCGGCGCTGCCTTGTCAATTTCCCCATTGGGGAATGCCTTTGGGCTGGGATCTGGTGCTAGCTCTGACGTATCGACAGGACACCCGGTCATCAAACATGGCGGCGGGTTGGCGATATTACCGAAGCCGTGTCTCCATATTGGACTTGCTATAGTACTATACAAGTACAAGTAAGTATATACGCCTGACGCGTTACATGTCTTGGCAGTCAGCCGAATACCTATGACCAAGGGCGGAGGAGGATGAAGAAGCAAAAAGGACGAGAAAGCAGGAAGACGGCGAAGCAACAACCTGCGAGTATGCAGGAGCAAAAGCTACGGACGGCGCTGACTGACTGACTGACTTGGGGGCACTAAACCCTCGCCATGCACACACATGGTGATTTGCAACACGCATGTCGGCATGCATGTGCGTTGCGTTGCTCCGACCTGATGGGTAAGCTAAGCTGAGAGTCTTTGCCCCTGCCCCTGCCCCTGCCCCATTGCCCCTTGTCCCTTGCCCCTGTTCGCTTCAGAAGCTCAATCTGCGACCTCTAGCAGGAAAACGCAATGACGGGGGTGGTCACGCATGCAAAAACTAGCAATGCTCAACTCCATGGGGTAATTCGACGCGGTCCTGGGCACGAATCGGCGCCATCCTCGGTGTTGCGAGTGATGTTCCTGGACAAACCTATTCAAGGCTCCGCACGACACATGCCAGTACGATACAGCTTCACATGTTTTTTACTGCTTCTTCTTCTTTCTTCCATCCTTTTCTTACTGTATACTCCGTATTTGTCTTTTCGTAGATATTACCTAAACTAGCACTTAGCCGCAAACGAAGAGATCCCGTCTTGTCCCCCCCTGTTGTGCGCCGGCGAATTGCGGAAAGTCCCTTTGAGCCAACTTTTTGGGGCGAGTTTCACCGAGGGCGGCACGGGCTGTACAAGTAGCTTGGAAGAGGCTGTGATTTTCCCTTTTACCCCTCACGACCGACTTTATATGCCGCGTCGCACGAACGGTTTGTTCTGTAGGAAGATGTGGTGGTAATACATCCTCATCCTCTGGGCATGATGGTGTGCCCGGAGCAATACGACCTTGTTTATGTGTGTGTGAGGTACGGTACGTACTTTGAACTTTGTACTCCGGGCCCGGGATACAGATTTGGAGATTTGCAAAATGCTACCGTGTCCGTTGAAATACTTGTAGGTACTGTGAAGCCGTGTATAATACCTAGAAAATAGAAATGGAAATCCCTAGCACAGCTGAAGTGGGCGTCCGGATCCGTGAGGACCCGGTGGCCGAAAGTGGTTTGCAATCCCGCCGCCACGTGGGCGACACGGACCGGCATCGGCGTGGGAAAAACAAGAAAAGAAAGACAAGGAACAAGGCTACTGTGTATCCGCCGGTGCGAAAAGGGCAAAAGGGAAGCCTGGGTATTAGGTTAGTACTACATACGAGTATCTGGCTGTACACTGGTAGAGCAAGGTAGCAAACTCGTACAAAGTAAGACGAAAACGAAGATGGCTTCATCGTGCCACCCCGGCTTGGGCCCCATGTCAGGAACCCGAGTCGTGGATGGCAAGCGAGCGCGCAAATCGACGTCGCCAAGGTTCCGAAAGTACCGACAGGGAGCGGAAACTACAGAATCGCAGGGCAACCTGGCAGTGCTAATTAATAGGTACTAGGTAGGTAATACTATTCGTACAGGTATATCAGCGCCTGGAGATGTAATTTCAAATTGTTTGCCTGCATGTCAGTCGGGCCTCTATAGGTAGGTGTAGTAATGCCATCAGGCTGCAAGTATATGTACGAGTACTCGCATGTATACAAAGTACCTACCTTGGGACAATAGCCACGACAGAGGAAACAAAGATGGCATTTCGTGTATTCGATATTCTCCATTTGGTACTAATGTAGCCCTGCATCTGGTACGAGTACTGCTCGGGCACTTGGAGGTACATACGTGTGCATGTGCTTCTTTTCTTTTGTTTGCTTTTGCTTGCCCCGGTCCCTCTATTTAGTCGTCTTACTGTATCATCTCAGCCTTGACTTGAGCCGTAGCTTTACATCATCTGCTGACTTGATCGCAGCTTTAGTAGAAAGAAAAAGGACAAGGAACGTGATAGAATCCCTAGTACCTTTTGTACCTTATTTTGAGCTGGATAGGTATTAGCCGGTTAGATCTGCAGGTACGGGGTTTCTGTTACCGAAGGAGCACATGTGAGCTCCTGACTATTGCATGTCGACAAGGCCGCTACTTTAGAACACATGCACATCAGGCGCTGCACACAAGTACCAGCACCAGCCACGATCCTCTTCCTCTTGTTGCCTGAGGCGGACAAAGTCGAGCAACACCGCAGAGAGAGTGTTTCAGCTCTTCTTTTTCTCTTCCCATCTCCATTTCCCCTCCTTTCTGCTTTCTGGGTTTGATCAGATCAGGCCCTGGCTGGATGCAAGCACAAACACGTCTCAACATTGCCACAGATAACAAGCAACACAACAGACGGCGCCATTTGGCTGCACGAGACCGTCTCCAGAAAAAAAAAAGACGGAAAGATGGGGGCGATGGAGCCGCTCTTGAAACCGGCGACGATTCGGGCATGGCCGACACCTCAATGCGTCGGATCGCTCTTCTTACGCCCAGAGAAGCAACGAGCACTTGTTCGTAGCACGAAGCACTACTGCTTAGCACCATGTGCGGGTACCATGCCGAATGAAGTACCGAGCAGGTATTCATTTTACTTGAGGTTGCTATTGAGAAGCTACGGTACGGAAGAAAAGAACTGCTACTAGCCATGTCACTTTGAAGTAGTCTGCCCGCCGAAAGAAATCTCGATGCTATTACTGTCCGATGCCAAGTGTTGCTATGGAATCAAGACCATGGGGAGCCAACTGACATCGAAAAGGCTCACCCTCACCCATGGGGCCAGTAGCAGGGGCCCGATGCCTTCCCATGAGCCTCGGATCTCGTGAGCACCGCTGCACACGGACAAGGCGAAAGTGAATCAATGCGACAATCAACATGCTCGTACAAGCACACACAGCCTTTGATCGTGGGAAGTGCTCTTTGTGGCCTTCCGAGCCCGACTCCGCAGTGCATGGGGCTGTTAGTTGCAGGGTCTTGCTGGGCCAACGGCAACTAACACTAACCTCTGGCCCTCCACTTGCTTTTCTTTCTGGAATCTGGCAAGGAACGTTTGGTACGGCGACCGGGACCTCGGGAGTAAGGAGACAGTCGCACCGTATTGCCACTAAGACCTGGCTGTGCGAGCTTGGCCATCTGGCTAAAAGCATGTTGCCGGCACAGTTTCGCCTCGCACGGAGTTAATGCAGCCCGATGGAGTCGAGCTCTCAAACAGGCATCCCATGCCATGCTTCTGCCACTTCCTGTTTTTTTTTGCTTGCCCGTGTGTTTTGTGCGTTTTCACGTGCCTGGGCTGGGCGGACCCCCCGGCTTCTGCTACAGTATTCGTGCTTGGCCGCAGCAACTTTACTCATTGCCGTACCCTCGGTTGGTGGTTAAACATGTTGAATGATGACTCCATCATGCATGGCGGCTCATGAAACTCCGAATCTTCTTCCAGCTACAACAAAGTATGGAGAACCGGCTGCCCTCTCATTAAATAGGGTTCAATGCAACGGCCAGAGTTACCTTGGTTGGGCAAAGAACGATCCAAGGAGAGTTTGAGCGAAACCACACTCTAGCGCCTTTTGAGGCCGGAACGGTTCCCTACTCGGCCGTACCGCCTGGGCTGGAGCAGCACAACGGTCGGTGCCGTGTCGTGCATCGGGCATGTGAGAGGGAACAATCACTCGTCCAAAGGGCATTGTGGAATGGGTAAATGAGGAGGAGGAGGAGGAGGAGGAGGTTAGGTCGATGCCGGACGAGATGTCGACAGCATCGAGTGCGAGAATGGAGCACCAAGCCCGAAAATGGAGTGCGAGAATGGGGCACGCACATGTTGTGCCCGTTTGTGGGAGCTCACGCACACCATCCTGTGTCCCGTCTTGAGGTTCCATTGCAGGAACAAGGAGGACCGGCTGTCGCCGCCTCGCAAGTGAGCCGGGCTGCGCCTTCTTTGCAAGCCCGGTCGGTTGATTTCGATCCGATGAGTTCGTGCTGTAAGACTGCCACTGCCGTAACTGGCCATGACAAGCATCATCACTCGTACCGTACTGCAGAGTACAGGACTCGAACCCACACAGCAAGGCAAAGACAAGGCAAGGCAAAGACGAGGCAAGGCAAAGACAAGGCAAAGACAAGGCCGAGGGCCAGGACACTGTCCGTACTCGCACTGCCCTCATCGCTCGCTGGGCTTTGAGCTTGAACAAGAAATCGAGTCGCACAAAGTCCCTGCCAGGTACCCACGTCGTACCACATTCAACCTGTCGCTGCTGCGGCTTGTTTTATGGCTTGCTGCTTGTGCTTGCGGTCTCCACTGCAAGCGCCCAGGCCCCGTCCCTAATCAATCAAGACTGCCGGCCCTGCTCGCACCAAAATAGCGAGCCTCCTTCAATCCAAAGGCACCGGCATCTCATTTTCTTTTCCTGCCAGTTGCTCCTGGAGAGCTCCCCAAGCTTACCGGGATCCCGTCACTCCTCTTTTTCCTTTTTCTACTTCGTCCCATCCATTCCCGTCTCTCTCTTTTCTCTTCCATTGTCCCATCCAACGCATTGGGCCCTCGCTGGCTTCGACGGAATTGACCTCGACTCTGTTGCTATTCTTCTTGGCCTTGGCTACCTTACTTCTTTCAGCACCCAAAGCCGTCGACCCAGAAAGGATCCTCTCTCTTTATTTTACTTTTAATTTTTTCCCCCGTCAACTTTCCGGGTCACGAGATTGCCGTTTTCGACACTTCTCACACAACCCCACACACTACGCGAGACCTTAGACGGGGCCCTGGACGTGTGTTTGAGAAGTCTGTTTCTGTACCAAGTCTCCAAGAGACCGTGTCTCAGAACAAGAGTGAGACTCGACGAAGCGGCGAAACCTGAACGGCCCTGCAGCTGGACGCGCTGGGTGGCGACTGCGACTTACATCGACGCCGGCCGGGTGCCTTTTCTTTTTTTTTTATATGACCAGTTACTACCAATTTGCCAATATTACAGCCTTACAAAGCACCGACGACCAGCATTGGAATTATTCATCCTGACCAGGGCCTCACCATCGAATCCTCGGGTGCGGCGACACACACAAATTGCACGCCAAGTACGCAAAAGGGTCGTCGACGACGAGCGGCCAACGCAACTCCATATCCGTACAACGCATTAGGCTCACGCGCAGGTCGTTGGGAATTCCTTGCAGACGCACCCGCAACGATCATCCGTCGCCAGCGCTGCTGCATATAATCGTGGGATACTTGCACGACAACCATAGGTCTTGGACGTTTTCCCGCGTGGACCGCCTCTTTTTCCGCCTTTGCTTTCGCCGCTCGATATCACAGTACAGCTCAACCGCGTGCGCCATGACATATATTGTAAGTCGTTTGATATCTGCATCCCAATGTCTCTACTGCACATCACATGCATCGATCCTTCTCGCTTCCCTGCAATGCCACTTATTCACTCCCCTCTCTCTCATGCATGTTGCATGCACTCCTCACCCATGCAGCATGTACATATGCGCGACCCAACTGCAAAGCTGCATTCGTTCTGCACGCTTCTCCAATAGCACTGCACCACATCCGGCACCCAACAGGTTGGCGGCTGGCATGGGCTCAGTTTCCCTGTTCTTGTTTTCGTTGCTTTTTCGTTCCCTGCTTCGCTTCTCCCTCTCCTTGCATTGGCTGCTTAGTTAGGCTGCCTTCTCTCTTCCCTTTACTTGGAGCTCCGCACCATGGCTTTGTGTTGGCGATAGGTTGTGGATATGCCGTTGAAAGCCTTCGTCATTTTGCCACCATAACCGCTTGCTTCCCACTGCCAGAGCAGCTGGAGTTACCACGTCATGTCTGTTGCATCTCTCTTCACAAATGTGCAAGCATCCGCACACCGCTTTCAGGCAGTCTGCTCCTCCATCTGCCCGCATGATCTCTCCACGGGTGTTGCTGGAGGCCGCCAAGAGAGCACAAACATTTACCTCTCGATCCTTTCTATGCATTGGTAGTTCTTCCATTGGACGAGTGTCCTAGTCTGTAGTACAGCTTCCCTCTAAACAAGAGAAGAAGGAAGGAAAAGAAGGGGAGGAAAACCACCTGCGACACGCTCGGTCGAGGCTCAGATGGCACAAGCATTCCTGTGCGTGCTGTTGTTCCGCACGCCTCTCAACTATGCTTGATAAGGGATTCAAGGGGTACCCTTCTCAGCAATCTTCTTGACTTCGCTGCGACCCTTCATTTCGTAGCTACTGGCATTCATTGGATTTCATCCTCGCATTGATACACCCCTTCAAAAAGGCACAGTTACCCTTTCATGGTAGTAATTACTGCTTCACCCACTTCCTTTCCTACCCTAATCACCGACTCATCTATTCTACCCATACTCATACGCACGACATTTATTGGCTCAACATGGACCCCACGCGCATGCTAATCCTTCATCTGCAGCTATGTCTGGCCCATTACTGTGACATCCATGGGCCAACTCCCCTGATGGTCACCGAGGGTCTGGCAACGCCCTGTAGCGTCTGCTACGAAGGTTCAGCCGCAGCAAGCGACAAACCCCCACGCTCGGCTCCAGCTACATCGGAGCCGCAGCCTCGGGCGTCTTCAGCCGCAGTTACCGACGGTATTCGAGATTTGAGCTTATCACAGGATGGCCAGTCTCCTCGCCCAACTTTACGTCGATCTCCCGGCACTGGTGCCAGCACCGGTAATGACGGCGGCCTGGACACGCCTCCCGAGAGCCCACGGCCCTTGTCGCAGCAGCCACGGCGAGATTCGAGTTACCGTAGGACCTATGACGAAACTGTAACCCGAAAACAAGGCCCTTGCGACAATTGCGCCATGACGTTGCCCCGCAGGCAGCAAAACGCAGCGGCCGCTGGGGAAGACGCCATTGACCCGCGATCACCAACCTTGCGTACCCGCGCGCCAGCCGAGCGTGTCTTTCTCCCCGTCGACCCAGCCTCGCCCCCAAATTCGCAGTCATCTAGTGACACAGATGCGGATCACGAGCTTCCGAGGCAGCCTCGCAGTAGGAGAAATGTGTCGTCTGTCAGTTCTCGGACTACATCGTGCTCTAGTACGTCTACGACTTCTGAGCGTCACCCCAGCCATGTGCACTACGTGGATTACACATCGACTCATGAGCCAATCCTACCCGACTCCTTTTCTCTGATTCGTGCCTCATGTCTGCGAGCTCTGTCTTTTGAAACTCTCCCGCGAGCTCCTTCAACCGCCACGCCAGCCTCTTCCCCCCAACACCACAACTCTCCGTCCTTTGTCACCACGCAAAGTGCAGGCTCGGCCGCGTCGGGTGGTGCCATCTTCTTTGGCGATTCGTTAGCTGGGTACACAACGGCTTACATCTTTCGAATCCCTGACGTCCACGCCCGAGGCCACAAACGAGTCTATGCCTTCTTAGCCCTGAGCACTCACAAAGAGAGACTGGCCATGAAAACATTTGCCATCGTTTCCTCTGCCTTCCGGGAGCTCGCTACTTGGATCCAAACGCTTGCCGAGTCCGAGGCTGAGCGCACCGCAGAATCTTCCCCTATTGGCAGCGTCTTACAGAGCGGCGGACCTAGCAGCCATGTGGCATCATCGTCCACCATGGACGCACCGAATGTGGATCGCAGCGGCAGCAGCTTTCTGACGGGAGGCAGCGGCTTCACCAGACGCATGGGAGGCCCTGGTGGCGTCTCCTCACTCAAAGCCCGTGGCCTTGCGGAGCTTGTCGGACAGCCAGACTTCTTCATCACCCTGCACAAGAAATTCGTGCAGCTCTTGTTCGAAGTAGGCGTGTCTTTGAACTCATAAATGGAGCGAGGGCTCCACGCCTCTGCGCTGCGCAATCGCCGAGGTCCCCCTACTTGTACAGTTTTTCTTTCCCATAGTTTCTACTGATACCCGCCGAACGGCACTGCGAAGCATCATTCAGGGGGGATCCGGGGATTTACACGACTTGATTTGTTCCCCAACTGTCTCACGAGGCACAATCTCGTGCTTCTTGGTACCGTGTTCATTGTCAGCATAGCACCGGTGTTTGTCCTTTTCTTGTTTACACGAACTGAAACGAGACGTATTGATAATGGTAACGCGAGCAAGCTCGACCATATAACGTCTGGGGGGAAGGATGTCTTTTTTCTTTTCTTTCTTTTTTTTCTTGTTACTTCATTTCTACAACTGTATTGATTTATCCTACTGTTTGCAACGCGATGACTATGATACTGTCTTATTCTCTCAAGTCAATGGGTCGTGTGTCGTTTTTAGTAGCGAGGGAAAGGATCAAGGCTGGATGAAGCGAAAACGCCAAACTAATTTCATAGATGCGAATTAGCGGACTGGGAAAACAAAAATGGGAACTTGTTAGGATAACCAAAAACACAAAAAAAAAAGTATGGCCAAACAACAGAAAAACAAAAGGAACGGAGAGCGGTGGGCGCTCTCTGCTGGAAGGCTTTTACACGCATGGTTTACTAGCGAGAAACGGATTCTTGTTTTAATTGACTGATTGATTTCTATGCTTCATAACCATTTTCTTTGTGAGGGTTGGAGTTGTTGTAGAATGATGTGCTTGCTTTTTATCTACGTGCTTCTTTAGTACTGAAGCATTGCCATCTACCTTGGTTAACCATCTCAGTACAATATCCAATTATTTACGGCGGCTGATTTGTCTTGTCAAGCACTCTTTAATTTGCACATCAACGGCGTTTACTATAATTACAAGCAGAGAGAATTCATGGCAAGTTGTTGCACAACGGCCCTGGACGACTAGATCCCAACGCCGTAGATCCATTAAAGACGGCATCAACTGCTATCTTTTGGTTTTTTTTTTCGGTTCATCTCCCGAGGTTTGATCAATTCCCTTTCTCCTCCTCCCATTTCCTGCCCAGGAACTTTTTTTTCCACATTCACATTCAGAAAAAGAAGCCAAGCCGCCTGTATCTAATAAATAGTTGACGAGTTTCCCCTGTCCACCAACCCCCCCTTCCTTGCCCTCCTTAACATTATCGCATCTCATGTTGGTCGACAACAGCCTTCGTCGGATAGACAAGGGCGGGGTTAGTTTATTTGTAAAAGTCGAATTTGTTATCGTCGCTGGTTCCCTTGACCTGGCTTGAGTAAGCATCCTCAAGATCGGTCTGGATAATGTTGTATCGATTCTTGCGGACGGCGCGGAGACCGGCCTCCTGCATGATGGCAGCGATGACGGCGCCGGAAAGAGGGTCGTTGCGGACAATCAAGCTGTCGAGATCGACCTCGGGGGCCAGGCTCATCTTGCTGGCAATGGTACTGAAGATGAGACGACGCTCGCGGCGATCTCTCAGGGAGGGGAACTCAATCTTTCGATCGAGACGGCCGGGACGCAGCAGGGCGGGATCCAGGGTGTCGGCGCGGTTCGTGGCCATGATGACCTTGACGTTGGAGGTCTGATCGAAGCCGTCCATCTGGTTGAGCAGCTCGAGCAGAATACGCTGGACCTCACGATCGGCACCGGTCTGGGCATCGAATCGCTTCGTGGCGATGGCGTCGATTTCGTCAATGAAGATGATGGCGGGCGAATTCTCGCGTGCCATGCGGAAAACGTCGCGGACCATTCGGGGACCTTCTCCCAAGTACTTCTGGACGAATTCCGAGCCAACGACGCGGATGAAACTGGCCGTTGTAGAGTTGGCAACGGCCTTGACAAGCATGGTCTTGCCAGTTCCGGGCGGGCCGTATAGCAGGACACCGCGAGGAGGGTCGATACCAATTTGCTTGTACAGATCAAAATGTGTCAGGGGCAACTCGACGGCCTCTCGGATTTCCTGCTTCTGCATATCCAAGCCACCGACGTCGGCATATGTCACATCGGGCTTCTCGTCGGCGCCGAGCATGGCAATGGAGGAGTCGGCTTCCGGCGGGAGGATATCGACGAGGGCGTTGGAGTGTCTGTGCAGGGCAACTGAGGAGGAGGGCTTGAGCAGTTCGCGGTCGAGGGTGGATAGGATGCGGACAACATAGTTGGAGCCTGTGCTTGACTGGACAATGCCGGTGCTGCGGGGAGGGTTAGATGAGGAAACTTTGCAACAAGTGGTTGAGTTGGGGGAATTGGTTTACTTCTGATCGATGGCCTCCATAAACTGGCCGATGACGAGGGGTACGCTCTGGATTCGCTTGATCTCCTCCTGAGCTCGTACTAGTTCTCGCTTCAAACTCCTGCGGGGCGGAATCGGAAGAGTCAGCTTTCACCTTAGGTTGCGGGAATGGTGGATGAAGGCCTTCATAGGGTCCAGGGGCAGAATCTAACCTTTGCTCGTCTTTGATGTATTCCTCTTGCAGCTGGATATACCTGAACAGGTGGTTAGCGGCCGTAGTTCCCAAGTGCGATGGTATCCAGAGGGGCGCTTTGCATGGAACGCCACGGCAAAGGGGAAGCATTACTCCAACTGCCTCTGAAGCTTCTTCAGGGTCGCATAGTCATCCTCGCCATCGGTGGGCAAGCCCTCGAAGTCGTCAATGTTGGGAATGGCTGAGGGGGCGGCCTTCTTGTGAGGCGGCACGGTGGTGGCCTGGCTTTCCACGAGGACGTCGCCCATGATGCAGGTCGCGGGGCCGATGCTTGGCTTGCGATTCGGGGGGGTTTTTGAGATGGAAAAGAATGAAAAGAGAGAGATCGAATCGAAGCGTGAGTCTGTTGTGTTGCGATGCTGGGATGCAAAGATTTCGACGAGTTGTTAGCCAGCTACTTCGTTACGCAACCAAAGCTCCCAGCTTACCAGGCGTCAACAGCGAGACGCAGCCTTTCCTGGGACTGCTTAGTCACGTCACGTGGTATGCACGTTATCGCGATAACAGCTTGAGCTTGTGCTTAGGTACCTTGTACCTCGTACTTTGTACCTTGTACCTTGTACTCCGTACGGGTCTGTATCAGACAAAGACGGTCTCAGTTGGTCGATTTCCAAGCTAAGGCCCAATCCGGCACCTTGGTGAGCAAGGCGGCGCTCTATTGGCTCAATGTTAGTGCTTGCATCAACCAGTGCCTAAAACCAGCCCGATCCAAGTACACTTGCTATGAGACCACCACCAAGACAGTACCTACTTGGAGTCGATGAGCTGTAAGAAGCACAGCACAGCTAGCCACGGTGAAAAAGGCAAAGGCCCCAAGCCCAAGCCCAAGCCCGGTGCAGCCCAGCCCAGCTCAGGCGACCTCGAGCCCTCCGATTGGGCCTCAGCCGTGGCGCCGTCATGCATCGGGCGTGGGGAACACGCTCCCTGTCAAGCCACCTGGTACTTGTCGTTGCTAAGGACCTCACCAGCCGTGACAGCTGGCTCTAATGCCGTCAAGGTACCTGCCGCTGCCCAGCGAGCGATAAGGCATCCATCACGGGATGATGATCCGTCTCCATGCGTACGGAGCACCTACCTAGGCGTGAATCAGACCCAGACCCAAGCCTGTGGCAGACAGCCACTGCACTGCACTGTATGTAGGTACTGTACGAGTACGGACATGAGCATGGACCCAGCGCCAACGTCGAGGGGACTCGTCTGTACTGGCTACCCGCGGCACTGTGCATGGCGCCTCATTCCGCCATCGGGCAATGTAGCCGTGACTTGTCGTGCTCTTTCCCCTTCCGATCGCCCACTGTCCGGCATGTACTGCCTACATGGGGCCTACATGAGCGCTGCCTTACATGTCATGTACTCTGGCGCATGTGCGTACGTACAGGAACCGTCACAGCGCATGGGAGGCTCCGGACTCGCGCACCGTCTCCGAGAACAAGGTTTCCGCTACGAGGTACCGCCCAGGTAGTCTGTACGCCGGCTTGGGAGCTGCTTCACAGTGATCAAGGCTGCCGTTCTCCAAATCCCGGGATGCTCATCTCGCCTACCTGGACCTTCTTCGTCACACTTTCGTCTTTTGGCCTCACACCACTTCTCGCAACGCTCGCAACAAGGCTTTTCCCACGCCGCCGTCGGGCTTCGCAAATCCTGTCCGCTTCCGCCTGGATACTGACTTGATCCGTCTCTTGCCTGCCCTACCTCATCGTCCGTCTATTTGCCCCTCTTGGCCCTGCCGTTCGGTTCATTCCGGTGCACTCGACGTGGTTTCATTCTATTCTTCCCGACTCCCCTCTTCTGCGGCATCCAACATTCACCCAGACTTTGGCCCAGCTGCCCTCGCCACCCTCGTTCTCGGCCAAGTATGTCTTCGTCAATCAAGATCCCGGCAGCACTGTCGTCCATGGCTCCGAGATACAGCCTCTCCTCCGAAACGGTCGGCAGCTCGTCCGACAGCTCCTACTCCAGCTCGCCATCGCCCTCGTCACCATCCACCTCCCCCAGCAGCAAGGCAAAGGGCAAGGCAAAGGCCGTAGCGCTCGACAGCCGCCGTCCAAGTCTCTTGAGTACGCCCGCCTCTCCGCCTCGTCCTCGTCCTCTAGCAGTGCATGCCATGGCCGGTCAAGGGAGCTTGCCAGTCGGCACAGCCTGATACGCCGTGTCGTCCGTCTTTGTGTTGCACCCGTTTGCTGACCACGTTGCACAGGCCCGGCTCTCTCTAAGCAGGAGTCCACAGTTATCAACATTGGGTCGCCTGATGGCCCTCCTCGACTCGTAGGTTTCCTTGCCGCTGTTTTCTGGTGTACATGTACTGACGTTGAGTCATTACTAGATCACCTACCTATCCTCGGCCCAAGGCTTCATGTGGAACCCCGGTATGCTCCCCAACACCAAACCGGCTCAACGCGGACGACGGGGCAAGTAAACGAGTGACTAACTCGGCATGTTGTTTGTAGAAATCTTCCTTCCCTCATACATCGACTGCGACTACGTTCCTCTGGAAAACAGGCGAGACCCCGTACACGAGATCCACCTCTCGGACGAGGAGATGAAGAATATGCTTCCGCACTGAGCATATCGTCTTGCCCTTTCGTCACCACGCACCATACCCGATCTTCTCTCTTTCCTCTGGGACACTCGATTATCTAGATATCCCCCCCTTTCTATTCTTATTCTCACGAGATGTTTTCTTGACTTTGTATTCACCTGTGTCGGTCTGTACCCGACGGCGTCTGGAAGTTTTGGGACTTGTTTTCGGTTGGCCTGTTTTTGCTTTCTCGTATTCAGTGTACATTCCAGGCAGGAAGCGGCGTGTCGTGGAAGATGAACAGCCTGGCATCGCTATTCTTTGGAGGGCAGTGCCTCGGTTCACTCCCCGGGCCGCTTGGCGTTTACGTTCGCATTTGGAGGAGCATGCTGCGGCATTGATACTGGTTCCGGTATGTCAATACGGGTATCTACGGATTTTTGGTTTTGGGCCCCTCGGCTGGACTGGAAGTTGGGGAGGCAATTTGGGGTGTTTTTGCACTTTGTTTTCGTCATGGAAATAGGTTAGGTAGCTAGATAGGTATAATTTCTACTCTTGTATTTTGCACGGCTTATGCTGGGCTGCAACGTGCATACAGATTACAGATATGGCCATGTCGATTCAAGTTACTTTTGTGACGGAGCTTAGCATTATGATTCAATCCCGAGCCTTGTGTAAAAAGGGTTATCCCTAATCAAACTTTGTCTTTATCTACAAGGGCCTTTGCCTACCATATGCCATTGTGTAGATGCAGATGCAGAATCAAGTCGTCCGCCATGCTCTCTGTTAGGCCGTCTTTTTTGTCTGCCTACC
This sequence comes from Trichoderma aggressivum f. europaeum, assembly GCF_033847375.1. Classification (NCBI taxonomy): domain Eukaryota; kingdom Fungi; phylum Ascomycota; class Sordariomycetes; order Hypocreales; family Hypocreaceae; genus Trichoderma; species Trichoderma aggressivum. The sequence continues at coordinate 44,941 of NW_026946394.1, forward strand.
TACCTAGGTAGTACCAATACAAACCACGGATGTCACCGAAGCCCAGCAGTTTAAGCGTCGGGCTGCCCCGCATGCCGCTGGGACCACCAAAGCCCCTCCACTTGGTACCGCCCAGCACTGCGTGCTACTGAAGGTACTTTGCCAGTGAGTGAAACTGGGTGGACCCTTTACCCCACAGAACTGCACCCTGTGACGGCCAAAGTACCCAGTACTTGACTCAGAGGTCATAAGGGGGATCGGAAACTTCGTCTCATGCTCCGGATATTCGGGTCTGGAAACGGGCGAGATTGGCTTGCGTTTGCTTTTTGATGGCAAGATTCAAAGATGAGAAAATGCGTACATCATGAACAAGGCCGGGAGATGCTTTACAATGGTGCAAAGTTTGGTGTTTGGAAATGGAACCCACATACCTTGGTACCTTGAGTTGGAGAGCATAAGCCCACATGACTGAGACACTTTTTGGCGGTTTGGCATTGGAAATGTCATGTGCAACGGCGCGAGTAAAAGCCGCATGGAGATGAAGGTTGGACTTGAGTCAGTTGGTGGGTGAGGGGAGAGTGACTCTGTTGTCCGTTTCATTTACATGTGCAAGGTGCCCTGTTTGGTTGGATTTGAAGACAGCTTCGAGCGCTATACGTGCGAGCCCTTACTCTTGGTACCCCGTGCCGCAACATGCTCAGCAGCGTACCTCTATCCTGTGTGATTACCTTGTTACGTAGGTAGATTATGAGGTGGTGCAGATGCGTGTGCTACTGGTGGTTTTACTATCTGCCTTGCCTATCACGGTACATGAAGGACTGACCCCGGCATCTTTCGTCTCTAGGCTACTAGTTGTCTACCTACTTGGTAGCATCCGAAGATGTTGAGACAATTCTAGTTGCTGTTGGTAGCGGTAGGACTTACTTATCCATACATGTACACGTTTGCACCCAGTCTAGCATTCTCGTTTCTACATTCATACAAGGATAGAGGCCCTTGCTGCGATACTCTCTTAGTCTTGCCTCAATCCGATGAGTTACAAGATAGGTATGCGCAGCAACAGACGGCATTCACCAACAGCCTTCAATAAGCCTCGGCACTTGGTCAAGGTGAAGCCACCCCACTCTTCACCGAGCGTCCAGAGTACGTACCGGCTAGCTTCCAGTTCACTTTGGAGATGAGATTCTCGCTTTTCGATCTCCAATCCGTCCCCCACCAACGCGACAACAAGCACACGCGTTTGCGCCACCATAAACGCCGCCTCATCGCCCCTATTTCGTCTACGAACCCATCGGCTGTTTAATTCTTCTTCATACAAGCATTGCAACATCTTGCTCTGAGTACAGGCAAGGCAGACTCGGGCAGATGCTCCTCCCAATGGACGCATAACACAACACAAGCTACTACGAAGAAAAAGAAAGAAACAAGTCGCACATCATCTTCCCCAGCACATGGATTCCGAGTCGGTCGTCTCGCAGGTCCAGCGCAAGATCGAGCTCCAGAGCCCCGAAGATCTCGCTTACCTCATCACCAACGTCCGCAATGCGGCGGTCGAGCACCTCAACGAAGCGTTTCCGCCGGTCGAGGGCGCCGAGGAGGATGAGCTGCGCATCCAGATCGAGTTGCTCGTGAATGAGGTAATGCATTACTCTAGGGGGAAGCAGAGATGACACAGAAGAAGAAGAAAACACAAGATGGAGTAGAAGATGAAAAAAAAAGAAAGAAAAAAGGACAAGACAAAAAGAAAGAGTTGCTGACATTGCGACCAAACGTCCAGTACATCAACAAAACCTTTTCGCTAGCCGCGCCCAACCTCATCATCAACGGCCTTCCCGTATCGCCCGACGTCCTCCGAGGCTCCGCGTCGGCGCCAGACACCGTCTACGAGCCCTTCGACACGCGCAAGCGCCGCCAGGTCGCCGACCTCATCACGCAGGAGGAGAAGCTGCTCGAGGACGTGGCGGCGCTCAAGCGCTCCGTGCCCGCCAAAGTCGCCGCCGACCACGCCGAGCGCGTCCGCGCGGCCATGCGGCAGGACGACGACGACCTCCACGACCGGGTGGCCAGGGACGCTGCCGCGGCGCAGCGCGAGGCCGGCGCGCTGGGGGTGGCCCAGCTGCAGCGCCAGGAGGGCGTCGAGGCCGGTTTCCAGAGCGCCGTTCAGGGGCTGAACCGGCTCAAGAGGGACATGCCGGCCGTCGTGGCCAAGATGGAGAGGGCGAGGGTCGCGGGCGAGTACGTCGTCACCAAGGGGCGGTGATGATGCATCGGGAAACGACAAGACAGGCTCTGTACGAGTACGATGCGGGATCTACAGGTGGGCTGGGATGCTTTCCTGCCCACCGCCACGTCCCATGTGCCTCCATCTCGGTATTTGATTCGGGCATTTTTTTTACGACTTTTTTTTTCCTTTTTCTTTTTTTGGTTACGAGTACAGTATTAGCACCCAACTAAAACCAAGTGGGATTTTCTACCGGGGGGGGTAATGCGTTCAGGCGTCAAGGGCGAAAAAACGACAATGTTCAAATGACTTTTTTTTTGAGAAAGCAGCTGTTGACTAGGACGATGAGCTTTTCTTGTTTTCATGTTTTCCTCATCGCATTTCGTGTTTATCCATTTTGAATCTTTTCTTTTTTTTTCTGCAATTGATGATTTTTAAGCATGCCTTTTATTTCTTTTCTTCCCCTTTATTAATTAGAAATGAAGGAAATTACACCGCGTAAGCAGATAATATTGTAGAAATGGGGCGGGATCCAGAATTCATCAATATGCCCTTTTGATCTCAATCAGGGGGGAGCGGGAACGAGCTGCCTTGGCCGTATTCGGTACTATTCAACGAAATGGCATGTGATATCCATGAAATAGAGAGAGCACGGCGAGCTTCTTCTTTTCGAGGCAGCGTAATCAACATCAAAACACTACCACTTAAAGGTATACGAAAAAGTCTGTTGAATAATTCAAAGTGCTACCTACCTAGGTAGTAGCTTTCCCTGCTCCGCTCCTGTATCTCCCGTCTAAGATCCATCTTCCCCTCTTTAGCCCATTGTAATCATTTTTCTTCCGTCAGATGCCTTCTGCTCCAACAACCCTATTCTTGCGAGACAAAGACACAAAACGAGCCATCTGAGCTTCTCAGAGTAATTTAATGCTTCTCCCAAGCACACCCAATACAAGCGTATTAAAAAAAAAAAAAAGAAACCAACAAACCCATATTAAAAAGCACTATCCCATCTAAGCCGCAGCAGGAGCTCCCTCAGCCTTTACCTCCCACTTAGCAGGCTTGGCCCACTGAGGGTCGTGCCAAGGGCCAGCATCGCTGTTCTCGCAGCCGCCCTCGCAGGTGCAGGTGCCGCCAAACTCCTTGGGGATGTTCTCGGCGGGGATGTGCTTCAACAGCTCGCTCTGGTAGCTGCTGCCGAGGATGTTGATCTTCTTGACGGTGACGGGGTCCAGCCAGCCCTTGACAACGCCCCACACGGTAGAGAAGCCCCAGGGAGCGTTGATGAGAAACAGCTTGCCCAGGCGCTCGGGGTAGTAGTTTTGGGAGATGACCGAGGCCTGGCGGACGTACGAGTACACCTGGGGAACCTTGGTCAGGGTGACGCCCTTGAGGTCCATGATGGTGCAGCACGTCTCGAGGAGGTGGCCGGCCTTGCGGGAGCAGGCGGGCAGACGGGGGTCAGCCACGCGCTCGTATTCGACGGCAAGGTTGGTGAGCATGCGGTCGGCGGTCGAGATCTTGTACATGGCGTTCAGGTCAATGCCGCCGAGGGTCTCGATGTAAACGGGACGGCCATCCTAGTAAGGCCAGATTAGCTTCTGCGCAAAGGGGGAGCCCCACCGGTTCTTTCGTCATCTCACATTATCAATCTTGTGGTAGAATTGCTTGTAGTACTTGGAAATCTCAGGCCTCTCGGGGTAGTCCCAGGTGGGGAGGATCTCATCGAGCTTGGTCTCCTTACGCCACTTCTCCGTCTCGATGAACCTGATGGCGGTCAGAATTAGACACCAGCAGCGTCGGGTAATGCATCAGGGGGAGACTCACATCTGCTTAGCGAGCTCAACATCGAACTTTCGCGCTCGGAGGAATCGCAGCTATAAAGCCATGGCAGGTCAGCCTCGCTCTGTTTATCCATCTGCCGTAGCCGAGCCCGGCTCAATGCCGCAGCCCATCTTAGGGGGGAGGAAGAGGTTCCATACCAGAGTCAGCGTGTCCAGGCGCTCGGTGAGGCCCTCAGCCTCGAGCATCAGGCGCAGCTGGTGGACCTTGGCCTGCTGCTCGGCAGTGAGGTTTCCGGAATGGCCCTCGAGAGGCTCGGCGGCCTCAATGGGGTAGTCATAGTTGTCGTATTTCTCGCTGAGTTCTACGGGCGCCATGGTGGGGGATGGTTCTGTGAGGGGTTACGGGCGAAGCCAGAGAGACGAAGTACGGAGTGACGGAATAGAGGATATGATTTTCGAGGGAAGAGGGAGAGGGAGAGGAGAGGAAAAGTTGCAGACGCCCGGCGAGCAAGATGGAAATTATATAAAAAGGGGAGGAGGTTGAAGGAGAATCCCTGGCTGAATGGGGTTGGCAACGTAACTTGTAATTACCACTGCCTTTACGGCGTGGCGGTATAAATGCTAGCGACGGGTGAGCTGGCGCGTGGAGACTTTTGCCGGCGTCAAGGCGGTGTCCCGAAGCGGCCTAGCGCATGTAGGCCGCAGAGGGGAGCCTAGACTGAAGAAATACGCTTTGCATGTGACTTGTCACATGGCGATAACAGAATCTTCGACGGTTCCATCTCTTCTAGATACCACCTACAGTAGAACTCTTCCGTCTTTGCTTGAACTGATCCCTGCAACCTCGGCGTCATCAACGAACAGCAAGGGCCCTTCAACTCGCTCGCCTTTCCTTTCTCTCTCCCTTCCATGGCGAGCAAACCTCCTCCGCCATGAGGACTTCTCCGCTGCGAATCAGCGTCAATGTCGCTGCCCGCCAGATTCACAGCCTCGTCCCTGCACCGCGCCCTCGCCGGTCCTTTCACCTCACCACGCCCGCCAGCTTGCCCCGGAAGCGCAACTTTTTCACGTCGAACCCGTACCTCTCCTCGCAGCCCGGCAGCGACGATGCGAAGCCGTACCCGTACCAAGGTCAAGGTCAAGGTCGTGATCAGGCCCAGCCCGGCTCTGCCAATGCCAATGCCAATGCCTCTCCCGTAGCCAAGCGGAAGCCCACCAGGGCCACGCCGACCAAAAACTCGCTGCGCCGAGTCGCCATCATCGCCCAGCAGCCGAAGCGGGGCAGCAGTCAGGGCAGCCCCGGCAGCGTCGACGCCGCAGAAGCCGAAGCCGATCCGTCCAACATGGTCAGCGCGACGTGCATCGCCGAGGCCTTCAACATGCCCATGGTGCTGGAGATTCTCTCGTCGCACGGCTTCGCAATCGACCCCGACGGCACCCGCTTCGACGCCGCAGAGGTTGTCCATGCGCGGGGCGTCAACGGCGGCGACATCTTCGTCTTCCCCTCGGGCACCATCGTGACGTGGTCGCTGCCCCCCGACGTCGTGACGAGGCAGATCCTGCGGGCCGCCGAAGAGCCCCACGCTGAACCGCTGCGCGAAGTCGAGGACCTCGAGTTCACCACCGACAATGGCCGGGAGACGAGCACGCTCAAGGGCGACGTCGTCGTGCTGGGGACCCGCAAGGAGCACAAGGACGGCGACTTTCTCGACACGACGCTCGCCAAGATTGCCTTTTCTTCGGGCCTCGCCCGCAGCACCAAGCTGGCCGTCCTCGAGTCCGCCCTCACCTCGTACTTTGAGAGCACCAGGAACATCCCGGCCCTCCTCTCCCAGGGGACCGGCGTCCCGCTCAGCCGCAAGTTTATCCTGCAAAAGACTGGCGAGCTGCTCAGCCTCCGCGCCAAGCTCAACCACTACTCGGAGCTCACAGATAACTTGCCCGACATCTTCTGGGACAGCAAGTCGGAGCTGGGGCTCGAGGGCTACTACGACCAGGTCGGCCGCGCCCTCGACGTCAATGTGCGCATCCGTGCTCTCAACCAGAAGATGGACTACGCCCAGGAGATTGCCACGGTCTTACGCGAGATGTCTAGCGAGCAGCACGGCACCCGATTGGAGTGGATCATCATTGTCCTCATTTTCGTCGAGGTCGTCTTCGAGCTGAGGAGGATTGTCATTGAGTATAAGGGAGAGGGCGCTGGCCAGGGAGCTAGGCCCTGAGATGTAGTCGCGCCTCTCTCTCTCTCTCTCTCTCTCTCTCTCTCTCTCTCTCTCTATTACAAATTTCGAGTAGTACTTGATACACCCGTAGATGACTTCTTCTCTCCTCCACCCCTTTTTTCCACTGCCTCCCCGCCCCCCCTTTTTTTTCCTCTTCCCTCTCCCTTTTAGCTTGTATTAGTACTACTTTTTTTTGTGTATGCGAATCTCGCACATCATTATTTTACGGCACTTAAAATTGATGATCAGAAGGAAAAACGATCATCTGGGATAGAAAATCGACATGGATGACGAAACGATACCCCCTCTCAACTCTGTTATAGACAAAAATTCATCTCGCACCACCATACTTTTTTTGGCATATCCACACAAAATCATTTAAATACGAAACACTGTTCATTAAAAAAACACTCTTCCATCGGTACTATACAGCCTCGCAAGACAAAAAAGAAAAGAAAAATCGGCAAATTCATCCCAGGCCCACCAAAACATGATATTTTGCTGGTGAAGCAAAAACAAAAAAAGGCCCTCCTTTCTGGCGTCTATTGAACCCCAATATTTGTCCAACGATATTTCATACACTACAAGATAAAGAGAAGAAAGAAAAGGAATAACAAATCCATATCCTTCCCTGGCCGCTTTTTGGTTGTTGTTGTAGTAGTAGTGTCTGCCTCCCAGAGTTTCCCGTCTCCAGCGGATTCTCTTCCTACCCTTCCGTCCTTTTTCTCTCGTGTGCAGTCCATAAGCGAAATAGAGAGAGAAAGTAATGATAAATGAATAGAACATGTCTAGAAGCTCTCCGTCCCTTCTGACTAATGTAGTTAGATGGGCTTCATGGAGCTATGCCATGACCTTGCACTCAAGTCTCATATCACAAGTGCCCAAGTCTACATGACGATTTTTCAAAGGTTCCTCATAAACGACATCTCCCTCAAGGGGCAGCCTCTTTGTTCTCTCCCACTGCCATCATCTCATCACTTCCCGTAGGGAAAAAGGGAATAAAAAGAGGAGGAATAAAAAAAAGGTATTAAAAATAGTCAAAGTCATTTCTCCCATATCAACACCCCCACCATCCCCCCCAAAGGTCTGGGAGATTTGCCCTTTGCATTATCGTCTTCGAAAGCGTGCCATCATTCTCTTCCAAGTTCTTTTTGCCGAAAACTCCTTTATACGAACCCTAGCCCTCTTAACGCCGTTCAACAACGCCAAGGTGTTGCCAGTCACAAAGCGTAATTGCCCCTTCCATATCCGAGACGTTTCATTTCCTGACTTTTTTTTAACCTAAATTTTCAAGTCGGCTTGCGCTGCAAAGTAGGGATGACGGGCACAGGCACAGGGGTCACCTTGTAAGGCACATGCCCCGTTCCTGAGTTGCCGTTCATTCCAGATTTTGGAGGGGGCGGCGTCTGTGGTTTGTTCTGGTTAGCCACGGTCGCCCGGATGGCCGCGAGCCGACTAGCATCAACTCCCATGCCTGCGAGGCCCGACGGAACGCCACCTTGCGACAGCCTGTCGGTAAACATGGCCGATCTCTCTTGGGCTGCCACACGAGCCTTGGCCTGGTCCAGTATCCGCTGTTGCTGAGCCTCAGGGATGACTGTATGATATCCAGTTAAGCCGGGACTCTGGCCTTGGCCCGAGCTTGGAAACCTATTCATCTGGCTTGCCATGCTTGGGGCTGGAGCCGAATACCCCTGGTTCTGCGGCACGACAGGCGATGGGCTGAATGTTTGCCGGCTTCCCACCTGCGGGGACATGGTCCTGGCTGGCACGGCACCCGGGCTATTAGTGTAGGCGCCGTAGTTTGGGGGTACTGGCGAGGCCGGCTGATGCTGGTAGGTTGGCTGGAAGGTGTATCTAGCATTTGGGGTGCCTTGCTGTGGCATCTGACCATAATTTGGTCTCTGCTGGGTCGCATACTGTTGCGGCAAGCTTTGGTGGCCATATGGGGTTTGGGCTTTGGCAAGCTGGGTGGCATACTGATTAGGATAGCCATTGGTACGGGTATACTGGTTCGGCTGTGGCCTTTGCTGGTGGGGAGCTGGCGGCCCCAAGTTGCGAGGCTGCTGCTGGTAGTTGGGGGCCGGTGTAGGGCGGTAATACTGAGGAGGCGGAGGGGGTGCGGCCCGACTCGGCGTGACATACTGGTTCGCTGCCGCCGCCGCATACTGGTTAGGATACGGGACGGCGGAGATGCTGGGCGTACGTTGCTGCGGAGGCCTGACATTAGCTTGGGCCGCTTGGGCAGCCTGCTGTTGCGCTTTGAGTCGGGTTTGCGCGCTCGCCTCGTCTTCATCCATCGTGCCCTTGTATTGGTCGGTGTGAACCATGATCTTGGTGCTGATGAGGAGATCGTCCAGCTGGTCGCCATTAAGCTTGGCCACCGCGTAGGGTGGTAGCGTCTTGATGATGAGTGCCAATTGAGCCTTGAGCATGTAGTAAGTAGCATGTTCTTCTTCCGAAGGCTGAGGACCGGCATTGGCCAGCATGTCCCCGTTGACAGGGTCGCTGGACTGGCGGTTTTGTGAGTTGGGCAGCGTCAGGTTACGGATGCGCTGGTAAGAGGCTAGAGTCTCGATCAAATCGGTGACCTCTTCAAGGATTTCGTCGGCCTCCTTGTCCTGCTCATCGTGCTTGGATCCCATGATGTCTTCTAGGGAGGGATCGATGGCTGTCTCATCCCAGTTATCAATTGCGTCCTGCACTGCTGATTCGTCCACCTCCATTGATTCGGCCTCATCGACGGGTTCTGCATCTTGGAGGTCGCCATAATATTCTACCTCAATCATTCTCTGGAAGCTCTGCTTGCCGCTGCGCTGCCACCAAATCCGGCCGGCAACGCTGGACGGCACCACTGCTGCGGCATCATCCTTGCACGGTGCAAATGTGGAAAAGGCCCCTCGGAAAAGAGTTTCCATCTCGGACATTTCCAGCTCGGAAAGTGAGGGTTTTCGACCAGCAAGGCTTTGCGCACGTTCATGTTGCTTCGTCTTTGTCTGCCATGAAGGCGTCGCCTGGCTGTAGTCTAGATAGTATCCGGTAGACAGCTTTGTGTTAAAATACGAATTACCCCGATACCGGGAGCTGTCGGTCAAGTGGGGGTGATAGAAATCCAACCGGTTTCCCTTGGCCTGTGTTTTCGGCTGCTTTGGCGGCTGGAGAGGCGGGAGAGGACGCGGCGGAGCAAACAGCTCGCCGAGAGTTTGCGTCCGGTCCTGAGGATTAGAGGGAACAACTCGGGTGATGGACACGCCGGGCGGGAGGTTAACGTCGGACAAGTCGACGTCTTTAGACAGCGGTAAGCTAGAAAACAAGCGCCTTTCTTGCGGCGCATAGCCGACCAGCGATAGAACCATTTCGCTCTTCTCCGAGGCAGTATGCGACTCGGCCTCTCCGTTTGCAGGCTCCTGTCGCGTTTTCGGATATGCTTTTTCGCGGCGGACGAGGTCCGATGCTCTCTCCCAGAATCCGTTGATCTGCGCAGCCCTTTTGACCGTCATGGCTCTCGCACCAGGGTTCGAAGATGCCGAGTCCATTTCAGACAACGATGATTGAACGGCAGAGGAGATGTCCGCTGCGATGGCATCGAGGGAGACGTAAGCGTCAGCCGTCACCTTGTCGGCAATGCTCTGCTTGATGGGCGGCTCGACGGATTTCTGGCGCTTTGCCTGGGGTTCATCTTGGGAAGCCGGCTCCGGCAGCGATAGCGGGCGGTCGAGGATGGAGGGGCTGACGTCGAAACTGATGCCGATGGTCAGCCTTGGATGACGATGACTTGAAAATTGGGGAGGGCTGTTTGCAGGCAGTGGTGAGTAATGGTAATGGGTGCAATCCGTACCTTCGCAGAGCCTCGAAGACGGCCTTGACAAGCTCCCTGTTTTTGGCCTTGTCCTCGTGCGGCTCCGATGTCCGGTCGCTGTGGCTGTCGTCGTGGGCGTCGTCGTCAAGAAGCTTGTCTACGTCGACGTCCATGCCGTCGCCGGTGTCGTCGCCATTGTCGCGCTTTCGCTTGCCCGACGCAGCAAGATGGCCGCTGGCAGGGCTGTCGGGCAGGACGAAGCCATTCGCATCGTCGGGCGTGGGCTGCGCCATTTTGGCTGGGAGCCTCGTGAGCGTCGTCGTGGTGCTGGCCGCGCCCCGTCGCGATACGCGGTTGTAGAGGGCTGACTGGTGCTGGTGCGACTCCAAAAGCTTTTCATCAAGACCCGGGTAGAGCGTCTGCATCCACCAGACGCAGTGCAATCAAACGCCGCGCCTGCAAATCGCCACGACAGGCAGCCGGAGGCGATGGTGAGCAAATTTCCGCGAATTTCCAGGCGGCTGCACAGATGGATTGCCGTTGTTGAGCCTTACTGAGGAAGAATGTGTCCGTCCTGGATCGCCAAGTACTTCCCTGGGGCCAGGATCACGCTAACTCTCTCGAGGGAAAAGTCTAAAATTGCCTGCACGTGATTTCCTCGAATTCCCCCCCAAACAGCCAAGCAGCCCCTCTTGTGCTGTGATGCCGCTGTGATGGCCGCTGACCCGCTGCGGCTCCGCTGGAAGATAGCCCGTAGGATTGAAGCTCCAGTTACCCTACGAATGGAGAAGACGGCTGTGTTGCCATTGTGATTTCATTGTGATACCAATTTATTGCTCGTGTATACATGAAAAGTCATCAATATCTCAGTAGGTGTTACTGATCTGGTATCTACTAATGCATGGAACTGATTTAGTCCCGTATGTGCATGCGCTCTTTATTGAACGAATGAATGAACAGTAATATCAATACTTGGGCACTTACAAAGAACCCGCCTCATGCATCGGTAGGGGCAAAGCACTACAAAGGCATCAATCACTCAACAGACATTGATACCCTATTTACAATCGAAACAGGCATGCAGCTTGGATTCTATTTTAGCCCACCATTGTTCTATTCACCAGATAACTCCCATTTCCCAGCCTCACCACACCAGGCCAGCCTCACGTCTTTAACGCCCCGATGATTCAAATTGTCACTGTTCGGCAGTAATGCAGGGCAATGGATCCCATGCGGACTCTACTCTACTATACCAACCGAGCTACTTATTTAGTATGGTGCTAGCGATGCATATGATCGTACGTCTTGATTACTTAGTACTACATACGATCTAGCAGGCAGACTTACGTATACTCGTACTCGGTCTGGCTGTTCTCAAGACAGCCCCTACAAGACATCCCCGAATGAATAGTATGCGTACGCACATTCGCTCACAACACCCTTCAGTACGAAATCAAGCATTCACCTATCCAAAGAGGAGCATCATGCAAAAGTTTAACATCATCGAATTAAAGCGTAGCAGCAGACTGGAACTTGGTAGTATCCATTATATTACATAAATGACGTTGCAGTCTTGATCCATACTCCCCGCGATACTGAATTGCTGCACTCAAAGCTGCCCAAAATAACCAAAACTGGCTTCTGCCAACATACAAGCAGTGCTCATCTTAGATACACCCAATCCCAGCACGTGTCGTTGATTTATTTGGCCTTGGCAAGACCAACGGCGTTCTTGCCGAGATCGTAGACAGAGTAGTAGCGGCGCAAGAAAGCATCGCCGAGAATAACAAGAGGGCCAACGGGCGCGGGGAAATCCATGCCCTGGAAGGAAGAAATACAGTTGCCCGACATCTCGATGATGTAGTCGGTGGCAGGGAGGTTGTACTTGGAACCGGCCAGGGTGAAGCTGATGTCGGGAAGAGAGTCGCGCTTGGAGCAGTCGACAGTGTACTGGCCACCGTAGCCCTTCTTGGCACCGATCTGAGCATTGAGAAGCTCGGCAAGGTCAGAGGGGAGGACGTTGAGAGAAGTACCGGTGTCAAGGATGGCACCAGTGTTCTCAAGCTCAGCCTCCTGGTCACCGAAAGAAATGGCATCGAGGTCCACCTCCCAGTAGGCCTTGCGGCGGAGAGGAATGTACTCAATCTTTCCCTCGTAGTGAGATTCATCGACACCACCGAAGACGGCCTCGGAACCCTCGTCGCTGCTTCCCAAGTAGAAAGCAAAGACGGGCTCGTCAATGAGCTTTTGCTTGACCATCTGGTAGAAGGGAGGGACAATGCCATTCACGGAAATGGTATCGTAACCAAGGCCGAGAATGCCATCGAAGCGGCCGAAAGCAAAGGCAAGGCCGGGCTCGCTGGTAGCCTCGGCAAAGTCCTGCTTCTCGATCTTGAGGTCACCGATGGTGACGACATCATTGGAGATGAAGCCAGTCAAGCTGCCTGATCCATAGTGGATCTCAAAGTCGGATCCATTCTGCTTGTACGTCTTTGAGGAAGACGAATCGTACGTGGAGTGCAGGAAGCAGGCAATGCTGTTGCACGACTGGGAGGGAACCCAAAGGTTGGAGCTTCCAGTGTCAAGGACCACCTTGAAGGTCTGAGGGGGGGTACCGATGGTAATCTCGGAGAAGTCTAGCCGACCGAGTTAGCAAACCCGGACTCCATTTGGGGGAGATTTGTCGCGGTGTGCAGGCTGACTTACATTGGGCATTCATGAAGTTGGTGACGGGCACTGGGTGACCGCCCTGGACCTTGGGCACCTTGTCATTGAACATGACATCGGCACGGCTAGTAGGGCGGATGCCCATGTACTTCTGGCCGAGCTGCTGGACCTGGGACTCGATGGTTGAGCCCGCCTAAAGAAGAGGGAAATGTCAGTCTGTGCTCATGCTCATGCTCATGCTCGTGCTCGTGCTGCGGGTTGGGTCTGTCGTACCAGCTGCTCCTCGAGGGAGACCTTTTGCAGCTTCATCTTGTGGACGCCAGCTTGGGCGGAGCCAACAAGCGCCGCGGCGGCAATCAAGGCGCTCTTCATGTTGGGCGACGCTTAGATAGAGATGTGTGATGTGATTTGGGAGATGGGATGGGATGGATTGTTGGAAGATGGATGGAGGATTGATTGCGGCCAGAGGAAGAGAAAGGATGACGAAGCTGCCTTTGTAGTGGCCGTAGCGGGCATTAGATAAGAGGGTGGCAGGCAGCTTAGTACCTTGACTGGTACTGGCCCAGCTGGCCAGCGTGCTCCAGGTACCAAGGTAGCATTGGTGGCTGCGATATCGAGGTCACTGGACTTGGGCTAATCAAAACAGGGCGGGCTTCTGGCCTCGTGCCACCGTTTGCGTGCTGGCCGACGCCTATTGGTGCCTGTGCTGACGACCCGATGACGCACAAGCTCCCTGCAAGGGGCGCTACCAGACGGCCGCGGAAGTACCCTTGCACCTTGGAAGGCTGCTGGAGGTACATCCGAGTAGGTACATGGGCTTTACCCCAACTTTGACCAGGGCCGAGCCTAACTGGCTGATGGGGCAACCGAGATCAACAAACGGTGGTCGCTGCCTCAGGCTTAATACGGCTGGGCCAATGCTTGGTACGGAGCACAGAGTACGGGTTGAGGGATGAGGTACCATTTACCAGCGTCTCAGGCTTGTACGATACTGCTTCCCATGTTTTGCTACTTGGTCCTAATCGGGACGAACCAAGAAACCTGCCACGGGCGCTATGAAATCCTTTTTTCCTGCGCTGGTTTTGCCCCAAAACTGTACCTATTAGGAGTCGTCTCCATCGGGTACATGTTCCTATCTACAGCAGTGAGTTTCGACTCCAAAGTGTAAGGCAGCCCTGCCACCTAAATGCCTGAATGGAATTGGAAGTCAACTTTGCGCCACCACAGAGCTCTGGCCTTTGGTACAGGTACTTGTGGCGGTCAAACCATCAATTTCGTGCTCGGATTCTTATCCCTTGCGTCCAGTACCTGCGTAATGACTCACCAAAGCGCCAAACAATAGTCGAAGCCAAAATTAATACCATCGTCCACAGCGGCTCAAGTGCATGTATATGTACATCCACTCACCGTGAATCTCTACCTTAGGTACCTTAGTATTGAGCGCAATAGATCAAATCCAATCTGCGGCATTAAGGGCGTAAAAGGAACACCACTGTGAGCGCATCTGCTACGTATTTGGTGTTTCAGACGTATGAGCAAGGCTCGCGAAGACATGGCAAGGGTTACGAATGTGGCAAAACTGTGCTCACCGCACCATGCAGTAACGGCAGAACCATGCAAGACACTTTTGTTTCTGCAAATGGCGTCAGTCATTTGCGCATGGACCTATGCATCATCAAATGCCTGGCCTTGAAAGTGAAACTGAAAGTATAAGGTGAGGTTTAAAAAAGCCCACGGCTTTACCCGATATCTGTATAGCGGCATCACGAGTGGCGGCTAATCTTCATGGCAATGCCCAAGCGTGTATGATGATTGGGGAATCTTGTTTCCACATAAGTACATACTTTGTCTTAAATACCTAAAATGCAACAGCATCTGCTCTGTATCTAACCTGGAGCTTGAATTATTATATTTCGCATTGTCGATGTATCTGGAGAATTGTTCGCCAGTATTGTAATGCTCATATGAGTGACTGTTCTCCATTTTATAACGGCTATAAGTTTATTCAATCTTCCGAGAGTACTCAAATATGACATGTATCGAGTAAATTACCCATATTGGCATACTTCAAATCTACTAGAGTGACGTAAGTTGTATCCAAGTGAGCGCGAATCGACATCGATATGTGCAATACTTGGCATTCTATACACCAAGCCTCACCCAATTGTAGCCTATAACATTGCTTATTTCAACAGATGTATCACATTAGAGGATAGGACATAATTAAGCCACTTCTGCTGTTGGTTTAACTAACAACCGTCTGTTTACTAACGAGTTGTCTTGAGAATATATATACATGTCAGAGACCTCACTAATGAGTATCACGAGAGCAAGCGTCGTTGGTACGCGTTCCAGAATTGATAGCATGACAGCTTGAGCTAGCTGTCATATTACAATCCCACCATGTAGAGCTGGGTGTCATATTCTTATAGCTTGGACCCTCCGACTTAGTGAAGACGCTCTCAAGGCTGTCTGGGGGCCTTTATGTGAGTAGTGCACTCAGCAGAGTTTCAAGAATGAGAGCCATCGCGGTCCTGCAATGGAAATGATATCATCTTGTTCAACATTAAAGAAGTAGCGAATATGTTGTAGACGAACAATCATTACACGGCAAATCGTCATGAGAGGGAGCTGTTTCAATCACGACTTGGCTCTAGCCCAACACGCGTCGTAGCTCGGTTCATGCCACATAGACCATGCTGTGAATTTCCCTCTTACTCCAGGAAATTTCTTCTCCAATGGCAGCTTTGAGTTAGGCACCTTGCCTAGGTATATATTCTCAAGACCCAATTTGTATGGTTTCTGCAAGTATCACGACTGACTCCAACAGAGCGGCCCTTTTTAGATATACCAGGCAGCGTAATTTGTCATGCCACCTACCTCTTCGTATACTGTAGGAAATTGCTCAACATTTGCTGGTAATGACAGAATCCCTAATGTATAAGCCACCTCTGTTTCGCCCGTCTTGGTGATATTTTGCAAAGCACGTACGTGCATTCTGTCCGCGGTAAAGGAATTGTCGTATTTTTAGAGTTATCCATCATATCTACTTTGACAAATACGTGCGGAGCGCATAGAACGCCGAACGCCTTTGCACATTTTCGTGAAAGAAACATTGGCTCTCCCGGTGGCCAATGCGAAATGAGAATGGCTCCGGCCAAAAGCTGCCGATTTTGCCCGGGCAATGGCCAAGGCTCCATCCCTCACCGATGGCAGATGTTAATAATTCACGGAACGCCCGGGATTCTTCACGGAAAATGGAGTATTCCCACGAGCTGGGAAGCATCGGCACTACAAAGCAGTAGGTACTGCTTGTGCTAGTACGAGCCTCGGCCAGCATCTCATCTTGCCAACCATGTACCTAATCGATCCCGTAGCTGTCATCGATTTAGGATGCCGCCCGGACGCCGAGCTGAAGGGCAAGCCCTACCTGTACACATGATGGATGGCCCATGTACGAGTAAGCATTGATGTCTTTGATGATGAGGCAAATGGGTGGCGCTCGGAATACGCGAGTTGTGATGCCACGCGTAAAAGTCCCCGAGGCATTCTGCCGGAGAACAAAGCCTCGGCGGCTTATTCTAACCATCGACTACTGCTCGTATTAATCGCTCAAATTCATGTTTGAGAGTTCCGGCACAGGTACATGTTCAAACTGCTCTGTACGGGGCGCAGAAAACAGGTTTTCCTGCATTGATTCAAGCTACAAGTGTCACCACTTATCTTAGCACTCTCCATCTGAGACGTGCGTACGAGTATACGGTACAAGCACGGCACAAACCAGAATGCGGTGAGGGTGAGATTGTGGCTTCATCGAGCAAAATGCCGTGGACTGAATCCTTGTGGCCGTGCCAGCTTGGGGATAGAGGACCCGCAGCTCTGCATTCTGTTAGCAAAGGAGGATTTCCCGGCATGAATGCGAAAGTCCAGATCGTTCGAGAAGACGATGAGTAAGGAGACCGGAGAACAAG
Source organism: Trichoderma aggressivum f. europaeum (assembly GCF_033847375.1). Taxonomy (NCBI): domain Eukaryota; kingdom Fungi; phylum Ascomycota; class Sordariomycetes; order Hypocreales; family Hypocreaceae; genus Trichoderma; species Trichoderma aggressivum. The sequence continues at coordinate 61,581 of NW_026946394.1, forward strand.
GAAGGAAAAGGAAGACAAAAAAAACGAAGACAAAAAAAAAAGAGCGGGCTGCGCAAAGCAGGGAACAGGGCTTTGAGGGCATTGACACTTTCGATGATACTCCAGACTAGCGGAGACAGACACGTGTTGGACGCTGGAGTAGAGGATGAAGCATCGGCCTCCAATCATTCGGGACAAACATCTCGATCGTCGCCTCGCCACGGTGATGTGTAGCGGGAGTCTGTAAATCGGGCACGGATAGACGATGACATGAAGCGGCCAAGGAACTCATCGTCGTCGCAAGTTGGCACAAAGGAGGGTCACTCTGTCTCAGCTTTGCGACCATCACGACGCCAAAATCCGACGTGGCTGCGGCAGGATGAACCAAGTGGCGCTCCTCACATGTAGCGGCCGAATTATGCATGCTTGCACACGCCGGGATCATCGACCTTGTGTGCCGTGGATAAAATAATCCACGACATGAAACACACTGCTCTCCTGTTATTATGGAGCCAACGGGACTCTGCCAGTTCCCTTTTTTCGCTCGGCGGAACGCGAATTTGTGGCCTTGGTCGCACGACGACGCATCAGCAGCCGACTCTGTGCCTTTAATATCAACCGTGCATCCAGGCGAATCCCTGTCGAGAGCAAGCGGCCGTTGGAGAGGCCGGGCAGTGCGCGATAACAGGCCGCCATTTCCTCATTCGCTCTGCGTCGCGTCTCGACATGACACAGCGTCGTGGCCGTGTCTTCCGGATCACACTCGAGCGCGGCTACAAACCGGGAAGGTTTATGTAGTCACGACGAGGTATTGTAGGTACGATGCTGTACTGTACGGTGCAGTACGGAGCGATGTGATGCTCGTGCCCGTGTTGCCGTGATCGTTATTATTGGAATGTCTGATGGAGGGTCGCATTGGGTGGACGAGCTTTTGATTGAGGTGGAGTTGGGAAATAGGACGGAACGCCACTCGGACGCCGTCTGCAGGAGCTTGGGAATGTATTCGCGACACCGATAGCTTGCCCAATTCAGGGACGCCGTTAGGGCTCGTGCGCACATTTTGGCGCCCAGCAGTAACAGTGCGCAGACACAGCCCCCGTATCCGCTACCTCAGGTGCTCTGGGCGCTCCACGCGTCCCCTTGTTCCCCAGCCAGTAGCGCAGCGGTTCCTGAAGTTTTTTCCCTCCCTCTGGCAGTACTCGGTACCTGCGCTGCGTCTTTGGGCGCCACCGCGACAGGTTCGGGCCTTGCAAGCCTAGCCTGGGAGAGGCCTAGCGGGCGGGTGCGGACGCGCTGGGCAGCCCAATAGGCCTGCTGCATTCCAGCGTGACGGCTGGGATTGGCTGGGCGATGCAAACGGACAGGGATTGATGGCCAAGCACAAGACTTTTAGCCAGGGGGTTGGCGGTCCAGGAACGAGCATCACAGCCAGCTGTTTTTGATGCATGTACAAGTACGAGTACTCGGCAGTACAAATACCTGTACTCGCATGGACGGCGTGTACCGTGCACGGCAGCGCTGGCAGTGGCAGTGGCAGTGGCAGTACGGTACAGTACCTGCAAGAAATAGGTACGGGTACCTTGGTTTGGGAGCTCTGTCATCAGTGCTTCGATTCATCCATCACTCCCTACATTAGCAGCTGTCTGTAGCGTTACCTCCACATCGATGGATGGATTGAAGGAAGCAACATTGAATCAATACATTGCTGAATACCGCTACCTGCAGAAGACTATTACCTACCAAGTGGCCTGCTGCCTTGATATTTTCGAATGGCTATTGGTGATCAGGTGAACAAAGGCATCCATGGATCAAATATCAATACAGGTACTAAGGTAGACAAAGAGCTCATGCGTGCCATCCGCCCAGGCAGGGTACCGGCGTGACGAGCATCCATGTACAAATAAATACAAGTACACGTACGCGCACCGGTACCTCGCCGGCGCTGCAGCTCTTCGTATCCCAACCCGGTACCTGACGGCGTGCAGCGACCTGCATTAGCACATCCAGCTTCCTTCATTGGCCACACCCGCACCAGCCAGCACACTAATTTCCCCTTAACCACACCAACTGGCTTAATCCCAGCTCCCTGATCCGGCAGTACAGTACGTACCGCTGCTCTCTTCTCTTGCTGCCTTTGCCCATCCACCCCCCGTCCTGCCTGTCGACCGCCCCCCCCCCCAAATCTGTCGTTTCTCCTTCTCGTCTCCTCTCCCTTTCAACAAAACAAGTCACGCCTTCAGGACGCTCGTTCCAGTCCCTCCTTCTTCCGACGACACCGATTCCCTACAGCGTTTCTCAAAGCCCATCGGGTCCAAGGAATCAGATGCTGTCAGCCTTTGCTCTGGCATCTTGAGAAAAGCTCACTTTCCATCAGACCGGCGTCTGTCGAGTCCCTCGTTCAGCAATCCAGACCTCGCTCGCCGCCATCCGCAACCGAAGCAGGTCATCGAATTTTAGATCACAACCTCCCTTCTTAGAGTACGCAGCATCGCCCGGCAAAAGGCAAAGGCGACGCCCCCATCGAACAACTCGTTTCTTCTGCCGAAAAGCTCGTCTCGTCTCTTTTCTTCCTTTGACCAAAAACAAACTCCCCGGCGGAGCCAGCTTGATATTTAATCGTTCATTTTCTTTGCTTGTTTCAAGCCAAACGTTCAAGCCACGGCCTCGACTTCATAGGCCTCTTTTTGTTTTCACTCGAATCGGCAACTTCTTCAACGCCTTTTTTTCTCCTTCATACGCTCGCTATATCAATATGAAATCGTCAACACTTCTTTCCGGCGCCTTCATGGTCGCAACTCAGGTGTACACGGCACTTGCCGCAACCGCCGTGAGAGGATCTAACGATCTTACCCATGTCATCCGAGCCGCCCCATCACAAACGCCATCACAACTGCCAGTGCCAAATGCCGTTCGATCAGCGGGCTGCTGGAGCTCCAAGGGAAATATGACGCAAGCCACCGACGTTGTGAGCACGTCTGTTTCATCGGGATCGTGCAACAAGTATTGCACACAAAATAAGTTTCCCGTTTCCGCCCTGCAAGGCGATGAATGTTTCTGCGGATTTGCCTATCCTCCCGATGGTGATCAGGCCGACGATTCCAAATGTACTTTCCCTTGCCCGGCCTTCCCCCCGGAGGCTTGTGGTGCGATTGGACATCCAGGATTTTATTCCGTTTTCAACACCGGTGTCAACATCAACCCTCCTTACTACGAGCCCCCCTCGTCATCCTCGTCATCTTCTTCATCATCTTCTACTTCCACGACGTCGTCTGACTCTCAGAAGTCCTCGTCTGCAGCATCTCCTTCGGGCCCTGCCAGCCAGTCTGCGGAACCAACCCCTACAGATGCACCGACTGATTCTAAGAAGAAGACCAACGTTGCCGGTATCGCTGCCGGCACTGTCGTTGGTGTTGTTGTCCTGGGTGGCCTCCTCGGGGCTGTTTTCTTCACCATGAGGCGGAGACGGAATGCCGAAATCGAAGAGGAGCATCGCCGGAATGCCGCCGTCAATGCCTTCATCAACGGCTCCAAGCCGCCCTCCACCAGCGGCAGCATTTCCATGACCGACTCCCGTCTCGACCCCATCATGGCCCACCGCAGGCTTAGTGACGGCAGTATTGCGGATAATGAGGATTACTCTCGCCGCATCTTGAGGGTATGTAGTTGCCTCGCTAGTGGCTCGTTTATAAGAATTTCCATCTGATTAGCTAACCGTCTTCCAGGTCACCAACGCATGAGCAAATGGCCATATATCCACTTAACGACAAGCGAATCTGCCTATACTCAACTTACAAACATCTCCTTCAATCATGGGCATTTACGGCGTTATCGGGATGGTAGCTCATGTCCATTTGGTTGACTCCCGGGCCAGATGGCCAAGCGGCGTTTTGACTTCTTTTCTTTTCTCTCTCTTATTTCTGGCGTAGGGATAGACTTTTTGATACGGAGGGAAATGAATGAGTTTGGCCATCTTCAACATCATACCCTGGCTTCCCTACGCCGTCCACTCTTTACGTGTCCGATTGAACCTTACAATTTAATTTTGGCGATTAGAGAGCGAGGAATGCAACGGCATTGGCTCCTCATCTTCACAACCCCCTTTTATGAAAGCAAAAGGGTGCCGCAAGGCTATCTGACTGACACGCTTTGTGTATTCAGCCTGGCGTGTTATTTTTTCATTTTTTTTATTTGCAATTCCCATTTCCAGGAACCTCCTGTGTATAAACCTGTTGGCGTGGGGAAAAGGCATTGACCGAGCTGTTGGCACGATCCACGCTTCGGGTGTATGTATGAAAGGGATAAAGGCCAGGAGGCGCGTGCGGGTGTGAGAGACACGGGGGCTAGAAGAAGATAAAATATGGTTGCTACCTGTGTTGTTTACTTCCTATTTCTTTTCGGACGTGGGCGATGGATCTTGGGCGGAATTGTGTATGTAGGGATTGCGCATAGTAACCAAGCACGTCATGTCAAAAAACAAAACAAGAAAAAAAAGATCCACATCGAGATTGCGAGTGCTATTGATTTCCTTTGTTCAATAGGAGAGCGAGGGAAGACCACTTTCCAGTGAAGGCGATGCCTTTTGTCGTCTTCTTTTCGTCTTGTTGTGGGATCTCTGTGATTTCGAGGGCACCTCCGGGACTTTTGAGGTTTTCTGCTATGCTGGCGTTGAGGTAGTTATTGAGTCTGTTGGTGCATTGTTGTTTCTAGTCGTGCTATATCTTTTTACTATGATGCATTTTATACAGTCTATTCCAAGCTTATGATTCAATCTGTAGGTGACGGTGTTGATAAGTTGGGATATCAACTCTGGTTTCTTTGATGAGTGGTGTTAATACTTTCTCGCGGGGCCCCGATTCCATGCAATTCCGTCGAATTTATTCTCTACATTGATTCGATACACTTTGAAACAATACATGTAATCAGTCACCCAACAATACAAAAAATCTCAAAGACGCAGCGAATATGTCAAGATAAAAAGGTGCCCTCTCCGCGAAATCGTTAGTCGCTGTCGAAGTCCGGCACATCACGTGACATGAATTTTCCTGAGCTTCAGCTTGCTGTTGGCAAGTCGCGTCAAGAAAAGTTCCCCATACAAAACGCCTGAAACCTATTGAGATTCCATCAATTCATCCTTGAGCCACAAATAATGCACCAGAATCGCTGAGCGCCAAACGACTAGAGCTTTGTAAAATACTGCTCCCACCTTAGGGTGCGTAGCAGCTACCAGGTCTTTTCGCCATGGCCCCAACCACCACACCCAGAATCCGTCGCACGGCGCAGAATACCCAGTTTACGTGAGTCTGCAAGCTTGAATCCTTGCCTCTCTTACAGTATGGAGCTAATGCCGGGACTCCAGATACAATCTGTCGCGCCGCGTAAACGATGTTCAAACATACCCCATCCAATCTCCTCAAGGAGCTAACATTTTAATCTACGGACACGACAACGGTGTGACTTTGGTCTGGCGAGGTGGTCGACGATTCAAAGCTTCCAAGGAGGCAGCGCCGCAGCAGACAAACCAGAAGGAGCAGAGAAACGGAGCTACTGATGATGCTGTCATGATTATCGATTCGGACGATGATGAGCCACCAGCCAAGTCACAAGCTGCCCAAGGCTATGTCGACAAGCCTGAATTCGAAGATGCCGTTGAAAAGACACCCTACCCCGAGATTGTCCAGACACTGGACCTGGCATTTGGAACTTCTGTATTGAAGGTCGCTGTAATGCCTCTGGTGCCCTGCTCGTCAGCCGAGGCGGGCTCCAACGGCGAGCCGATCTTGGCGGAAAGGATGATATTCGCGGTTTCTTGTGCCACAAACGATGTCTATCTTGTCACGCTACCTCTGACTCCACCATCACCCGAAAGCAAGGCGCGGCCGGAATTGAGAGCGGACCTCTTGGCTGGACAAGCTGGCTCTGGTTCCTGGGGTGAGTCGCTGACTCTTCTTGGTGGCCAGACAAAACACAGTGAGGGATTGGCCATCACCATGGTTGCTCCAAAGTCTATTGATTCATCAAAGAAGCCGCTTAGAGCGGTGGTGGCCGCCTTTTCAAGGCAGGCGTCGGGAGTTTTACATCTGTGGGACCTTGCACTGGACGACAGGTCACCCTCCCAGCGGCCCGTCGAGCCCTTTCAGAGCGAATTCTTACCTGCTCCCCTAACCAGCATCTCATTCAACCCGACAAATACGTCTCAGCTCCTTGCGGTGTCGTCGCCACATGCTGTAAGGATATATGACTTTGCACAAGCTTCGTTGCCCTCCGACCCAGATGCCCGAGGCCCCTTCCCCACCCAAGGCTCGTGGCTGCTCTCGCTATACCAGCCATTTACTAAAACATCTTCCTCACGAAAACCGATATTGGATGCTGCATGGATAGCGCATGGCCGAGCAGTCTTTGCTTTATTGACGGATGGCATGTGGGGTATCTGGGATATTGAAGGAGCGAAACCGCTGCAATCGGGAGCTGCATTGTCAAACAAGCTGAAGTCGGGTGTTCAGGGGGCTGCATTGACTGCCTTTAGTGTCTCGGGATACGTCGAAGGAACTGGCTCCCTTCGCACCATCGCGACGCAGCAAAAGGAGAAGCATGCCGGTGAATTTGCACCCATGACACCCCATACCCGCAAGCAGGCTGCCGCATCCCTGACAAGCACCACCGCCGCAAGTGTTGATCGTCTATTCGCGGTCCGCGGTGGTGTAAAGTCTATCGGACTCCCTTACACTCCCGGCAAGGCACTCCAAGACGAAAGCCTGGCTCTATGGATAGGAGGCTTAGAGAACGTCTGCGTCATTCCGGGTGTTTTAAGATTCTGGGACTCACAACTTCGAAGAGGATCCGGCGGTGGGGTTAACTTGTTCAGCGGCGCTCAGCCTACCAGAATGCTGAAACTGGTTGACCTTTCTACAGGGCTTTTGGGAGAAAGATGTTGTGGAGTTGGTCTGATCCCAGACTCGTCAAAGAATGACGAGGACATTCCCGATGATGGCGGCCTCCCAGTGGACGTCTTGATTCAAGGAGAGTCGAGGATCGTCATTGTGCGAGAGGGAGAAGACGGCCCGGGAAGAAAGATTGGCGCCGTCGTTGCTAGCCACAGGAAACGTCTGTTCTCGAGGAGTGACAAGGAGGCCATCATTGTTCACGGAAAGCAAGATAGATCGGCAGGCCTGTCGTTCAACCTGAGTACGGTGAAGCCCGGAACTCTGAGGCTGAAGCCGTCTGCCAGAGACGAGCTTGATGGAAACGGAAACGGCAATGGAAACGGAGCCGGTGATAGGTCGGATGACGCGCCAACCCCGACAACTAGGGCGCGTGCTGGCTTTGGATTCACCGACACCTTGAGCGCAGCAGCAGACATCAGCGCCGATTTCACTACCCGAGATGTGGAGGCGGAAATGCTCGATATCATGGAGATTGACCAAGCCCTTAACAACATGGAAGATTACAGAGGCAGCGGGAGGAAGAAGGTGTTTTTCGAGGAGGACTGATTTTACTTTAGACATTTTGAGGTGACTGATGAGAACAGGAATACCAGCGGCATTGTCAAATGACATATATGAATGAGAATGCGCCAGGATGACGCAGTGTACGATAACCCCCGAACTAATAGGACATTTAGGAGCCCGAGAGAGAGGCATGCAAGATTGTGCCTGGCCGTGAGTCTTGCTCTCGACTCGATTTGATGTCTGTCAGATACTCTGCCGTGCATGTGTCCACGGATGTTTCTCCCTATATGTGACTGAACGGATGCTCCTCAACAGAGCAACCCTAGTTTCCGCACGGCAAGGTGGAGCGCAAGGCGAGACTCATCCTTGACAGCTCTGTATTCCGAGCGGTAGATTAAACATTTTCAACTCGATGGCATCTACACGGGAGGGAGAGGAAGGGGATTTATCAAATGACCATTTGCTTTCCTGACCTGAGTGATGTCCTGCTATCTGCTGTCGACTCAAAGGCTGGCGGGTTTCTTGGGACGGGCTTGTTGCTTTTGTCTTGGGGATTGACTGCTGGCTGTTGAAGATGGCGGGGGGCGTGCTGCCTTGGTTAGGGGGTGGTGACTGTCGAGACATTTTGATAGGTATATATGCATCAGAATATGGATGTGCATGCGCATGTACTGTTTTTATCTCTTGTAATCACTTTAATTTCACTTGTGGATTGGATATTGGTCACCCAGAGTTTGAACGTGGAACTGGAGCCGAGAAGAGTGGCATGGTATAATGAAACATTTGGTTTTACATGGATGCAATTACTCCGTATACATTATGTAACAGAAGATTCTCCCGACATGTAATTAAGAAACATTTGCCACACCTTTCTTTTTTCTGCCTCTTTATATTTGCTTGCTTCCTTTATTACCCAATACTCGAAAACTGAGTGTTGCTTTGGATCTTGGAGCAAAAGACGGCAAAGTGACGCGCTGGCTCGGAAAAAGTGGAAACCACTTAACATCCCAGCTATCGATTTCGCGAAAGGGCGCGTCATTCACCTTGTTCCAGCGCGTCCCTCAATTCATTCAATCACCCGCTACGAACCGACATTTATTCAGGCAACCGCACGACCGCCAAAGGAAGGCTTTAAAATACCTGTCGGTTGGTTGGGAGCCAGAGGAACCTCGTATCAGGACTTCAATTTGTTCTCTTCGTTTCCTTCTCTCTTTCTTCCAGTGCTCGGCTGCGAATTGGCTTTGGCACCGTTACCGTCCCGCCGCCATCATGGGTATCAAGCAGCTGTTCCAGATTGTCAAGGAGGAGGCTCCCGAGGCCATCAAGGAGGGAGAAATCAAGAATCAGTTTGGGCGCAAAGTTGCCATTGTATGTCGGCGTCTTGCTGGAGCTTCCATCGCAAACGGGCATCATTTCTAACCAGCTGCATCCATCTATCTAGGACGCCTCCATGAGCATCTACAGCTTTCTGATTGCAGTTCGATCCGATGGCCAGCAGCTCATGAACGACAGTGGCGAGACAACGTCTCATCTGATGGGCATGTTCTACCGCACGCTGCGCATGGTCGACAACGGAATCAAGCCTCTCTACGTCTTCGACGGTGCACCGCCCAAGCTCAAGTCTGGCGAGCTGGCCAAGCGATTCCAACGCAAGCAGGAGGCTACGGAAGGTCTCGAAGAGGCCAAAGAAACGGGTACTGCGGAGGACATTGAGAAGTTTTCCAGGCGGACGGTTCGGGTGACGAGAGAACACAATGCCGAGTGCCAGCGATTGCTTAAGCTCATGGGCATTCCATACATTGTTGCGCCGACCGAAGCCGAGGCGCAGTGTGCGGTGCTGGCAAGGGCTGGCAAGGTGTATGCTGCTGCGAGTGAGGACATGGACACATTGTGCTTTAACACACCAATTCTGTTGCGTCATCTTACTTTCAGTGAGCAGAGAAAGGAGCCCATCCAGGAGATTCACCTGGACAAGGTTTTGGAGGGTTTAAACATGGAGCGAGACCAGGTATGTTGGCTCGGTGGATATTCTACGATCGGGTGGCTACTAACATTGTCTTCCTCTAGTTTGTTGATCTCTGCATTTTGCTGGGTTGTGATTATCTCGACCCAGTTCCCAAGGTTGGGCCTACTACCGCCCTGAAGCTCATCCGAGAGCACGGATCCTTGGAGAAAGTTGTCGAAGCCTTCGAAAAAGACCCCAAGAAGAAGTACACTCTGCCTGACGACTGGCCTTACAAGGACGCGCGGGAGCTCTTCTTCAACCCGGATGTGCGCCCGGCAGACGACCCCCTCTGTGATTTCAAGTGGGACAAGCCTGATATCGAAGGATTGGTTCAATTCCTTGTCGCCGAGAAGGGATTTTCCGAGGACCGCGTTCGTAGTGGAGGTGCTCGACTCGAGAAGAACCTGAAGAGTTCACAGCAGGCACGCCTGGAGGGATTTTTCAAGCCGGTCCCCAAGTCGGACGCGGAAAAAGCTGCGCACAAGCGCAAGCTGGATGAGAAGAATGAAGAGAAGAAGAAGAAACTCAAGCAGGAAAAGAAGGACAAGGCTGCGGCCAAGGCAAAGCCTCGTGGTGGTGCATGATTCAGCGTGAACCGGGAAATCGAAAAAAGTCAGGCGGGATGGAATAAAATTTGCTACATTGGAACCATCTTCAAGTGTAGATGGAATCATTAGACGCGTGGCATTGGCACCGGAACCCAAGGGTAGGGACATTTTCATGGCTTGGCTTGCTTTAAGGAGTGCAGAAGCATGGAGTTCTCGGCGTGTAGGGGAGGAGAATATTACGCCATTATATCTGGAATTAAGTAAGACCAAGGGCTGTTTTACAGAGCAGATGAGCTTTGATTGAAATAACAGGAGAAAAAAACAAGCAAAGAAACTTAAAATCATGCGATGCCATGTTGATGTATCTGCTCTTTTGCATGCGTTGGTGGTGAATACCAAGGGGACTTGCATTCAACGGCTGCTTGAGAAGGGTGGCGGCAGGCTTTGTTCGGCCCCTTTGATCCACGAAGGAGCACATCTGTGAAGAGTGGACTTGGACAATAGGGGAAATCACTTGAATCATTTGCATTCACACAGGCAAGCCAACCGCTCGGAAATCCATGTCCGCCAATGTCTCATCCCCGGATGCAGAGCGCACGCTTCATTCTCGAACGGCTCTCGAACCACATTTGGGTGCGTGGGGGAAAAAGCCGACATGGGGTAGAAACGTTGGGGATTCGGGGCAAGTAGAAAAGCATGAGATTATTTTCGGATGTAAAATACCACGCTCCTGACTGGCTTGGGATTAAAATACAGGCACGAAATGGACTCTTTTGATGGGGCGCATGAGGATGGACGGACGGGTATTTGACATGTGCCTCGGCATCTTTTCTTGGGGGTTGTCAGAACGAGGTTTGGGGTTGGTCCGCGGCAGCGTCGGGGGCATGACATCAGGGCTTCCTTTTCACATGCCGGGGGGTGGCTTTTTGGGGAGAGGCGTTGGGCTGGCACATGGCTCGGTACAGAGGGTATGTAATGTAATGTACCTAATGTAATGTAATGTAATGTAATGTAATGTAATCTAATGTGCCCATTGAAATCCCACTAGGTTAGATACTAGGCAGGGCAAAAGGCGCGAGGGAAACGGAATCGAGACGTGCCCTGTTTTTGTTTGGCTTATGTATGTACGGAGTTGCTGTACTGTAGGATTTCAAGGGACCGGACGCGGGCAAGGATCTGTGGAGTGGCATGTGGTTCGTTTTTGTGGGGGAGAAATCCGGAGGTCAGCATTTCGGCTGCTGCTTTGGGGGGAAGAAAGCAGATTATTGATGTCTCTGGCCTAGTGGCCTCGGAAGGGCCAAGCTGAAAAAGCGATTTGGGGGGCCGCTGGTTGGTTGCGATTGGGGAGACGCACGCGCTGCCCAGTTGGCCAAAGCATGTGATTGAGGGAATGCCGATGTCTGTTTAAATACCGGCAACGGGGACGGCGGGGAGCCTCTTTTTCATTCGTCTTTTTCTTTATCATTCTGCTTTGTGTTACTGCTGATAGTATTAATTAATTTTCAATATTATATCCTCGCCATGGCTAAAATCTTCACAGCTGGCGACGTGGCGTCGCATAACAAGCCCGATAGCTTGTACATCACCATTGACGGTGACGTCTATGATTTGACCACGTTCCAAGACGACCACCCTGGTGCGCATTTTCCCGCCCTTTTTTGTGCCCCCCCGCCCTGCTTGATGACGGCGTTTCTAACCATTGGATTGGATGACAGGCGGCAAGAAGATCCTGCAGCGAGTCGCCGGCAAGGACGCCTCCAAGCAGTTCTGGAAGTACCACAACGAGGGCATCCTGAAGAAGTACAAGGCCAAGCTCCAGGTCGGCTCCCTCGACACCAAGCCCAAGGAGGAGCCCAAGGAGGAGCCCAAGCCGACGCCCGCCCCTGCTCCCAAGGCCGTTGTCAAGGCGTCAAGTAGCAGCGAGGACGAGTCGGAGCCTCTGGAGGCGTTTGGCGACCAGATCCCCTTTGCGGACCCCAGCTGGTACCAGAACTACCACTCTCCCTACTTCAACGAGTCGCACGCGGCGCTGCGTGCCGAGCTTCGCCAATGGATCGAGAGCGACATCGAGCCTTATGTGACGGAGTGGGACGAGGCGAAGCGCGTGCCCGAGGAGATTTACAAGGAGATGGGTCGCCGGGGGTACCTGGCCGGCCTGCTGGGCGTCAAGTACCCGACCGAGTACGTGCCTTCGGGCATCAAGTCGGTGGCTCCCGAGCAGTGGGATCTCTTCCACGAGATGATCTTGACCGACGAGCTGTCGCGGACGGGCTCTGGCGGCTTCGTCTGGAACGTCATTGGCGGCTTCGGCATCGGCGGCCCGCCCCTGTTCAAGTTTGGATCCAAGGCCCTCAAGGACCGTCTCGCGCCTGGCATTTTGAGCGGCGACAAGCGCATCTGCCTGGCCATCACGGAGCCTGATGCCGGATCTGACGTGGCCAATCTCACGTGCGAGGCCAAGCTGAGCGAGGACGGCAAGCACTACATTGTCAACGGCGAGAAGAAGTGGATCACCAATGGTATTTGGGCCGATTACTTCACTACTGCTGTGAGGACTGGCGGGCCTGGCATGAATGGCGTCTCGCTGCTGCTGATTGAGCGCGGTCCTGGTGTGACTACGCGCCGGATGGATTGCCAGGGCGTGTGGTCTTCTGGTACGACGTATATTACCTTTGAGGACGTAAAGGTTCCTGTTGAGAACCTGCTCGGCAAGGAGAATCAGGGATTCCGAGGTGAGATTTCCCGAGTATCTGATATGAAGCAAGTTGGCTGACAAAACACATCTAGTCATCATGACCAACTTCAACCACGAGCGCATGGGCATCATCATCCAGTCCCTGCGCTTCGCCCGCGTCTGCTACGAAGAGTCGGTCAAGTACGCCAACAAGCGCCGCACCTTTGGCAAGAAGCTCTATGAGCACCCGGTCATCCGCATGAAGCTGGCGCACATGGCGCGCCAGATCGAGGCCTCGTACAGCTGGCTGGAGAGCCTCGTCTACCAGTGCGAGAAGATGGGCGAGACCGAGGCCATGCTGCGCCTCGGCGGGCCCATTGCCAGTCTCAAGGCGCAGTCGACCATTACCTTTGAGTTTTGCGCCCGCGAGGCCAGCCAGATCTTTGGAGGTTTGTCGTATTCTCGTGGTGGGCAGGGCGGAAAGGTCGAGCGGTTGTACCGTGATGTGAGAGCGTATGCTATTCCTGGTGGTTCTGAGGAGATTATGCTTGATCTCAGCATGAGGCAGTCCCTGAGAGTTGCCAAGGCCATGGGCATGAAGCTGTAAGGGGGAAAAGAGTTTTTAACATTTTTTGCTCCCATGTTTTTGATGGGAATGCGGGAATTGCTGGGGTCGATATTGTATATGACTTGTACGAATACGTATTCCCAAGTGTTGGGGGTATTTTTTTGTGGTTTTGCCTTGGTTATCATATCATAGATTGAATGACTGAATTTGAAGCAACAGTGAAATTCTTACTCTTGTTTGACTTGTGCCTCATGGGTACCTAGTAGAGTTTGGCTCATGACTTATGGTTACCGACCAAGGTAACTCAAAAGCTGAGGCTTTATCTTTATAGTGAGGCACCTGTCAGGATAAGCCACCCCTGTATGTTAGTTCAATATGGAGTGGCCCTTGGTTGCACTGCACTCGCATGGGCCGTTATGCAACGGTCGAATTAATCGAATTCCTCTCTTGTCAGGCTCTTGTTGATCCTGGGCTGCTTAGTGCCCTTGTTGTCTGGGGTAAGATGCAGCTGCTCAGGGATACGAGTACAAGTGCCGATATCGTTGTGCTGTGCTTGCAATCCAGCCCATACTTTAATCCCACCACCTCTCAGCTGCCGTATTGTGTTACTGGTCCCGGCCCTAGCCGTGCATCTATCCAGTGCTTTGTATTGTATTGGTAGCTTTTGCACTTGTTCCATGGCGGTGAGCCTCTCATACATCCTCATCTGATTGAGCATTTTCTTTGTCCATTGCCAGCGCCTACCTACTGTAAACGCCCAATGCAGCGGCTGAAGCGCTGAAGCTGAAGCTGAAGCCATCCATCCAGGCAGCCCCGCCGGCACGTGACTCACACCAAACCCGGCATCCTTCTGATAACTACCTGAGTAGTACTTGCTTCATCTGCCTTTTGCCTCTGCTCCCGAGCCTCTCTCGCCAATTCTCTCTTCCCATCTCTCACAGACTTCCATCCGTTACCATTTCCATGCGATCCTAGGCCCTCGCGCCGCAATAATTCATAGACGACCATCACACTGTCGATAACTCACCGTCAACCGCCCGGGCTCCTTCATCACTGAACTGCCCTCTTCTCCTCTCCCTCCTTCTCCGCTGCTACCCAAAGTCGTACCATTGTTCAAAGAACAGGCTCCGACTTCCTCGACCCAGCGTCCCCCCGGGCTCGAGATCGAAAAAGAGCAAAGCCACCTCTCCGCTTGCAGGGTTTTTTCTTCTCCTTTGCAGCGGTCTGTCGTATCACCCCTCGCACGACCAGGAAAACAAAATAAAAAAAAGACTTCACCTCGTGGACGCGAGGTCTAGAATCAGCCGAGCATGGCCAGCCAATTAGCAGATCAGTTGCAGAACACTCAGTTAAGGTAAGGAAGGATTGTGCCTTTTGTCTTGCTCAGAGGGACAAGAAACTTGGTCTCGCTGAGCGTGGAGGGTGTTGATTTGTTTGCTAACTCCACGTTTGACAACCAGCGATGGCGTTCCTCCACGAACTGAAGACTGGAAGCAGACCCTGAACATCCCCGCCAAGGACACCAGACAACAGACAGAGGTTTGTTCCTTCTCCTGTGCCTGAAAGCTAATCTTGATTCGATTGATGGCTGATGCTGTGATACTTTTCTGTGTCGGATGACAGGATGTCACAAAAACAAAGGGCCTCGAGTTTGAGGACTTTGCGCTAAAGCGAGACCTGCTCATGGGAATCTTTGAAGCTGGCTTTGAAAAGCCCTCTCCAATCCAAGAAGAAGCCATCCCCGTTGCATTAACCGGCCGGGACATCCTGGCCCGAGCCAAGAACGGCACTGGAAAAACTGCAGCCTTCGTCATCCCTGCTCTGGAACGCATTAACCCCAAAGTCTCAAAGATTCAATGTCTTATCCTGGTCCCCACACGCGAACTAGCCATGCAAACATCACAAGTATGCAAGACGTTGGGTAAGCATCTCGGCATCAATGTCATGGTCACAACCGGTGGTACTGGTCTGCGAGACGACATCATCCGTCTACAGGAGCCCGTCCATATTGTGGTCGGCACTCCGGGCAGAATCCTCGATCTTGCAGGAAAGAATGTCGCCGACCTCAGCGAGTGTCCCATGTTCATCATGGACGAAGCCGACAAGCTTCTCTCCATTGAGTTCACCCCCGTCATCGAACAGCTGCTCCAATTCCACCCCAAGGACCGACAGGTCATGCTCTTCTCCGCCACCTTCCCCCTCTCTGTCAAAGACTTCTCCGACAAAAACATGACCAGCCCCTACGAAATCAACCTCATGGACGAACTCACCCTGCGTGGCATCACACAGTACTACGCCTTTGTCGAAGAGAAGCAGAAAGTCCACTGCTTGAACACCCTCTTCTCCAAGCTGCAAATCAACCAATCCATCATCTTCTGCAACTCGACCAACCGTGTCGAGCTTCTGGCTAAGAAAATCACCGAACTTGGCTACTCGTGCTTCTACAGCCACGCTAGAATGCAGCAGCAAGCCCGTAACCGCGTCTTCCACGATTTCCGCAACGGCGTCTGCCGAAACTTGGTTTGCTCAGATCTTCTCACCCGAGGCATTGACATCCAGGCTGTCAATGTCGTCATCAACTTTGACTTTCCCAAGAACGCCGAAACCTATCTCCATCGAATTGGTCGATCTGGTCGATTCGGTCACCTCGGCCTGGCTATTAATCTGATCAACTGGGACGACCGCTTCAACCTCTATAATATTGAACGAGATCTTGGCACGGAAATTCAACCCATTCCCGCGAGCATCGACAAGAGTCTCTACGTTTACGAAAACCCCGAATCCATTCCTCGCCCCATCTCCAACCTTCCCAAGGGCGCTCTGCCTCAGCAACAGTCATTCCCTGCTCAGCCTCTGGCCCAACCATCCTACCATCAGCCCGCTCAAGGAAACTGGCAAACCCAAAACGGTCAGCAGAATGTCAACTCGCAATTCAATGGAGGGCGAGGCCGAGGTGGCCGTGGCCGTGGATACCGTGGCCGAGGTGGTGGCAGCGGCGGCAACGGTCGAGGTCGCGGCCAGCCACCGCGAGAACCCCAATCTTAACCTACTTTACCCCCCCTTATATGTTAAGTGGGTGTAGGTGGATGGTGGTCGCAGGTGTTGATTTTTTTTTTCCTATGATTTTCCTATTTATTACCTTCTTTTCTGATTTCAACATGATTTTCTGTAGGGCTTTGGGGCAAAGTTTTTCATTGTTGGATTGTACATTATCCGCACGAGTATTGGCGCACGAGCGGAACGGCGAACCGGACTTGATTGCTGATGAAGCTCTGAGCACTCCATGTTCATTGGGAGGGTGGTTCCTGATTCGAGCTTTTCCCCCTTCTCCCTACACAAAGCGCACGAACAATTTTCAGAAGGGGGAAGAAAAAGAGAGAGAAGCTATGCTTTGCACCAAAAAGCGAGCTCATTGTTTATATCCTCTTGGGCTTTCTTTCTTTTTCTGTTTTTGAGCGGCGCTCTTTTGTCAACATTATACATTCTGCCATCGACTCTGGAAGTCATTTTCTCTTCTTGTTCCTTGCATGACTGATAGCGTTGACGAATGAAAGAAGGGGCCGGATGGGCTGGAGATCGAGGAACTTTGTGAGATGGAGCGAGGGGAATAGCATTTCCCGAGGGACGGGCAGCGGGAAGGGTTTGTTGCTACGGAGTTGGCGTAGTTGGACGCAGGGAGCGGGAGAGGCATGCATCACGGCGTACCCGGTTTTCTTTCTCAGCATTTTTGTGCTGGCTCCTTGCATTTTGGGAGGAGAGCAGTTGCGATTTTCTGTTGAAAGGATCGGTCAGGTGCATCCATGAGGCGGCTATGATACCTTTTTTGACGATTCATCACGTTGGACGAACAGGACCTTGATGACGAGGGTTTGGAGGAAGTCAACCTTCCAATCACATTTTGAGTGTCGTCCTAAGAAGAAACAAGGGTAGCTTTGGAAGGCTGGTTGGAGGGCCGAGTGTTTTGCATCTTGTCAGCTCACGCTTTGACGAGTCTATCCGTCCGTTATTTGACAACGATTGCTTTGAGGCACAAACTTGGACGATTATCGGCAGATTTCAGAGCACTCGGCGGGTGGAGGTGAGGTAAATGGATAAAACAACTGAAAAAAACAAAAAAAAAACATTTTTTTTTGGGAGGGGGATTGTGAGCGCTTTAGCTGGGGACTTTGATGGCTTTCGGACTAACTGAAGACTCATTCATGCGTCTGGGGTAAATGTCTCTAGATGCCGGATACGGGTATTGATAGGTAGTGAGCAGATAGTTTCTGGCTAGGCAGCGGGACAATTCCAACAGTTTCTCTCTCAATTCATGTCCACGGGTTGCTAATGTGACTCGACGCGTGATGATGGTAACTGGCTTAAAGAGCCCGGATGATTCAAAGCTGACTTGTTCATGATTCCTCAGGAGATGCTCTGCTAGTCTGTAACGTGGATGTAGACACAGATGCCTTTGTTGCATTTCAATATCTGGGAAATAACCTTTGATAAGAAAGACTCAAATCTGGTGACATTCATCTCGTATTGATAGAAGGCTATAGAAATAATCATACATGTGCCCCCTTTCCCAGTCATGTAGCCCCGAAAGTAGTCTGTACATATTATGCCCCCTTGGTCGACCTTGTGTTTTAAAAAAAAAGTATCCCAATCAAAAGGTTTCCTTACTTTCTTTCTCCTCCCTCCCCCTTATGCACCAGCCACGACGGCCAGATTATCGTAAATCGCCCTCTTCACCTCGTACAGCGTGCTCCTTTTGCCGCCGAGCGGTAGACCTACGCTCTCCACGTCGATGCGTCCTTCGGCCGTCTTGCGGACTGCCACTGAGCCATCGACGACGAGCGTGCCCTCGCCACGGAATTCAGCCGAGTGGCCCGCCCCTTGCATTGCGCGGCGTAGATCGGCAAGGCGCAGGTCGCCGACGTGGAGGGACTGGGCGGCTGATCGGGCGGCGGAGATGAGATTCACGGGCAGGACGTCCAGAGTGGGCATCGAGGCCGTGTCGGCTGCGTTGGTGAGCGCAACGGCGGTGGATGTTGGCGGCTCCGTCTTTTGCCTCTTGTTGGCGACGTCGTCGTGCGTCTGCCCGTCTGCTTCCTGGGCCAGGGCCGAGGCGAGGAGTTGGCCTGTGATGGTGACGATGCCGAGACCGCGGACGTTTTGCCACTTGAGCTTCTTCACCAGAGGGTCGGCGAGCTTCACCACCCAGGCGTTTGTGTCCATGCTGGCGTCTACCCACGTGCCGACTTCTGGTGTAAACACATCGACGGAGCGGTCTCCGTCGGACGCCAGCGCGGCTCGACAGTCTGCCGCGAGGGCTGTAGTCTCTTCTCGATTGCCTCCCACGAGAATCAGCTTTCGTGGCTGGATTAAGGGGATCAGCATGTTTAGACTTCGCTTGTCGTGCAGTCCGCTAAAGTCTATCATGGCAATCCGTAGGTTGACTGCCACTGTTTCTGTCGTGTACACCAGCTTGCATGGGCCGTTGGGTTCCTCCGGCTCGGTATCCTCGACCGAGTCCAATTCGTCCGTGGCGGCCCCGTCGGCTAGGTCCATGGCATCGGCATCATCTGCTGCGACTGCTCGGTTCGTGTTGGGGCGTTTGTTGGCACCGGCTGCCTGCTTGGCGACATCATCCCACTTGCGCTTCTTGCCGAGCTTGTCGTCTTCAGCGGCGATTTGGGCATTGTCAAGAGCCTCGTCTTCCTTTTCTTCCGCTCGAAGATAATCTTCTGGGCGAATCAGCTCGCCAAAGTCGTCGTTCCTCTTCCTTCTAATGGCCATGGGGAACGAGCGTTCTCTGCCCCTTTTACCACGTGTGTCGAAATCGAAGACCGTCTTTTTCTTGATCAAAATATTGATACCTAGGTCCTCATCTTTGAGAACCACGTTCTTACGCCCCGCTTGGCCCATTGTAGCAGACACATTAAGCGCTTTACCCTGTTGTTCACCTTCGTCTTCGGAGTCGGATGATGATTCGGATGAGGCATCATCAACAACATCAGCAGATGCTTCCAGCGCACCTGCTCCACCGGCCTGCTGCGTTGCCTGCAGCTGTCTCTGAGTTGCCAACCATTGTTGATAGATGGCGAGATCGTCTCCTTCCAGAGGTTCACGGCGAGCTTCACGAACTTGTAATTCACGACCGCCGCTGTAGACCATTTCCAGGCTATCTCCGCTGCTGGCCTGCTCTGTGGAAATGCCATCTCTTCTTTCTCTCCACCATTCCCACAATGTCCTGGAAATGGAGGGAGCATCATCCTTGGCTAAGTTGGGTCGCTCTGTTAAGATGACCAGATTTCGAGAGTCCTTGGCCAGACCCTTTACCAAATCCTTGGAGAATCCCCAATCCATGCTAACATCACTGGCGAGGATCACACGTCCCTGCATTTCCCCATTCTCAATATTTTGACTCAAAAGCTTCGTAATTTGGGCTTTTCGTTCCAGCAATCGCAAGTACTTGAAATCAAAGGGAGCTCCCTCTTTCTTCTCACTACCTCCGTTGACCTTTCGCTGCCCCTCTGCGAAGGCCTCAAACTCCTGAACAATATTGTTGTCCATCCATTCCAGCATGCTCCGCGCGTATCTCATGGTGCTTGAGACATTTCGGCCTGCTAGGTATAGCTTTGAATACTTGAGGACGCCGTCCTTGTTTGCGGCATCAGTCCTCCAGGCATACTCGAGGAGATAGGAAATCTCCAAAACTCTGGCGCTTGAGTCTACGGGGATGAGAACCGTGCCGCCTCGACTAACACACGTCTTGATCATTTCGATCAGCTGTTCGTCTCGCTTCGCACGACCACCGGCCTGCGCGGTTTTATCCGCACCACGAGAGCTGCAGATCAAAGCTGTAGGCTTGCGCAGCTGCTCAATGACTTCTGCACCGCCACCTCCGGCACCACCAAGCCAAGCAGCTCCAGCAAACACATTCTCACGTGCTTGATTCCAGTCGACTGCATAAACAATGGATTCCAGCCCGTGCTGGATGTGCCATATCGTGCCACCGAGGGTGTGGCCAGAGTTGTACGCGGTAATGGTCAGCCCATTCAGCGGAGGAGAAAACGGCGATGAGAGAGGTTGATGGGGTTGTGAGTATTTGAGCGGCTGGATGAGAGAAAAGAATCGAGCAATTTCTTCGGGTGTAGGGGACTGCAGAAGCAGGTTCTGGGCCGTCGTGACGGTTTGTGAGTATGCGTATGCCGTCTCGGAGAGCGAGCTCTGGCGAATCGTCGTGGCGGCAGCGGGAGTAGAAGAGTAGAGGTCTTGGGTGAGCGTTCGGCCGAGATCGATGACGGGTCGAGTCGCATAGACGGGGATGCGAGTGAAGAGAGCGATGTTCTTGCAGCAGTGGGCATATGCGGCAAGATGCGACACCGTGGCATGTGTGAGGAGAATCAGCGAGAGGGTGGGAACCTGTCTAGAAGAAGCTTCATGTCAGCTCTTGTTGCTCAATTGACTCTCTGTTTCGACTGGTTGTTCCGCCTATTGTGAGAGTCTTGTGAGGAGAACCCCCGACTGGAGCGTCCGCGCCTACTTTTCCAGCTCCTCGAGCTTATCGCTGCTAAACAACTCGTCCCATCCCATGTCAACAAGCACTTTCACCCCTCCATCGAGCTCCAGGAGAGATTGCGACGCGAGCGACTCCGAGAGAGCGCCCTGGAGCGGGCAGAAGGTGAACATGGTTGGATCTGCCGCCGCGATGGCAATGATTTAGTCGAGTCTTTTCTGCAGCATGATTCGTCGGATGCCGAGTTGAGAGTCGCCCAGGGTTGGGAATGCGAATTGGCTGTGAATCGTCTGGAAAATGCTAGGCAAGCTCTACAGGGCGGATCGCGTCGCTATATTATTTGATGCAATTCTCTGGCGCGGAATTGAACATGATGGACAGGGGTCGGATCGGATCACGGGATCGGGGATACTTTGATCCTCGATTACACGATGGTTGCGCAGGCTTCCTTTTTAGGCAATTTTGGTTTTGGCTTTGGGTACCCCCACGTTCAAAAGCTTGACAACAGGCTGTGTCAACTCATGACAACTCATGATACATTAGATAGGCATGGATTAGTATCTACACAAGGAGGAATTTTCTTTATTCTACTGTAAATGAGTTAACAAAGAACTTCCTGCAGCAAATGGTACAGCTTGATAGGATGCAACCATAAAGTGTAAAAGTATAAGGCGTAAAAAGGTAAAGAGGCTTACAGAGTTCAATCAGGCTACAAAACAGACTACAAGTAGATTCCTTGACTAGGTACCTGGCTGCTACTATCGTTGCTTTCTTATAGTTTCTGCTACTACCTTAGGTACATCTATATACCTCTGGTATCTGGTAATATCGCGAGCTCTAAGTACGCCACTGAGTTCAAAAGAAAAGTGGCATTTCCCCAAACTCATTTCGTAGAGTTTCGGTTTCATGGTAAAGTTTAGTTTACCCAAAGGGATTGCTATATAAACATGAACTGCCTCCTATTCATATTCGTTCCATTGCTATTCCTCCCATATTTATTTTGTCCCATACACCTTTCAAGTCATCGATATCACCAAAACCACCGCCATGGCTCTCACCCGGTTGCTGCGCGGTCTTAAATTCCGATCCAGGCCTAAGCAGAACTCGTCCTGCCATATCCTTAATCTCCCTAAGAACATTCTTATTTTGATCCTCGAGCATCTTCCACAGTATCAACAGGTAATCATCGCTCAAACCTGTTATCCATTACGCTGCAGTATCCTGGATCACAACAAAACTCTCAAGAATGGTGATGAGCTTCATTTATCCACCAACCTCGACCGGCATCAGCGATTAGAGTTTCTTTTTGCTCTAGCCCGCAGTCGACTCAGAGTCTGGGCCTGTCATAGATGCAATAAATTCCATCATAGAAGAAAACTTGGTATTCTGATGCATCAAGAGGCACCAAGTAAACTTCATTGTCAGAAGCGGAGCGATTACTATACACAGGGTGTATATAAGGCCTGCTATGGTCATATTCAACTCGCCTTGAAGTATTCCCGATTGCAGATTGAGAACGAAAAAGCCGTATCTCGAATGAAAAAGTCAGATAAGTGGTACCTCGATAATCTCATGCGGCCGTTCTCAGCACCGATTCGCCCACATGAATACGGCATGTCAGATAAGATAAAAGGAAGACTACATGTCTTCTCAAAGATTATCGATGGGCGATTTCTCATTCATTCGGTCCGGACATTCACTAAAGACATCGGAAATGTCTCCCGCCAATCTATAGGCCGGTTCCGCATATGTCCACATCAAATTTGGGATCCTTCGGGTTATTCAAATTCGACGTTGCTAGATATCCAGACCTATGCTTTCCGTCTTGGACGTGAAGTCTATCATTCATGCGACTTTTGCGAAACGGACTTTTCTATACAGGCCACTTCTGAAGTCACCGTATTTCGTACATGGCAAAATCTTGGGTCGGAGGCCAGTTACTTGGAGAATCATTCGTGGCATTGGCAGGCAGATATTTGCCGCCGTGACTTGGTTTGTTCTCAGCGCGGAAGAATTAGGGAATTATACGAACAAGACACGGTCTGATGGCATTCTTTAAAATGATCATTCGCAAAAATAGCAGACTAGTTGGAAATGAGAGATTATTAGTTATCTATTCGGTGCCAAAGTAGTGCACATATCCGTCTGCCTTGGCCGTGGGGAGCTCTATTATCGCTGAAGTCGTCATAGCAAGCGCTTCGCCGTCCCTTATTTTTGGAAGACAAACCATGCTGCGTGTGTATAACATGCGAGGATCGTTGCACCCTTCTGGCGGATCATCATACTCGAGGGTTGGAAACTTGGCCTCTCCCTTTTCCCGTGCCCATTTCGTCTCCCATACTTGTCTCATGTGCGTTTTCCACTCTGCGGACGTATCTTTTTCTGTATCCTCCTCCTCTTCAATAGAAGTGTAAAACATGCGAGACATAACAACGACATTGGCGTTAGGGTTTCGCTCTTTCAGACGTGTCTCAAGATCCTGGCGTTCGGAGCCTGGTGAAAGTTGGCGCAGAGCTTTACACCGACCTTGATCAAAATCGTAGAGATAGAGGACTTGGAACGTCCCAAATGAAGAGTGAGAAGCGTGGTATCCATGGTAGTTGTCTTCATCGTGTTCATATTCCTCAATGTGTTCCTGCACGAGTAATTTGTTCCCGACGAGGCTTGGGAGTCGATCAAATAAACTGCCGTACAGCGTCCGTGCGTTGGCCTTGTCAGAAAACACATGAAAGAGATCTTTGAAGAGATCTTTGTCCATGAAGTATCCAGGCGTCGGTTGTGCCTCGGACTGCACATTGTTGTGAGCTTTACGCACCCTTTGAGCAAATTAGTTCAACTTACCGGGATTTCACCAGTGAGTAAACCCACGTCTGCAACTGTGAAACGACTCTGGTGCTGGTGATGATGAACTACAACATCATTGTGGGCAGAACTCCCGGGAATTGCGATTGCATCATGGTCATTTCCGTACTCGAAATTCTCATGTTGATGGAATAACCGACCCTTGTTCTGCTCTGAGGTTGTAATTGGGATTGATCTTTGGAGAGAATATGGTTTGTCATGCGATGGATCAAGGTGGCCACCAAGAGCAATATGTGAGGGTGTAGCAAATTGAAAGTTTCCCCGGTGCTTTGGAGACAATAAGTAATTGTAGTGAGAAGTGGCGTCTTGGAGTTGCTCACACATTGAGGCGCGCGCTCATCTTGAGGTATGTCTATCCTCGTGAGGTTTCCGGATTCGGTATCCCAGATTGCAATCTGATTTGATTTACCAAGGCAACTCACAAATGAGTTATCTGAACCATCGTATACGCAGATGGCTACAGATGAGCCGTGAAGGGCAATCTCGCCATCGGTAGCCTCTGCAGTCAATGTCCTTTCGTTATTGACATTGCCGGTCAGGTCGTGAGTGCGCAGTATTAATTTACTCTCGCTAAATATCGTCTCAGTAAGATATTCACAGACTGTTCTGGATGTTAATGACTATATGTATTCACTCTTTTCTGAATTCTGCAGTGACAAACCCCGCTTGGTTGCCTAGCAGTCTTGAGCTTGTGGCATGGTATGGTAAATCCACGACTCGTTGAAACTCGACTATGTTGTCTTCTGTTCCCAAGCTGGCGTTGATGTCGGCCATAAAGATCAGCGATGGAGATGTAACGCTGTTTGCTGACGGTAAAGTCAACATGATCTGGTCGTCCATGACGCTCCATTGCGCGCAATACTCCATGTTTGTTGACGAGAGTTCTGCAGGCCGGCGCAAGTTGAGAACTCGCTGCGGCCGGCCACTTAGCCAGCTCATCCGCGCTTCGTCTTCCATTTCAATAGAGGATGTGTTGAATTAGACGCAGGTATACTCAACCTTGCAAACTGGAATGAGTTGAAGAGGTGAAAGAATTCTCGCTGCTTAGTTGCTTAGCGCAGTTTAATTTAGACAAAGTAAAGAGAGCCCGGTTTTGAGGGTAAATGGATCGTGAACCCGACGTTAGCGCTCACCGCTCGGTGAACAAACTTATTCGACAAAGAAAGCGTCGGGGAATCAAATTTGAGAATAATCGCGGAAACGTTCGAGATCATACATACTGGAAGAATGTGTCTGTCGCTTCTTCCACAAGAGGATTCGGGAGAAACAAAAGAGAGTACATGTAGCTACATCTATGTGAGATGTAAATTGTTTACTAAACATTAAACTACATCTATGTGAGATATAAACTGTTTACTAAACAAATATACTCCGAGAGACAAATATGTGACACCAAGATCTGTTAACCACTGTCATCGCTGTCTTCACCCGCAGACAAATCGGACGTCTCTTCATCTGACCCCTCCTGCCCATTTTCTTCCTCATCCTCATCCTCATCCTCATCCTCTTCCTCTTCCTCTTCCTCTTCCTCTTCATCCTCATCCTCCTCATCCTCCTCTTCATCCTCATCTTCCTCCTCTTCATTGATATCTTCGTCTGAACTTTGGTCTGCGTTTTCATCTTCTGTACCTTGTGAATTCTCTGCGCTTATGGTGGAGGGATTCTTCGCAACGCTTGTTTCTTCGCCGTAGGGGCAGAAGAGATTCTCATGGCCGGGGTGCAATATCTCTGGGCTCAAGGCGCACTTCCAACACAAATAGAAGTCGGCGGCACACACTGTCTCCTGGCATTCGTAGTCGATACCAACGCCCCGCTTGATCAAGAAGAAGTTAGCAGAGTGCTGTTTTAGGGATGACAAGTGGGTTATATTGCCTCCATAAGCTGTGAACCTTCTGATGATATTCGAGGGAAGGCCCGTACAAAGGTGAGCGCCATATCCCCCAAAAAGGGAAAAAGAAAAAGAGCCACATGAGGGAATAAAAAAAGGAAGGGGGCTACTCTACCGCAAGACAAACATCACAATACGCTGTGCGCCTGTAGGTGCCACGTCGGTCACACTCCTCATACCATAGATCCTTGGACTCATCATCACACCTTTTCAGCTCTTCTGGGCTTGGCCGGAGGATGTCTAAAACATCTAAGCCGGAGTAGCTTGCTAGTTTTACTGGTGTCCAGAACTCATCATGAGCCCCTTTACCTTTAACAAATTTGCTGGCGCCCTGGTTTATCAATAGCTCCAATATGTCCTTCAACTGATCCTCGGACATTGGAACACAGATGGGTGACAGAGATCGCAGCGCCCATAGCAAAGGCGTCCACCCGTGGATATCAGGCTCGTTGAGAAACTGTGGCCGCTCACGAAGGACAAACTTGACCACGTCCAGCCTCCGGCTCTGCACGGCAAAGTGAAGTGCATGCCGTCCGATCTTGTCTTTTCCATCCAACGTGACACCTTTTTCTCGTAGTAGTAGCTCTGCCATCTCCACGGACTGTAAGAGTGCAAAATGGATTGGCTCCCGGCCTAGGTGGTCGGAGTCATTGGCCACGGCACCCATCTCCAACAGTCGTGTGACGACCTCGGGCTTGCACTTCATGGCGGCAAGGCTCAATGTAGAACCCCATGTACGACTCTTGATTTGGACGTCGATGCCATCAGTATTCAGGAGGCAATCGAGTATTTGCGATTTCCCTACAGTTTTTCCATCTTCGTTTCTCAACAGGGCCGAATGTAGGGGAGTACCCGGATTTTCCGAGTTGGTTATGTTGACGTCTGCTCCTTCGCTGAGTAGGAATCTGACGAAATCAGACGATGCGTATCTACAAGCCCTATTGAGTACAAGAGGCTCGTTTTCTAAACTGTTGATTTTGGCACCCCAGCGCACGAGGCAGCGTGCCACGTCCAGATTGTCCGCCAAGGCCGCGTACCAAAGGGGCGTCTTTTTCGACGTGCTCCGGACGTTGACATCAGCGCCATTGGCCGCGAGTGTGCGTATGGTAGACACTTCCGTGCTGCGAGAAATTCGAAACATCGCTCTGATTGACCATTTTTTGCCCTTAATAAAGTCTAGGTTCCGGCAATGATGAAGAATTAACTGGATATGAGCGGCGCCGCCTGACCTTGAGGCGGCTTCTTCCAGCCATCTTCTGGCGTCAGACGATTCAACTGTTAGGTCAGGGTCATGATCAATGAGAATTTTGGCAATCTCCGTCTGTCCGGTTCCAAGTGCAATACTCAAGGCCTGCTCCAGTGTATCTCTCCGAGGCATCTTCTCCAGTATCGCCTTCACGACTTCACAATGGCCCCATTTCGACGCGAAGTAAAGGGCTGATAGGTTTTGTTTATCCTTTAAGTCAACTTGGGCACCGTACTTGAGGAGCAGTATAGTGATCTCTGGACTGTCGTATGCACAATGCAGTGGCGTCCAGTCATCTCCTCCAACGTCGACTTTTGCACCTGCGGCAAGTAGAGCACGAACAGCCTTAAATCTTCTGCGGTAGGCCGCATGCCCTAATATTGAACGTCCAAGGGACGGGATTTCCATGTTGGGGTCGAACTTGTGTTCCAGTAGTTGCGCCATTAAGCCGAATATAGTCAGTATTTTAATAAAATTCCCCGTGAAATTTTTTTTTTTTACCGATGGGCTATTGATGTCAATTCCTGACCGTGCACCTACACTGCAGGCAATGTTGAGTAATTTTTCGTTTGCTCTATATCCAGCTTCCTTAAGTAAGTAACAAAATACGTCTTCGTCAATAGTTATAGGGGGTCGCAGTAGTTCTTGAACTACCTCGATCACCTTATTTTCGAAAAAAGCATACAGTAGTTTCTTAAAAGCCGTATCTTCTGTGGTTACGTTATCCGGTCGTAGAACAGGAGATATCAGAAGCTTTATATACTTCGGAACAGACAAGAAGACGGTCCATGAATCAACGTTCTCGTTTATAAGGACCAAAGAGTTTCGTGATGCCCAGTCCAAAATGCAAGATATTACAGCAGATTGACCATACTCCTCGGCTATCTTAAGAGAGTCCAGGCAAATTGAGAGTAGAAACTCAGATTCCGGGGCGTGTGCGGACTTGAGATGATTCAGGAATGGCTCTATAACCGCACTGCTTCCGTAACGACAAATAATATCCAAAGGCTGCCGCCAACTTTCGGTGTGATTAATAGGAGGGCTGATACCGAGTTGAAGCATAGCGAGTAGTATATCAGGCGTTTTTGTGTAACAGGCCAGACCCAATGGGAATGAAGACTTGACAGAGTCATCGAGAGACTTGTGTTTGATGACCTTCTCTTCCACGATTTTTATAGCGACAGGGTTGTTAAGGGATGCCGCCCGGCATAGAAAAGCTACAACGTCACTAAAGACTTGTCCAGTTCGCGTGCAGTGTCCGATAACCTCCTCAAGAACCTCATCGACTCCAGACTCAATCGCCGCCAAGATTGCTTTATCTGCATCATATCGCTGGAGCCTAGCTTGTTGTGCTATGGCACGAACAATCTTGAGATGGCCAGAAGCAGCCGCAGCAGTGAAAGCGGCCGCAAGGTTTTCCTCAGAGACGTTTTGACCTCCAGCCGCATCAATCACAACCTCAATTGCAGAGAGAAGGTCATACTGTGCCAGTATTGAGAGCGCCGAATTCCTCCCAGCTTTGGTAGAAACTAAGGGATGATTCTCCATAGATTTTGCATCAGCCCATAAACTCAAGCCCGACTCTTCGTTTGCAAGTAAAGCTTGGAAACTTCTCTGTTTAGGGCTCCAACGACCTCCGCTACGTCGGGCATGTTCAACCCAGTAGTCGACTGCGTACCACAGAAGGCTGTGGCTTTGATCCCGACCAAAAATCCCCATTTCTCTACCGTGGGTATTATTTAGAACATCCTGGCTGGTTGACAGCTGTAGGTAATCGAGACACCAACCTGCCAAGGCTGCATGACATTCGCGTTCATCCTTCCACCAGGAGACACCTTTCATTTCGCTGGGTGATTGTAAAGCTTCTCTTATCATGTTGCTAGCCAGGCATACATGATCTCGCTGTGTAGTTACGAGACCATGAAATAAAGACGCCGCTTCTTCATACGTTGATACCGTGGTATTGGTCAAAGTATTCATAGCGACGTCGAGGAGCGTTACAAACTCTCTCTTGTTCAGCGGCCGCATACCCCACAGGATAATTGTCATCACCGACATTGCCAAGAATTTCTTCTCGGAGAATGAGTTGAAAATCATTCTGATGACTTCATAGTCATTGGCACTCGATAGAAAGTCATTTATTATATCCTTAATACCGGTGTGATTGGAATTTTCTTCTATCCATCGATATGTAACTTCTCGTAGCCAAGGAGCGAGGCTGGCTAGTTTTGAGCGCACATGTTGAAGGGGTGGGTGGTATTTTGCAACTATATGCCAAGCCGCTATGTCAATAGACTGCAGCTCTTGAGCTTCAGGAGACGTCTCATCGGACTCTGGGGCCGCCAAGATCTTGCTCGAGACTGGGGCCAGGGCTATTGTTATTGGCGAGCATTCTTGGGCAAAACCAAGAGACTCTCTAACGAGGTCTATTCTCGGGCTTGTTATGAGAACTTTGAGACGCAGCTGGCTGTCTTGAAACGCTTCATGAAGCTTCTTGACCAGCCAAGTTTGCCATGTTAGGCCGGCATCGAGATTGTTGAGAACGAAAAGTGCTGTAAGGTTTTTGTTGGCGCTCAGGTTGTCCTTCAACGAGCACACGCAAATGCGGAAGAGATCTTCATCTCCTAATCTGTATACACTGCCCACAGCGTCAAGGTGTCGCCTGAGCTCGTATGGAGAAGTTGGTTTGGGACCAGAATTCGAAAGCCATAAAGATTTACATCTGAACAAGAGTTGCGATAGCCATGTCGATAAGAGCGCATTTAGCGAATTGTATTGGGGGCAGCTTGAAGATAAATCGAAGGCAAAGTTCAAAAAGCTTTCGCCCATGATTGTGGATAAAGAGCATGAAGTACTGGCCGTGTCCGCACAAGGTGCTATTCTTTCTCCTGTAAGTTTAAAACTTACTCCCTCACTATGTATCCATTCAAGCCAGGCTTCATTAGATACTCCGTCCGTAGTGTTGTCGGTGATATAAGGGAATGGAGGCTGCGGCGCGGCGTAACTCAATGCGGCTTGAAGATATGGATTGAGGCATAGCGCAGCTACAAGTTAACAGTTAGGTTAGCTGCAATTGCTTAATGAGTTGATACCTTTGGGTATTTTACAAGTAGTGACATGGATATCATACCTCGTTGGTCACGCTCCGATCGGAATATCGGCAGGGTTGAGTTCGCTAATATTTCCATCATTTCACCAGACGAAGTTATTGTCATTCCTAATATCTCGAGCGGGTGATACACGCAACACATGGTCCTGGAAATGGATGCCTACGATATCCTGTTAGGCTGATTGTTCAACAATTGATGATGTCTATCAAAGGCTCTCGACATACCTCGGCCGTGGTGGAGTCGGAAGGCAAGACGCTGTAAATGTCACCTAAGGAACCCTTAGACTCATGGAATGCGTTGTTGGCCTCGATGACTACATCTGCGAGCCCTTGCAAGTGGTGGAGAGCCGCTGTATCTTCCATCCCGTTTCGGGACGCCAGTATTTGTCTCAGGGCCTTTTTCAAATCATCTTCATCTTGCCATCTGCCAAGAGTACACACGAATACCTTGAAAGCTATGAGTTAGCTAGTGCATATACCATAACCAGTTATGTTGGAGGTTTCTACTGTAGCCCTTATGTGTGCCCATATATCATTGAGCTCTTCGATAGTTCGTGGTAGCTGAGCTAAAGCCTACTGCCAGTTATTATTCTGTATTTCTTTCCAATTCCTTCTCTATTCAGACATTGAGCATTACTAAAGGAAACGACGTACCTGTTTCAGTAGGATGCCACCAAATCCTTGGCCAAGAAACAAAATTGACGGTTTCTTTCGTGGGTTTAGATCAGTAATTTTCTTTTCTTCTTTTCTCACGAAATGGGTCTGAGTGGCTGATGCTTCAAGACAAAGCTTGACATACATTTGTGTCGTGTCGCCGAAGCTCCAGGATACACTCCAGCAACGCTGCGGCCTCGGCCTGGACTCCTTCTGATGTATAGATCCCATTCTGTGTATCGTCCATCCGCAAGAAGAATTGTGAGATGCGAGAGTTCTTGGAAGTGTGAGAGCTAAAAGCCTCAGCAGCATCATCATTTTCGCATTCGGCTGCAGACCATGCTTCGAGAATGAGAACAATGCTAATGACATGATTCACGTGTTAGCCAGCTGGGGCTTTTTTTTTGGTATATGTGTATGTGCAGAGGAGAGAAAGGAGGGGAGAGTGTTTGGTTATTGAGCTATGGGTAAAGAAAACTTACTCATCTACGGGCTGGTTGGAGTCGTCGAATGACTCTGGATTTAACACCCTTAGCCTTTTCATCATCTTTTTGGATTCTAGCGTTGTCAAACAAGGAACTTTGGAAACGAAGAATGAGGTATGTGATCAATTCAAAAATATTCTCGAGCAGTAGGTAAGTTTATACTAAATGATGCCTCACCCCTCAGTTCAGGATGGATTAATTCAGCCTAGTGTCAGGAGTGGCGGCTCAAAGGAAGAGTGAAAGAGTCGAGGATGACAGCGCACAGTCACTATCACGGACCACGCAGCTAGGGTTACACAAAGGACTGTATTTATCTCTGACCTTCCTAGAACAAAGGGCCTGGGGCTCCTTCTCTTTATACTCGTTCAGTCCCCCCGGCCAGCTAGTGTATTAGCTGGGAACTCAGAAGCCTTTATCCAGGTTCAACGGGGAGATTCCCTTCTTTGTGACTTGACCTCTGACACCTAGGCAATTATAGAGGTGACCTTGCATGAAGAGCTCTGAGCTGTGACTGCGGGGCTTCTCGAATGACCAACCGCGCCCGTTACAAAGAGCTTCGACAAGGATTAAACAATAGTTAGGTGTGTACGCAAGCAATAAGTATCGTGTAGGGAGTGACTGGCTGCTTGTATAGGTACAATATCCTTCAGCCGTGCAGCCACGAAACAAGTGTTGAATTGTCCAAGTATCTTAGATGTCATGTCTTATCAGTTGGGTATTTAGGTCTCTTTCCAGGGCTTTCCAGGTTAGATTCAACCATGGAATCGGGCTTTATCAAGACAATACTATCGTACATTGTGTTTACCTATATTATTAAAAACTACCTCGTGAAATACCAGTATCTCAATGAAAGCTAATACAATACAATAGAGCTTAATGAAGAGAGGTATTTCATAACATGGTATC
The DNA here is from genome assembly GCF_033847375.1 of Trichoderma aggressivum f. europaeum. Classification (NCBI taxonomy): domain Eukaryota; kingdom Fungi; phylum Ascomycota; class Sordariomycetes; order Hypocreales; family Hypocreaceae; genus Trichoderma; species Trichoderma aggressivum. The sequence continues at coordinate 93,451 of NW_026946394.1, forward strand.
CAAGATATAAAGAGGGGAAGTGCGTAGGTACTTTACACCTCCCACTCCGCACATGCATGGAACTAATATGTATCGAATCATCAAATGTGGACGACACCGAAATTGACCACGAGATTCATTTCGGTATCTATTTGGCCTCGCAATTACTCGCTCTTACTATGCTATTACCATGTAATTTATGAATTCTAGGGCTTTGAGAGTGGCTGATCTTTGGGAAGGGCACAGTATCATGGAGAGCAAGGTCAAGGTTGGAGGCCAAGTTGATGAGAATAGGCAACCAATCAGAAGTCCTATGTAACCGCGCGCATGTTTTGATACACAATCACATAAATTCGATCAACAACAATCTTATTCAGACAATATTTGTGTTTCCTTCGTTGAAATTATGGAGACATACGCAGAATGTGTAAACATAACCTCACGTATGCTTCTCAGCGCCCTCCCATATATTACGCAATGTTATATCAGTCAGACTTCGGTCATTTAGATTGATGCTGCCTAAACTTGCCCGAGCCTGATTATCGTAAATGCGCAATTGGTTGGTTGGTTGACGCTTGGGGTCGAATATGATAGGGTCAACCTTGCTCGGCTGGGTGAAGACACCACGAATCCATTCCTTGGCAGCAGTCGGACGGTCTGCATGTACGGTGACTTGGACCGTTGCACTGAATTGCTCCTCTAAAGCTCGGCGTTTCAGAAGGATGGCACACTGCATAGAGGCTGCAACTCCGTTCTTCGTATTCGGATTCTCCATAAGCGTCCATGAGGCACTATTGTGAAGGCCAAAATTACGGCCTTCGGTATCAGCAGAGCCTCGCACAATTCCCATGCTCTGAAGTTCGCGTTCCACTGATTTTTCCCGCGATAATTCAGCCCCCACCTCGAAACCTGCAAACCCAGCAGTCACAGAGCCCTTGCCTCCAACACAGACCGTCTCCGTCCGCTTTGTAGGAAGAATGGCGTAGCTTTCGTTGGGCCAGATCCGTACTACTTCTGGATCAGGACGATCGGTTGATGACCCTAAGAAGGACAGCTTAATGCGGGCGGTCTTGACGCGGCGGCCGAGGTCATCGGGATCGAAACGAAAGAGCAAAATGAGGAGCGTTGCCTCCACATCGCTGTCCTCACCCCATTGGCCATGAACAATGTCTCTCACATTGCACCGAACATGAATGAGGCCTCGCCTCTCGATCACATTTGTACGCTCATAAGGATCTGCTGGATCGTTCTCAAAGTGAAAGCTGGAGCCATCGTTTGTTGAGTCGGATAGGCCAAAGTTAAAGGAAGGGAGCTCGTCGTCCATGTTATGTTCCATGCTAAGCCTGATAATTTAGGACCAGGTACATCAATGCTTTCAAAAGTGGGAAGAATGTCTAACAAGTTCTACGAAAACAGTAACGATCTTATTTAGATCCATACATCGAATATATACTGAACTTGCTTAACGCATTCATTACTTATTATCATCCACCTTCAGTCTCATCGTATGACAAATACATACATTATATTATACATTATACATCATCTCCCATATGTAGCAGCCAATATCGAGTCATCGATATGACGATGATAGAGGCTCAACTGCACTTGTCCAGTCTTACGAGTAGGGTTACATGCAGCCTAATCTCGCCGATTGTTAACTTACCCCGCTCGCAGGCTGTCACACATCACTAGCATTGTCGCTCGCTTCCATCTTCAATATTACATGCATCTCTGGGTTTGAGACGGCTCGTCATTTGCTGCCATTAGGGAAGTACCATAGGTACAGGTACACGGACTCAATTCACATACATCCTTGTAGTAGATGCTGCCAACTATTAAATACCTGGTAGATACTAGTAGTATTAGGCTCTAGGGAATCCTAATAAACTGCCTGTTCACACAATCGTCTTGATCAACCCATGTAGGTACATGCAACACCTTGCACACGCTCGATATTGATTCCCACACCACTGTCTGGCTGTCTCTATCGTTATCAAAAGTTGTGTCCCTTTCAAAACACAGACAGCATCATTTTCTAGCACTTTTGGCAGCTCACTACTGCCCCTCATGCCGCCGCAAGGATATGACAGTGATCCCAAACTTCATGGCACTGCTGATCAGGTTTGCGAGGGTCCTGAGAACATGGAGGATTCAGATGACAGTCTAAATGATCCTACTTATTCGCCAAATGTAGTGGGAGAAGCAGGTGAGGATGACTCTGGCTCTGGCTCTGACTCTGACCTTGAGGAAGATCAAGAAGAGGACGAAGAGGACGAAGAGGAAGAAGGCGATGAATACAATATTGACGGCTACTCCGCATTTAAGCGTGATGAGGAACGCAAAACGCGAGAGGCAGAAGAAGCCTTGCAGCGCGCAAAAGAGAAGGAATTAGCACTTACCAAGATTGAGGAAGAAATCAGGAATGCTGCGTCAAACACAAAGCATCTGAACGAAGCCGAGTTTCTCTCCTTGTACGGAGATTCTCTAGACTACATCATGCCGGAGTCTGCGAACAAGAGGAATGTGTTGCACATGCTTGCTAACAACAAGTTTGAGGATCCAAGTCAATTCCCGGATTGGATCATCCATTACATCTACCGTAACCATACGAACATCCCTGGAAACAATATGCGGAACAGTTTATCAAGTCTACTCACCGACAAGTCTCAGGGAAGGCCCAGTCTTGCTCTAGCAAGGGCAATTCGCTGGAGAAACGAGCCATTCATTAGCACCATTCTGTCTCTCGAACTACAAGCCAATGACCAGAGCCTCAAAGACAGCCTCAAAGATAGTCTCGGCGAGAGGTTTGACACCGATACTACGTCGGGTAATAGCATACACTGGTCAATCGATCAACTTAAACCGGACCTGACAGTGCAATTGATCGAAAAGGCTGCCGGCGATGAGTGTCTGCTAGCAATGGACAAGAAAGGATACACGCCTCTCCATCTTGCTGTTCAGTATCCTAATTGCCTGAAACGAGTCGACGTCATCAAAGCCCTGCTCAAGTACGGAGACAAGGCGCTAGACCTGCGTTGCGGCGAGGGATTGTCTGTATACAAGTACTATCAAAAAACAAAGGCAGCGTTCCAAGCTCAGAAACAGCAGGCTGCTCTATCGCTCAAAAGCAAGAAGTCTCTTGGGGGAAGCCGTGATAACTCAAAGAAGCCTCTACAAAAGCCGGCACCTCTGAAAATAGAACGAGAAGATCAGAGGGAGAAAAGCAGTTCATCACGATTGGAGGATGGTAAGGGGGGTGATGGAGATAACAGACAAGACGCAAAACCCGAGGAGGTAGCATTACGACATCGAGGCGAAGGTGGAGAGCCAGTACAGCCACTTCAGCGGAAAGGATCTGCGCTGAAAGAGGCATCGAAAGAATCGAAGACACAGCAGGCTTCAAAAGTACCTACAAAACCGAAAAAGGGGGGAACAAAAAGAAATGCCAATGGCAAGAAAGTGGCCACTCTAACTAAAAGTTCTAAAGAGGAAAAGAAAGCGAAAGAGATGGAGGACGACATAGAAGATGAGATAAAGCTTCAATATTTGCGCTCAACCTTCAAACAACCCAAATCAGACGTCAAGTCTATAAATGGTTTTCTTTACGCCGAAGGAAACGGTAAGTTTGTCGTACCTTTCAATACCTTTGTCACTACATCCTTTCCCAAAACCCGGATTCGGGACTCCACAACATAACAGAATAACGATCCCTCCACTTGTTTGTTGAGCTTGATGCTAATATTCCACTGCTCGAACAGAGAGACCGTTTTCCTTGACGATGCTCCAAGGACCTCCATTAGTAGATGAGTACGTCTTTACAACAGTCTACAATAAAGAGAAGTTCGACCAGACACTGCACCACGTAGCAGTCCGCCGTATCATTTTCAAGCAGATGAAGAATCAAGAGGTGGCAGGGCGGACTGACATGGAAATACTCTTTAAGTTGTTAAGAGATAAGGGTGTTCGTCACATTGTCAAGGTAATTATATTCGACCTGGAAGCCCCGCCTCACAGCGACGAGTCAATCGAAAGATGTCTCTCCGGGTTTAAATCTATTGAGATTCTTGACTGGCGTAAGGTTGACCTGTGTCCGGAGACGATATTTGAAGCCTGCAAGAACGTGGTGGAGCTACACCTTTGGTGGAGTGGTAACAATGGTATCCTAATGGCATGGAGTGCTCCGGGTGGCCTGGCTAAGTTTCCCCGATTGAAGGAAATATATATCCACCAGACTCAGGTAAGTCCCAATATGTTTCTATTTGTTATAGCTTTCTACAGGCTATGCAAGGCTTCCTGATTCAATCGATCCTAAGGAAAGTCATAGTATATCGAATCGGTCGAACGGGATAAAAAGAATCTACAACGTTTTAAAGAAAGACTCGGAAAAGAACGCACGGCGTCACGACCACAAGAATACAGACCGGAAGAGCGGCTAAAGCTAGCAAAGTCGGGTCAGACGTTGCCAGTGACTGTCCTTGAAATGTGGCCCGACATTAGCATCAATGATTCGGACACCAGCTATGCCGCTCACCCAAGCCGTTCTCTGGCTACTTACAGGCCGCAACTGAATCAGACAGCTTCGCGGTACCGGAGACATCAATGGCTAGAAATCATGGATAAGTTTGCGGCTAGCATCGACCTTATCGACTTAGCACCTGTCAACCCACCCGATATCTTCTCTCCTGGAGATGTGAGAATTGCATTAATAGATGACGGTGTTGAGATAACCAACAGAAACCTCACTAATCGAATCTACAATGGTTGGACATGCGATACCGGGTATGAGGGTGATGGGTTGGAAGGCATTCCGAGGCCTTACACAAGCTCCGAAACGCAACACGGCACTTTCATGGCCTCTACAATATGTCGCATCTGCCCGAAGGCAAAGATCTTTGTGTTTCGCCTTGACGTGGTATCTACGCCTGGGAAAAGGGCACATTTCACTGCTAAGAGTGCAGCAGATGTGAGTTATTTCTCTCGATCCCAATTGCTCCCAATTTTTATATATATGCTCTTATATCGTTAACCATTTATCCAGGCGCTTGAATTAGCTATCGATCCCAAACGAAAATTTGACATCATTTCAATGTCGTGGACTATTGCAAAAAATGACCAAAATAGCGTTGACCTCGATAGACTTCAGGTGGCTCTGAAGAAGGCATGCGATACAAATCATGTGCTACTCTTCTGCGCGTCTCCGGATGGTGGAGAAATGGCAAAGGCACAAGCAGAAAACTTTTATCCATATGGTTGTAATGATGCTGGCCTCTTTAAAATAGCAGCCGCCACTGTAGATGGCATCCGTATCCCCATGGCAGGGTCTCACCATGATTATTCTCTCCCAGGTCACGAAGTTGAGGATACAAACCAATCAGCTGCCAATGGTGTCTCTGATGGTCAACAAATAGCCGATCATGAGAATAGTGGCCTTAAAACGGGATCGTCCATCGCAACGGCCCTCGGAGCTGGCCTTGCCGCGTTGATTATCCACTGCGTCAGACTTGGTGCTGCTTATATGCACTCAGAGAGCCATTCGTCCGCTGCCGTCACGAGTAATGAAGGCAGCAAGGGGACTGAAGCGACCTATAGCCGCCTATTAGGGCTCGAAGCGCTGGATCAAATCAAGCGGCCGGCGCATATGCGGCGTGTCTTCAACCGCATGATCAGTGACAACAGCTCTACTGACCGCTTTATCGAGGTATGGGAGTTCTTCGCGGGATGCGGAGACGAGCTTAAGAAGCAAGGCAGGCAGATTAAGACGCTCAAGCTCAATATTGAAGATGCAAGGGAGATGGAAGCCCCGGATGTGGATGAGATGGTAAAGGAGCTGCAGAAAAAGAATGATGAGAGGATGATGGAGATTGTCAAGCTAGCATTCAGGTTTATTAGCATTTGATCTATGAGCGACATTTTATATAGAGTATACCTCTTGCTCGGAAAGGGGATTCCTCTCTTCGCCCTGGCAATCGTAAATCAGACGCCTTGGAACGTTGTAACCCTATTTGAGGCTTTTCCCTTGAACTTTTAAGCTGTTCAAGTGGAGGAGCGAGAATGTCACTGCCAACCAGCTCAAACTTCTCCGAGTGAGCCAGTTTCTCACACAGCACGGTCAGAAAGTGTCAGTCATTAGTCGCGCTGTTGCATACGCAGGTCCAAACACGATTATCAGCATATTTAAGAGATGTAAAAAAGTATCCAATCACCTTTCATTTATGGAAACGCCTTATACCAGTCAATGGTGGATGTGATGTTCATTCTGGCCAATTGCTCAACTTTGGCTTCAATATTGGCATAAATATCTTAGTTTCATAATTCCCAAAAGTCATATCTGCTCTTGTGTTTCCTTGAAATGACCTTAGCAAAATCCCAAATGCCATAACTGCTGGTGTCGGCAAAATTACAGCATGCTTCGAGAATCACCAAGGGATTTTTGGGGTGAGTCAGAAGTTGCAGAGTTATGGCGTCAAAACGCTTTACGAGAGCTTTATTGAGGGTTTATATAAATCAGGCAATCTTTTGAGAACAAGTAGACTATGGTGCAACCCAGATAGTAGTTCATCTAGATACTTGGTAGGCAACTTACTTTTCACTACCTACACAACATAGCCACAAGCTCCAGAAATACACCTAGCATGTGTGGAGAATTTTTTGATACGGAATTACCGACATTCAATGCGCCCGAAACTTCACTACACGATATGCATAAAATGTCAGATGTCAAAGTGGCAAGTACATGGCGTAGATTGTTACCGACACTGAGGATACAGCAGATCCTTCTTCACCGTCGACCATAAGAACGTTACATAAGTGGGAAAGCCGCACATCATCACAATTCTCCGTTTAATCGTATAGCTAGCCAGTGCAAAAAAGGGCTTCGTTAGTCTTAACTTAAAGACCGCGCTGGGCTTAAGCCATCTACAACATCCTCCAACCGGATTGATCACATCTGGCTGCCGTAATTCGCTAAGCTCCGCGGAGATTTAGTGACAGTATTGTGGCCTGAATGTTCATGCCTCTTCTTGTTTCGTACACATTAGTTGGCAATTCGCTTCATCATTGCCAATAGGTGGACTCCACTCTTCAACCACAACATGGCACACGCCATTACTGACACATTTACCGACAGGGAGGATCAAGAATCCTCATGGCTGAGCATTTAGACTCTTCACTAGAGAGCTCCGGAGAAGACCATACGGTCAACCCCATATCTTATGTAAACCCCAATGACATCGACTCTACAGTGCATGAATGAAAGCCAGAGCCACACTAAACTGTAGAGCTGAATTGAACAAGAACGGCGCCCAAGCCAGTGTTGCCACATCTCAGTTCCTGCATTTGGGGTTCTTTGCTATTAATCAAAGCCCACTGCCGTAGTTTCGATAGATTTTCCCCATAGATCTTCTGTCATTGCTCTTGCCAACATTTCCATCACTTACTATGCATTCGGACGCCCGATTTTGGGCTGTCTCTGCTTCAGGTTTCTTAATATTGAGACGATGAACGCACGACGCAGCCCCTGACAACGTCAACATGGCCGGATTCAGTTCCGGCGTAGATCACACATCGCTTGTGTTTCAAATCCTCATACCCGTCTTCTTCTCTCTCGCCCTATACAACGTCATCGAACTTACGTTTCTTATCTTCCATACCTTTAAGCGACACTCGGGTCTTTACTTTTGGTCATGTGTATTTGCCACTGGGGGTCTTCTCTTCCAAACTGCTGGTTTCTTCCTGTTGTATTATGCATCTCCATCGGTGGCATATCTGGCGGTGACGGTATCGCTTCTAGGATGGATACCAATGGTGACGGGCCAGTCCTTTGTACTATGGTCTCGATTACACCTCATTTTACACAATCGACGGCGTCTAAGGATGATCTTATGGATGATTATTATCAACGCCATACTATGCACTGGAGGGATCGCCCCAATGATATACGGTTCCCTTGCCAATCCAGAGCTATTCCACAAGCCTTTTTCCATCATGGAGAGGATCGAAGTCACCGTTTTCTTTGTCCAGGAACTTATCATATCTGGAGTTTATATCTTCGAAACACTCAAGCTCATGAGAGTACAGCAATCTCTGGGGATCAGCCAGTATGGGCGCTCTCTCATGAAACATCTAATTATTGTCAATGTCATAATTATCATACTCGACGGCACCATCATCGCTCTGGAGTATGCCAATCAATGGGAATATCAAACTGCCTATAAGACCTTCGCGTATAGCGCCAAATTAAAGCTGGAGTTCACGATTCTCAACCGTTTGGTCGACATGACAAAACAAACCAAGGAAGCCCGCGCTCCGCCACAGGAACCAAGTTCAACAACACGAACGACAAGTCAAACTGGATCCTCTATTGCGCAGAAAAGCTTGATCCAAGCCCCAGGTGAGGCGCAGACTTGCGACGTCTCTTTTCAGGCAACTGCTACGGCAGATAAGGACGGATCTTTCAGGGGGGGTCGGCCATCTATGCCGGATCAGGGAGTTCTGTGTACTACTGAGGTTGTCGTTCAGCGAGAAGACCGTTGCACTGGGCCAGACACATGCACACATATACAGTCTAATCTTACGCCAGGCGGTTTCAGCAAATAGGACAACTACAGCTGATAATACATTACACCTTTTTCTCCAAGTTCTTGTTCCTCTGTGTGATTGAAGTCTATCATTGTGTCTTCGAGTTTGTTTGTGCATAAGAGGCTCAACTTGGTCTACCTCTCACTTCTTGAAATCCGCATAGGTAGCAGCCCAAGTGCCAAGGCTGAGGCTGAGGCTGAAAGCTGAGAATCCGGCGACATTCTCAGTTACACGTATTCAGAAAAGCAAAGAAGATGTCCCATGAAATACGAGTCACGCGGCATCAACAAGCAGGGGTTTCCTTGGCGACGTGGGCCAATAGCAGCAATAAGATAGTTTCCATTTCCCCAGCTGAAAAGTGCCACCCGTAGTACAATGAGACAGGCTGGACGTCCTCTGATATATAGACACTACCATCACGAAAACATAGTTGAAGACACGAACATGGTATGAAATATCGACATGTAGCGAAGATGGACAGCAGTGAAGATACATTCAGCTAATAACTGCATTCAATCACACTTTCATATTAAGCATCAGCTCCGCGATATAAATCACCCACTGCGGATAATAGTTCCCACAGAGCCTCAGACACTCAAGTTTTATGCCTATCGTATATCAGAACAGTAGTAACAGTCATTCAATGTTGCCAACAATTATTCCCATGAATAATTTAAATTTCAGTTGCACAAATATGCCAATCAATATGTGGCGACTTTCTCATTGGAGGTCGAATATGCATGTCTCAGTCCTTACCCTTGCGTATTGATCGTCTAACAAGGCGAGGGGCGTCTTGGTGTGATACCCTCCATTCGGTGATTTTGTAAATAAGTTGACACATCGTGTAGGTAAAATTATGTCAAGGCAAGCCATGTCTAAATGATCGAGAAAATGACGAGAAGCTACTTGTTGTCAGATTGCAGGCTTTTGGTCGCGCTTTAAGCATCAATGCGCACGAAAATGTTTTCTAGCTATAAATATTGGGCTTCTGGCATTGATCAGAATGCAAACAGCTGATCAGCAGTTCTCCATCAGATCTTTTATTTGGAATTAAACACTTGTTACCTTTCAATATACATCATTGATATACTACCTCTTTTGTTCCTTCTAGCATACCATTTAAGCTTTGTCTCCTAGAAAGAACGAGGTGAAAGCCAAAATGATTACTTTTAGCCCAAATTGTACGCTTCCTGAGGCGCCTGGTGTATTTTCAACGCCTCAAATGTCAGATCTAGCATGGAAATCATCTGGAGCTGTATCGGAATAATTATTCTCTCAACATGGTCTATCCTTCATCCCAATATTCCGCCTGACTTTCGAAAACAGGCCAAATGGCAACTCTGTTTATAAAAATCATATTCGATTGCTCGAAAGGCTCTGTGGATGATTGTCATGTTTGTTGCACCCGAGGCCCTGACTTCCTTATACGCCCACAAGATGTTCAGCGCACGCCATAACCATACATTTCTTGAAACGTTGGCAGCTAAGCAACAAGTTCCATGGAGCCGCACGCATACCCTATTTGCAGACATGGGAGGATTCGCTATCTATTTCTCAGACAAAGAGTTTTACTCGCCATTTCAGAAAAGAGACTCCCACGAAACTACATTTGAACGTATATTAAAATACATCAATGAATTCAAAGAAAACTTCTTCAAAAGAGTGAAGAAAGACAAGATTTGCAAATTACTCACGCGACCAAAGAGAGACGACCCTGACTTTATCAACCGTTTCAAGTTTAAGCAAAAATTCTTTTTTTGGCTGGTTTGGATCGATTCTTTGGAAAAAAAACCCAAAACATATGAAAATTGCCACCGACATCAAAAATGGGCTGAAAGAGGACCAAATTACGTATGGGAAGCTGCAAATACTCGCAGCATTGTCTGGGGATATGTGGGTGTTGGACGCGGCACAACTCATCGTTGCAGCGAAAGAGGGAATCATCAAGCTCCCTAAAATCACAAAAAAGGAGCTCCTAGACAAAAGTAAATCCGACGCACTGGTCAAGACCTTGGCCATTATGCAAGTGTTATGGCTCATTATCCAACTTGCCGCCCGGAGATATTACGGGTTGGCCTCTGCACCGTTTGAAATCAGCACGGTTGCCCTGTCGGCTTCTGCAATTATTTTGTATATCCTTGAGTGGAACAAACCAAAAGACGTCAGTGTACCCATCTACGTTCTTGCAAATAAAGTGAACTAAGACGCAGATGAGAATGACTCTCATGAGACGACTACTCCTCAAGAAACGACCACGCCACAAGAAATAACTGCTTCTCAAAGAATGACTATTTCTCAGGAAAAGACTACTCCTCAAGAGAAGACTGTTTTTCAAGAAGATGTTACTTCTCAAGAAAGGAATATTCCTGAAAAAACACATATTTCTGAAAAGGCCTTCAAAGAAGCTTTCAAAAAAGTCTTCGAGGCAGCCCCTTATATATATCTACGATTTCCCATCATACCAACCAAGCTTTATCAGATCCCTAGCTGTGCCTTTCACGTTACCCATGTTGACAACGACAACGACGATAGTAACGATAACAATGGCAACAGCAGCAATGGTAACAGCAGAGTTTGGGGGAAATCGACTCTTATTGCAGTCGTTCCTATTCTTTCATTTGGGGGTATTCACATCTTTGCATGGAATTTCTACTTCCAAACTAAAATCGAGCAACAGTTATGGAGGGTCTGCTCGGTGTCAGCTACAGTTTTGCCATTACCATACCTTGCTACCCACTGGTCCTTTATGAAACACGACACAAACGTTGGGAAGACAAGAATAAGGCAAATCAGGACAATCCAAGGAGTCTTGGCTCTCTTCTATGTTCTTGCACGATTGTTTATTATTTTTGAGAGCTTGAGGTCATTTTACTATTTACCACGCGATGCCTTTGAATCTACATGGAGTGTGAATTTCCCACACCGGGGGTAAATAGCAAGGTGCTGCATAAGATACTGCCTGATTTCTATATTATATACATTATTGAGCGCCGTTTTGTTCAGTCTAGTATTCAAGGCGTGAAGTCTACTGTTACCTGCGTACACGTGCTCGAAGCTGGGAGGGGACACTTTGATCTGAATTACTACAAGATCTTCCATCCTATCCCTCCCTTATCCAGTAAATTTGACATAAACTTGAAGCGCAAAATGATTGACTAGCGTTTCTCGCTGTCGAGATTTCCCGTTGGTTTATGATTCATATCTAATATCAAACAAATCTATACATTTCCAAATATAAAATAGGAGCGGAGAAATGCAACACAAAAGCCAGGTTTCCGTCTTACCATACTACATATATCCCAGCAGCCTCCTGCCAAAGCCGAATAGTAAAACACATTTTCCGATGACGCGGCCAAAGATGAGAGGCAACCCAAACCGATACCAAGTAATAGGCCGCCATAGTCTGGCTTCCGGCAGTATTATCTTGTCATTTGTCTTTCTCCTGGCTGCTGCGTTTTCCACTGGCTTGCCAATAAACGATTCGATAGCCTCAATCATGATCTTGACAGTCTCCTGCGGTTGGCTCAAAAAGGGCGAATGACTTGTCTGCAGCTCTCTATGCATGACAGATGCACCCATGCTCCTCGCCATTCCTACATTCATGCGCTGTACTACCACTGGAAGCCCCTGGTCCTCGACGGTGCCGATATAACAAGATGGCACATCCCTCCATCCAGCATAAGAGTATTCACCCCCTTCAAACAATGCCTTGAGACTCTGCGGAGTGAGCAATGAGACCCAGTATCTTGCCTCATCTTCTGGCACGTCATGATAGAAAAATTTGCGTGGAGAAACAACGAGGTCGGCAAATCCAGTCTCTTTATTGATGCGCCACTGGGGGGGAGGATGTCCAAAGAAGGGGTCCATGAAGGCGAGCCCCGTGAATGTAAAGCCGGACGCTATGAGAATAAGGCCAACGACATAGCCGGTAGTTGTACGTTGAGCATTTTTCGCAATCGTCCCTCGGGGTCGAGCAAAGTCTTTGATAGCACTGTTTCCAACCAAACCACCGTATGAGTGGGCGACAACTATCACATCGCGCCCGCAACTTGTTTCGTCCGAAATTGCTTTGCGTGCGGCGTCAAGATCGTCTTTGAAGGTCCGGGTTGGGTCACCGGTGGTCGAAGGGAGTGTGACAGCGACGCATTTCAGCTTGTATTTCTCTTGTAGGGGTTTGATGATCAAATTGTAGCAGGCAGGCGAATGCCATGCACCAGGAACAAAAACTAGCGTTGGAAACTTGGACATTTCAGAGCACAACTAATAGCTTGTGACGGCTCTTATCCTCAACTAGAAGCAAAAGAAAGAAGACTTGCAAAACTATGTCAGTCAGTATATCGTAGAGCCTGAGGCATATGGGTATACAAAGTAATTAATCGCCCCTTGACTCGGCCTTCGGTAGCCGACTAGTTGCGCTACGCAGTTGGTTGGCTACCGAAGGCCGAGCGAATTGGCGGGTTTACCTACATGCGGTTATAACCGTTACTCGCTACCCACTGATTTGGAAAGCCATAAGACGCTGTAAATGCCTCCCACTGGTGGAGTATCATCTTCCTAAATTAACTGGAGAATATACGAACATACGAACATATTCGGTTGTTGCCCAGGATGATTGAACCATGCCACGATTCTGCAGAACCTTGGGTGGCTGTGTTGACAGCATTGAGAAACTGCTTTGCAGTCACTGACAAAGGTTGGTCAACATAAAACCGCATTCTTCAGACTGGTTTACAGCGGCATGCCAACACCCAATTAATTATACGAAATCCCGGCTTGTCAAACATTGTAGTAGTATTGCTCAGAACCCCCCCACTGACCATCATTTATCTCATCAACACCTTCTGGATCCCAAGAAGCTCTTGCGGTATAGGATCCCGCGAATCTGCATCCGATTTATCTTCTTCTCCCCAGTGAAAACACCACCTTGACTGTTCATCTACTCTGCGGTCAAGATCGGATTATTTCACCTGGCGAAATTAAAGCTCTCCATATCCGTTCTCACGCCTTTTCCCGTCTTTAGATAGCTCGGGATCGGGCTGTAGCAACTTACCGATATAGCTCATCTTACCAAAGGGTTATGAAAGTCCTACATAATGGGTGGAAACAGTGGTAGTGTAACAGTGTAGATGATGTCTCATTCAATTGGGATCTTTAAACACTTGAATGGACAATCCTCGTTACATCGACACACCAAGTTAGCTGTTCAGCATTCCATAACTCAAGTTCAAAGCTACCGAGGTAGTGACAACCGCAGATGCCAAAGGAATAGAGCGACCGTGGCAGAAAGCAGCGATAGTGGCGGATACTCAGGGAATCGAGTATCTACACAAGTAATGGTAAATAAAAGATCTTAGCTCTGCATCTTGTCATGACAACTGAACACCACATAGTCGCTAGGATGCTAGAGAGCCAACTTGGCAAGCTGAAGAGCCACCCCATGAAGAAATAATGACTAGTATAGCTTGCGATTCCATAACTCCTGGGACAGAGTCTGTACGAAGGCCACCTCAGTACAGGATTCACCTCGTATAGTTCTCTCTCTGACCGCTCGGCTGTGAAGCTAGACGGAAGGATTTGGAACCTTAAGACCAGTATCTGCTCCAAGTTCAGCAGGCATTGCAGCTAAGGTGGCAACAGCTGGTTTAACCATCGTGATACTTTGGTGTTTGTCCAGTGCCCAGACGATGCAGTAAGCTATATTGGTCACCGCAGAAGCTACTACGATCAAATCAGGAGTATATAGATAGAATGATGTCGCTAATTGAGGCTGACCAAAAGAATAATAAGGCGGAAAATACTCGGGACTCATGAGTAATCAAGAAGTCATCTCGATCCTGGCTTGTGTTTAAGAGTGAGGGAGTCTGTGTGCAGTGCCAGAAGCTTACATGCGGCTAGCTCGATCCCCGCATAACGGTTCATAACAAAGCACCCACCAGGGGTGTAAGAAGCAATTTAACCATAAATCAAGCTTCAATCAATTGCTGCCCGCTAGCGGAGACCAAAGCCTGAGGCAGCCTCACCTCGTCAGTCAACAGCAGGCGGATCGCTAGTCATATAGGCGGGGTGGAGAAGAAACAGGGCTCGATAAATGTGCTCTTACGGCTTCAGTCCTTTGGCCCGAGGGTGTATAGCGCAGACCGTTGTCCAAGTGAGCTCGACGTGCAACAATCTATCTATACGTATTGATGCAAGACAGGTATTCCAAGACATATACTTTCTGCTTTGCCTCAATCCGCTTGACGATGTCTCATTTATCGACATATGGTTTGTTTCGTTCGGTCAATATTCAGTCGTGAGGTTTGTTGTATTTGGCGCATACTTTCGGTTTTAGTGTGAAAGAGCCTCACTATTAGCTCTCCTATGTTAATAGCAGTTCTACCTGTGTCTCGTATGATACGCATATGTACACCTCACAGCTTCTTTAGGGCGGCGACGTTACTGTAACGGACAGCGCAGTGTGTTCCAACATAATAAAGCCATACTTGACAATATCAACTGCCTTGACTGCTTGGGCGGCACGAGTACTCTTAATCCCATCACCGTTCATTTCGCTTGCTACATGAGTAAATCACCAAGGCAAAAATTAAAGCCACAAGGTGATGCCTGGAATGGTAGTTTAGACATTTTGGGGAAGGCTAGTTGCAGAGCAGCTGAGGAATTGCTGTTTCTCGACCAAATGGAACTACGCTTGAGAATTCCTCGGTGGACGGCACAGTAGGGTCTGAATTGGCCGCTTGAATTGAGCTATCAACTCGAGGGTGAGAGCGTAAGGCCACGGTTGAGTACTGATACACCGTCATTTTCTGGAGATCAATTAGCTTATAGCAGGAGTGTGAGAGTAGCCTCGTCCTCTGGGACGATTGACGATTCTACCCCCGAGAGTTTAAGTTATGGCATAACGAGAGAGCCGGTCTTTAATAGTATGCCCTAATCTTTGTATGCGTACAAGTTACTGCTCTTGGGTGTACCAGTATCAGACTCGAGACCGTAGCAGGCATCGGGCATCAAGAGCCAGCAAACGCATGGGAAGGCATGGGAGAACGTTGTCATTAGCCAGACTGTGTACAATAAGTGCTTACAAGTTAATATATAGCATATTAAAGCTCATAAGGGGTATAGAGAACGCACGAAAACAAGCTCTCGAATTATACTCCCCGTTACATTATTCCACGACATTTGAAAGAGATCGCCAGTCTATTTTACTCGATTCAAGCCTGGGACATTACAATTCCATCTCTTAGAAGATAACTGTGGCCTAACATCAGGTATTCTATTAGAGGAAGACTACTGCAATAATAAATAGAGCTGCTGCGTTTAACCAGCCGCCTCAGACTTAACCCGCAACGGGCCACTGGCCAGTGCAGAGCATGTAATCGCCCAGTGATGTCAATAGGTAAAGTTTGAGGCTTTCCACTAGCGCAGATACGCTTTTATATTCAATATCTCAAAATATACCACGAACCAGAGGAGCAAAGTCTTCTTCACCAGACAAATGGTCTGCTACTCAGCCGGTGTGATGCGCGGTCAAAATTTACTGAGTTCTAACCAAAGAAACCGTCATATGAAGTGATTGGGAAGCAAGAATAACATAGTAAGCCAGCCATATCAAAACTTCGAAACGCTCCCAAATATGACCTAGAGGAAGAGTGAATTACACGGTACCTATGTCAATACGGTGGTGAATCTCAGACGTCGCCGCTTGGTGCACTATAAATTAGCCCTTATAATAAAGATTAATTCACGCTGTTCTCAACAAGCGCTTGAGCTGGATCGGGATCTTATGGTTTCATAAGTATTGCCCGGTTAGCTCAATCGGTAGAGCGTGAGACTCTTATGAGCACACGTTCTGATGCAATCTCAAGGTTGCGGGTTCGACCCCCGCATCGGGCTCTTCCTATATTTACATACCCGAGACATCAAAAGCGCATTTCTTTTTTGGCATTTGCATAAACTGCTTTTTTTGTGTTGTTTCCAGTTTCCCCCAAAAGCCCATCTTTTTACGTATGTATATGAGTGAGGAGATGGCTGCCCTCGTGAGCTCTTCTTTCACTGTGGTGATATGATGATCGAGAATGACTTCATGTTCAAAAGAATACATGTACTATACACTATACTCAGCCCTCGCTTAATAGAGTATCCGTATAGTACTTCTCAAGCATCACTCTCGAAACAAGCCGTGCCGAGACTTCACTTTTAAACGGGAGTTTTCAGAACAAGCTCGTGACTATACTTTTTTTCTTTTCCTCTGCGCATATCGCGCACATGTAACTCATGATCACTCACTCACACTCAACCCAATCCCCGGCCGGCATTCAGAAACACACTCCAAACCGGTTCCCTGTCACATCGTGGCCCTTTTTAGGTGCCCCCAGAGCAATATCGGCAAAAGGCACACAAATCTCTTGGTTAGTACTACCCCAAGTATATCTAAGTCTTAATCTTGCCGAGAAAGAATGTAACCTCCCACGCCACCCATTTCCCGTTCGTTTCTCATGAAGATCATCATGTTTTCCCGGCTTCAAAAAACAACTCGCATACTTCTAGACAATGTAAAATCCCCCCCCCCCCCCATCATCATTCTCCTTCCGAAAGCAAGCAAGCTGATTAGCGCCCGACGGCTCTTCATTCTCTCCGCCATCCTTATTCCACTGCTCTTACAAGCAAAATCATCCGCGACTCCCCTTGTGCAAATTAAACACCCCCCCTTCTTTTTTTCGGAGCTCTAACTCGGCATTTCCTTGCCGTGGGCTCACACCAGCGTTGGCCTAATGCGGATGGTATCAAAATCATCCCAAAATGGGGGGTGACGCGGCCTCTCTTGGAGATAGTGAGCAATAGTCCACATATTACACTTCCGCGCAAAAGCAGCACCAAGTGCGTTTCTGCTCTTTGTTCGAGTACGTTAGAGTACAGTGTGTGGTTGATCTGCGACCACTCATGGCGTTTGCGAATGACACCAAACGTTAAATCCACAACTTCTATAGCTTCTTTGAGTGTACAAACAGGGCGACAAAAAGTAATCCGAATACGCCGAAATAAGAATAAAACAGAAAAGCCATCAATTCAATAACATCGAATCTTTATCTTGCTTTAGAAATACTATGACTCATTTCTTCCTACGAGTTTCTGAAACGTAGTTTCTGCCAGCAATCATTGTGGTGGTTTTTGTCCAACGCACTCAAGATTGCCATCTATACTTGGCAGCCGAGTAACCGCTCATGATTCCAGCCATGAAGATAAACAGGAAAAGTCATGCAACAAGGTTAATCACAGAATAGTAGAATCAAGCTTTTTTTTAGTCCATTGTTATCGGGAACCAGGAAAAAGAGCGTGGGGAGTGGCATGCTGCTTGTGGCCGAACGACGGATTACGACATCTGTTGCACCTCTGATATCATACTGTATGACTTGAAATGCCACCTCTTTCGTTTCGGGACAAGCTATTCTTAGCAGGTCACTACACTGTCAATATGTCACTGTTGAATAGCAGCCAGCTACGAGGTACTCTGCGTTTTGACAGCATCGGTATCATCCGCTATTCTCATACATACAAGAAAGCACTTGGTTTAGAAGTGACAAGTTATACTTCACGACACAGGTGTTAAATAAACTTAAAAGAAAGGTTTGAAAGAGAATGAAATACACCATTCAACTAGACTACTTATAAAAATAAGTATAAAAAAAAAGACCCAATCATTTCGGTCGACAAGTCTTTCCTTTTCGCCAAAAAGCCAGAAATTCCACCGGCTCGTTTCCCAGTCCCGACCAAAACCAAGCCAACCCAGAGATCCACACACAAAGGAAATAAGCTCCTTGGAGCAAGTGATACAAGTTCGAAAGCTCCACAAGTCGTTCAAGCCAGCTCCTCCAGACGCCAGAGCAATGCATCCGATGAAAACACACACACAAAAATCATGACTTGTATATAGCCTCCCAAAGCCCTAAGTGGTTCTAAGTAGAAAAGAAAAAGAATTGGATCATAAAGAAAGTACGGGATAGACCAGCTCCGCGCTGCTCTAGATACAAAACTTGCGATCGAGCATCCTCAGGGCACGAGTATCTTCGCTTGCGCCTCCCTTTTCGGCGAGGGCAATGTTTGATGTCCTTGGGCTGCTGTGTGCACTGCCGTTTGCGCCAGCCTCCGAGTTTGAAGACGTCGTAGGGTGCAGGAGAACAGACAGGCTAGCCTTGTTACCATTCGTGCTGTGGACCTCCAGATGAGAGCTTTGAGGCGGGCTCGAGCTCAGTGGCCGCGTAGGAGGGGTGTGCAGTCCGCTGTGCGCCGGAGCAAGAGGGCCATTGGCCATGGCACCCAGCGCCGGGAGAGGTCCTTGGGGCTTCTTGTCGGACATGGTTCGTGAGTCTCCGATGGCAGCTTGCGCGGCAGCCTGCAAGGTGTGTTGGTGAGGAGAGTCGTGGATACGGGGCGGCGTCGGTCCCTGCGAATACTGCTGGCTAGGGTACGGAGGCAGTGGAGCAGCAGGCCTTGGGGCGTTTTGCAGAGGCGGCAACGCAGGGCGCTCGTAAGCCGAAGGGCGATCGTAAGGAACCGGGGCATGCTGGTAGTGATGTGACGGTGGTGGTGCCGCTGGTGCCGGAGGTGGAGGCGGCGCATACGCATGGTGTGGCGGCGGTGGTCCTTGGGGAGGGTATGGAGCTGGGAGATGGTGGCCGGGGGGAGGATGGGAGTAAGGGGCCGGAGCGTAGTGGGCATACGGAGGCGTCGCAACTGGCGATGGAGGCCACGCATATCCTGGCTGCGCGTAGTGGGTTGCGTATGGTTGGTGAGCCGGGTGAGGAGGGTGATGCTGAGGAGCAATCATGTAAGGCGGCTGCTGCATCGGCGCCCTGGTGAGTGCCGGTGTCTGGTTCGTCTCGCCCATGCTTGATTCGGGGTACATGCCCTTGACAGGAACGATTGCTCGCAAGTTGGGGTCGGTGGTTGGCTGAGGGAGCTCGGGCTGGCCGGGCTGGGGTCGAGAGTAGTAGGAGATGAGGTGGAGATGCTGGCCGCTCGAGGTCGTAATGCTGAACGACTGCTTCATGAGACCATCTGCCTTGTATCGATAACCCTCGGGTTCGCCATCGTCGTGATCCTCGTCACTGCCACGGCCGGATTCTGGTGTCTTGCCATTCCCTCGTCTGCTTCCGCCAAAGCCGCCGCCTCGCTTGCCCTCCATTTCGCGGTAGGTCAAGAAGCTGCCTGATACTCTGCTGGCGCTCCATGACTTTCCATCGGTCCATCGCCTCATGCCTGCTTCCCGCTCGTCCCATACGAAAACTGACCCGGATCGGATGGACTGTCTCTCCTTTTCTGAAAGTCGACGCTGAACTCGAGGCAAAAGGCCCAGCCGACAAGCTTCGAACAGCTTGATGGCATCCGCCGGAGTCCGTACGTAGCCGTGATACGTCTCCATCTTCTCCGAAGCCATTGGCTCGGATTTGTACATGTGTAAACGTCCGATGAGACGGACTAGCTTTTATCCCAGATAAGAGAGGTGTAGGAGGGCCGGATCACTCAGACACAGTGGCCTGAAGCGATCTCTCGTCAGCCCGGGGAATCAAGAGACTTTGATATCAAGGCGTGTGATGTCTGCTGCAGAATTCAACAGCAAATTGTCGCCAGAAGAGTCGTAGTTGAGAGTGTGCTTCCAATACGTTCTTCAAATACCACTACAGGATATGGGTTAGTTGATTACGCCAACAAAGGTTTGCAGTTGAGAATATAAGCGCAAGCAAGATTGTGCTTTGCAAGATGGAAAGGGAGGGGTGAGACGGTGGACGCCAAGCTGCCATGCATCAATCTGAGAGGGCTCATCTGCATCATATGTAGCCTTTTTGACTCAGCACGAGCTGGCAGGCCCGCAAGACAAAAGTGACACATTGCGTGTGAAGCAGCGGAATGGTCGAATACGCTCAACCTCTGTTCGAATCCAATCGAGCTACCCGTTGGGATACAGTCGCAAATCGACCTCGCTCGTCTGATTTGGTGGCGATGCCGCTCGGCGATTTGCAGGACGGAGCACTTGCAACGACCAAAGGATGCATGCGTTTGCGGTTCCATCGAGGCCGAAACTGATGGACAGCTTCCGGCATGTGCTGGAGGGTGTTTGTGCGGCCTGAAGCGCATTCCCACAAGGCAGCTTCCCGGGTCGCATGCCGAGCTCTGGCGTCCCCCCCTCTCTTATTTTCGCTCTCTCCCTCTATTTTTTTACTTTTTCCCATGTTTCCCGTCTCTCTTTTTCCCTTCTCACACACAGCTGTTCCCAGGCAGGAGAATGGTTGAGGCGGGAAAACACCACAGCACAAAGGGAGCACAGTAACGCCTCAGCATGGGAACACTAGATCCATGCAGGCAGCCTCGGGAAACAAAATCACCAGTGCCATGGAGGCACGCGGATATCGTCGCAAAGGAGGGCAAGAAAAGGCAAGAGATGGAAGGACAAGGGAAAACTCGGCTTACCTGTGGCGGTGGATAAGTAACGTACCAGAAGGTTAAATGATGTACTCGTAGCCAAGAACAAAATCGGAAGAGGCCAGCAAGGGGAGGGAAGGGGGAAAAAAAAAAAAAAAAAAAGGATGGCCGAGCTGCCAGTCTTATGAGGTTGCCAGTACTCCGAACGGCCGTCTGGGCGGAATCGCAAAAAGAAGCACGAATCTGCACACGGAACAAGGTTAAAACTAACACATATAAGCCACAAAGGTAAAAGGAAGAGGACAAGAAAAGATGGAGGAGAAGAGGGAGAATTAAGGTTGGGCAAGCCAAGTGAACAGGGTGTGGCCATGGATGGATAAATCGGCTCGTTTGACGCAGGGACGTGTGGGGATTGGCGACAGGGGGGAGGGGTGTGGTTAGTGGGCAGTCTCAGGTGGAAATGCGCTGGAGTTGGTGAGATTCGGCCGTTTTTAGTGGTGGCTTTTAGCGATGCCTGCGTAAAGTTATAGCGATTGATGGGTTGAGACTTTTTGGCCACCCAATCGACGGGGCTGAACCGTTGCCGATTGATAGGGAACCGTTGGATTTGCGCCAGGCGGAAGACGAAATGAAGAAAAGAATATGCCAAGAAATAAACATAAACGCAAAAAGAAAAAAATTAGAGTAAAAAGTGAAAGCAAAGCAAAACTAAAGATAAGAATTTAAAGCCGCAAACTTACAATAAACACACAAGCCGCCTACGTATTCCCCCCTCAAAATGTCAAATCATCAGGTAATCAAATCAAGTTTCAACCGCCAATGATTCGGGATCCCATACGGAATCTCAGGTGCCGTACTAGCCTCCAACCTGCGTGCCGAAGCGCCGTTCTGCCTGTTTCGCCCAAAAGCTGTGGCGGCAAGGGTCCGACTTCCGCTCTACTGCTCTACTTTTTTGTTTCTCGCCTGAATGAATCCGCCGGCTCATCTAAAGGCCCTCGTCCCCGTTTCACAAGGTTTGAGGGCGAGTTGTACCAAGAAAAGAAAAGAAAAGGCCACGCGTTGCGATTCTGTAAACGAAAAGATAAGGGGGAGGAAAGTTCCTTTCTTCCTACAGTACATGCGACGGTGGGAAAATCGGATCAAGCGAGATGGAAACAAAACCACCGTCTAATACAGGTAACCCACTGTAACTGTGCAAGGAAGAAAGGCAGGGATTTTTCAAAAAAGAGAGATGGCATCTCATCTCATATCGTGTCATTCAAGTCACCCACTTGCAGGCAGATGTCGAAACGGCTCCGTAGCCCGTCATGCACAGCCTGGTCATTCGCTAGCCCAGCCATGGAAAAGACGGCAAGCCAAAGGAACGAAAGGGCCACAGCAGCGACTAATAGCTCCAAGTGGATGAACCAACACAAAATGAAAACCTATGGAAAAAGAAAAAAAAAGTCCGTGTGGGGTGGACGGAATCGGCGTGGGCGGCCGGGAATAATGCACGGGGTTCAATCGGCCAAGCCAAGAAACCAACCATGGGAAATCCCAACCCTGAAAGGGCACCACAATTTATTTTGCCTACCTACCTGCTTCTGCTCTGCTCAAAAAAGTCCGGTCGTCGCGGTGCCGGGTTTCCCAGAGATGATGACTCGTGTCGTCTTTTCTTTGCCCCCAGTTTGGTTGAGAGTTGCCAGAAGGCGACTTTGTACTAGGTTAGTAGTATATCTCGCTCGACACGCTTCGGTGTCAATTTCTACCGCCGGGGAGAAAAGAGAAACTTCAGCTATTAAACTTACGATGAGTAAGACGCCAGAATTGTAGCCTCTTTTTCTTTCCTCGGTACCGTCCAGCTAAAGATAGAACAGCCAAGAGCCAGTACGAGTACGAGTCAAAAGAACGGCAACAAATGACCTTCTCTGCATTCGTACGAGTAGTACTACTGTAGTTCCATTCACCGAACCCAGCACTAACAGCAGAAAAGAAAATGGTGCAAAGTCACTCACAATCGCTCATGACAAAAAAAAAAAAAAAAAAAAAAAAACACCGCCAAAGGGAGCCCACGAGAAGCGCCGCGCCGCTCTGGGACTGGCTGGTATAATAAGGTCATAGAATTCCTCCTAAGCTTATTTTCAATACTCGCTGACGAAAAGGCTTAGCATGCCACCACTGGCTGCATAGCGTCAATTCTCGACATGGGGGGGGCCCTGTCCATTCTACACCTTTAAACCGAACATCGTTGTCGCTGCACCCACGCCCCCCCTTTTTCCCTTGCTGTGCTGTGCCGTTTTGCCCGCTGATCCGCGCGCCTTTTTGTTCTCTCTGCTGTAATCAACCTGATCTCCATCTCTTTTTTTTTTTGCTCGTCTTCTTGGCCAGTTGATCTCCTAAAGACGAGATTCATGTACCTGCTGTACGTACTCGTATCTTGCACCCCCTTCCTTGCAGCAACCCCCCCTTAAAACCAACGAACCGCCGAGGGGGGAGCCCATATTCTGGGTAAGTCGGCACGGGGGCTGTCATGGCCCACGGTTACGTGTTGCGAGGCTTTGACGTTGGGGACGATTGAGGAATTCGGGATTCGTATGTACAGCTGTCCGAGCGGAATTAGTACCTGTAAGTAATACTGACAACTATATCAAAAGCCCGTATTCGTCATTGACGGCATGTTGTTAAGGCTTGAAGCATAGGTAGTATCTGTAAGTATGTGCTGATGTCTGTTTCAGTTTCATTGCAACGACTGGATCCTCCTCCTCCACCAAAAAAAATATATATATAAAAGCTTCAAGCGATAGTACGAGTACACGTACCTCCCTGCTAATTCATGAGGTACGAGTACTGAATGTACATGATGCCCTACACATGGCCAACAAGCATAACAAGCATCGGTGCTCCTCTCGGCGATGCTACTGCAAACTATCTCAGCGGCTGCTATTGGCAGGTACTTGCGCGGATGTAGCGGCTATCTGGCCTCATTCTTCACCAAGCGCTAAAAGTCGCGTCTCCAACATGATTCTTCGCCAGCCAAAAAGTTGCCGTGGCTGCCGTGAGGGGGCTTGCGCAAGAAGCTTGATTTGCCCTGGATTCGTTCGCCTTGCACACGAGCTTGATCCTATTTCCCATCCTATTTTGGTGCTATTTTATCCTTCATCCTAGTTTCGCTTGGGCGCCCCCCCAGCCGATGGGGCTTTTTTCCATTTTTTCCATTCCTGATCCCGAGCATTTCTTTCTCTGGCCGGGCCGGAGCTTGCGACGCCGAACTTCCGACAAATGCAGACGTATTCACATATTCACACACCCCCTTTGCGCTGAAGTAAAAGCTTGGTCATGCCGTTATATCCTAATACGGGGTGCAATGACGAAGCTGGCGCTCGTATAGGTATACGCATATAGGAGAGAAGAAATCGAGACAAGAGGTCGTCTTTGGTGATAAGACTGCGCAAAGGGGCGGGGGTTTAATTTTAGCAGTCACGCTGATGGAAGCCGGTCCTCGAAATTCACCGCCACACCTCAGACGGCATCATGAGTTTCTGTCGATGCCGAGTTGAATTCCTCCGAAGCGTCAGCCGTGGTTGTACAAGCACAGCAAAAAAAAAAAAGCCACATAGAAAACGCCCTTATCAGAGCAATCGGCGGGACAAATTAGGCCATGCAGATTAGGCCTTACTAGGCACAGATTAAGGTGGCCGCGTGCTACTAACAGCGTGAAGCTAACAGATCAATGGATTCATCATGTCAGCCGTACAAGGAAGGAGGACCGCCAAGCGGCATCTCGGCTCCCAGGAACTACAGCACCTGTCCTTGTAGTGCGGCTCCCCACGATATCAATTATCCCGCAGAGCAAGATTGGCTATGCGTATTGCCTCGAAACGGACAAGAAGCCAGCCTGGGATCCCTTAGCTGGAGCCGCGCAGCCAACCCGTTGTAGCAGTTGGGGCCGGGCCTCGAGCGGGTGCCTTGTCGCATGTAACCGTCGCCGTCCAGGTACTGCGAGTGCTAGGCAAGTCGTGTGGCCTCTTGGTCGTATGGAGCAGCTGCTGAGCATTCGGGACTCATTTGCCGTGCGGGCTGTTTCGACAAGCCGTGTGTGGTGCCGATATCCAGAAAGGCGCGGGCCAGTCACGCCCGTTTTTGTCCTGATGCCTCTGTCTCCTCCCACCACGGCTGGTTTCTGCCAGTAAGAGTGCTGGTAAGAGTAAGAACCCAGCAGTCAATGGCTGTACCTACTCGTATGGGGTCATGGCACGGAGCAGACTCGTACATGCGAAAGCACGGGAATCGGTACTTGATACGCAGCAGAGCGCGCAACGCCGTGGGCGATGCGTCGCGCCGATCCCGCGAGGTTAACAGGTAAGCATGTTTGCACTAGACCGGTAGAGGGAATCCCGCGTCGCACAAGGCATGCACACACGGGATTCCCATCTGAGATCTCGAGAGGTTGTTTCGCCCAAGCAGCAGGCTTTGCCTAGAGAGGAGGCATTTTAAACATGCTTATCCATGCCGTTGGGTTGGTTCTTGTTCCTGTATACGAGTCCAGGCCAAGACAGGACAGGACACAACACGCACAGACCGCCCAAAAGGGGAAAAAGCAAGTCGTTCCAGTACGGAGTGCTCGTAAAATCCCAAGGTAAAAATACCAGCGGATGACGTGACCACAGATACGCCGTACAAGAGTCGTCAGCGAGGCGCGAGGTTCGGTTGAGTCGGCCAGCCTTGCCCTGAGGGCGGATGCGCACACGCCCCTCCCATGGCCGCAACGGGCCTAGAAGGATACCGAGGGTTTGTACGGAGCACGCACGAGGGAAAGAAGCAACCACCGTGCCTTCTCGCAGCCCCGTTATGACGTCGCCATCAGCATGCCGAGCCGGCTCCGGCGGCGTCGAAAAGGCTTGGGAGGGCTGCTGAGACATGCTTCCGGGTCTTGGCTTTGAACGCTGCAGGGCTTAGGCCTGGTACGAGTATGAGACAGGAAAAGGAACGATGAAGAGTTGAAAAGTCGGAATTGCGATACTGGCCAGTAGTTGACAAGTGCAATACAGGGAACGACGACAAGGTAGGCATGTAATGTAGGCTAATTTGACAAACAGCATGAACGAGTTTAATAGTTGCAATCAATTATTAGTTACCAGTAATCTTCTAGGATCAGCGCGAGCACAGTGCGATTCCGATTCGACCGGCGCTGATAAGCTGCTAGTCTAGACTCTTGATCGGCCTGGCTGTCCGGGTAATCGGCTTCCAAACATCGCTTCCATCCCACAGTCTGGTTTCAGAAATGGAACTGGAACTGGGCCTGCTTCAACCGGGCAAGGGCGAGACGGATTGACCTTCCCAATCTCTTTGTCGTTGCCGAGAAATTGCACGACGTCTTGCCCTTTTGTATTTTTTGTATGCGATGCCGCTGGGAAATGGCGATGCGAGATGCGCTGGTGGTGAGCAGAACAACGCCAAGCGAAGATGTCGATCCAGCGTAACCCCGGGTCCAGGATACATACAGGTAGGTATTGTGGAGGCACTCAATTTCCACACGGCAACTGTTCAATTTCCACATGACATTAAACTATATTAGGAAATCGCGCGCCCCCCATAGTTAGGTACTAAGTTATTAATAAAAGCTACAAACTGTTATACTTATATACCTACCTTGGGTATAGGTATTATTAGGTCCAAAACTTACCGCTGCAGATGAGGATTCTCATTGATAACCGCTCTGGTCGACAATCCAGCAACACCTGCACTCCCTATGGTTGTTCCGGACTAGATTGCTCCCGGCGCTATAAATAGTGGTTAATAGTGATCTATTTTATAGTAGTATAGGTATTTATAGGTAGTTAATAGGAACTTAAATATATAGAATAGATAGTTTGTATTTTTGTGAATACCTATTACTATGTGGGTTTTGCCTTCCCAATGTGGTTTAATGTCGTGTGGAAATTGAACAGTTGTCGTGTGGAAATAAACTGCCTCGGTATTGTGCAGCATCTACCTGGTGCAACTTCCTACCTACTAATGTAGGCAAATACATTGTGTTATACGAAGTAGTACAGTATGTAGTACTCGTATGTAGTAATTGCCTGATGCTAGGGGGCCTGACACATATTAGTATGTGGCATGTTGCTGAAAATGGCCATGCTGGAATCAAGACCAGACGACTTATAATGTCCAATACTGTACTTGAGTGCTGGCACTCATGAGTACCACAGGGCAAGTACGAGTACATTCCGTACAGTTACAGTACAGTACTCCATCGAGGTACTCGTACCCTCTCAGCCAAGTGTCGTCGACAACACTATCCCATGACGGAATCAACCCCGAATCTTCATCATCTCTCATCACAAAATAGTTGAAAGCACCTTCAGCGGCCGCCTTTGCATCCAAAACGGTCATCCAAGTTCACCAAAGCCCCCATGTCATGTCCCTCCCCCCTTCCCACAGGCTACGCTGGACATGGCCCGAAACACGAGCGGCCATTGGACAGGGTTGCAGGGATTTGTGGAGGCGCTACGGCAAAGTCGGCCGGGGAAAAAAAGTCTCTTTCTTCTTTCTCGTTGTGCGGCGGCCCACCCAGGAGCCAAGCTCGCGCGTTTAAGCATGAATTTAAGCGTTGTCAGCCACTATGCTTGGCGCGGCAGCTATCGTCCAATGTTGCCTTTTGAGGGGGGGGGGGCGTGTTTGTATGATTTCATTTGTGAGCAGAGTTTTCTGCTGATGAGCGGCGATGGAGGACGTAGGTCGGCTTATTGTCTGTCAGTTCACGTCGCAGCGCGCCCTCTCAGCGTAAGTTCCAGCCAGCAACCGCAAGTTTTCCTCACAATGGGCCACAGCTTCCCTCCTTCTCAGTTTTTGCCCTTTCCTGGTGGAAACGGTGGCTTGCTGGGTGTGGAGCCGCTGGAGCACTTGGCGCAAATCTAAGATGCCGTGCTTGCCGACTTGGCTCCCAGGGAGGGGGTGGAGTCTTGGCTCGAGTCGTTCCTACTGGAAGCTGGCAAGGGCGTCTCGTGGCATTGACCAAGTGCTACTGTACAGTAATGGCCGCTTGGTGCTGGGCTTGGCGGCCCATGTTTCTAATCACGGGCTAGCCAGTGCGGATTCCGGAGTGCATTGCAGCGTTTCATTTCCGCCCGCCGTTTTTCGACAGCGAAACAGCGACGACGCCGCTCAGTACGAGTAATCCTCCGTAGCCCGGGTTTCGAGACACGCAGTCAGATGAATGATGCGATTATCCGACCTGTGCGTCGTGCCGTGGAGAGAGAGACTAATGTACTCGTATGTACGGGTGCAGTAAGTAGACTCGGCGGGCGGGCTCCTCTTTCGCATAAGGTTAATTCGT
Organism: Trichoderma aggressivum f. europaeum; assembly: GCF_033847375.1. Taxonomy (NCBI): domain Eukaryota; kingdom Fungi; phylum Ascomycota; class Sordariomycetes; order Hypocreales; family Hypocreaceae; genus Trichoderma; species Trichoderma aggressivum. The sequence goes on from NW_026946394.1 coordinate 121,739, forward strand.
TGGTCTGCCTCAGCGCATGGCTCGTGACCGATGAGCTAATTCAACACGTCCATTGGTATCCAACAAGTGTTGCTTGGGCGTACTCGTATACATGCCCGTACGAGTACATTAGGTACTGTATGTGGCAGTATGAGCGAGGAGGCTAATTAGGTAGACGACCATTTGTAATGTGAGTCGCTAGTCCTGTCAGCTTGGGTTCAATATGTGGATGCCTAGAGCGGAAGACGAGCGAATGCTACGGGGAACCTGGACAGTAGTTTTTTTTCTTAGTCTTCAGCTGCTGCAAAGGTGGAGTGGAAGGATCACCACCAGCGTTTACTTTGTACGTCCTCCGTCCTCTGCTGGATCTGGAAAGCCGGGGGACATGAAGATTAGTTTGTCTTGTCCAGCCTGGGCCTTGGCTCGACAATATGCTTATCCAGCCCGGCGGGCACCAACAAAGTGCTGACTGACTTCTATTAATGCTGCCCCAGGTTGTTGATATTAGATCTTGTTGTCACACTGTAGGGTAAGCAAGGAGGCGGCCTGTCTTTTTGAGGTTGTAATACGGCCCACCCCGTGCTGGATTGTATTGTACCGTGCTGTACACGCAATGGAAAGCAAAAAGCCATCTACGGCACATCGGTGTGACGAAGAAAAAGGAAACACGCAAAGAATCGTGCATCTAGAAAACACATGCAAATTTTCAAAATGGCGTCGCTCAGACACAACGCACTTACGCATAGATTAGAGGGTTGCACCCAACAAGCCCTCGCCTGGTTTCCGGCGCATAAAAAAATAAAAAAAATAAAAATAAGCAAATAGCCCAGACGCGAGGCAAAAGCTTGGCCCTTTAGCAGCCCAGGTGATTGGTCAAGCGCTCTTTTTGCTTTTTGGCCCCTAATAATCACGATGGATACATGTATTAATGGCTCCCATGCATTAGCGGCCATGGCGTAACCTTACGCTTAATCCTATCGCCGCCAAGAAATGCGTATCTGGGATGACGATTTATTGCCTCCCGTCGGGTTTTGCAGCTTTGCGATGCCGCCCCGTGCATACGACGTCGTCATATGCCGACATGTGGCCGTGGCTGCTGCTGTTCACGCACTCGTATCATGATAACTAATTCCCCTTTTCTTTCCGCGTTTCCCTTTTTTTTTTTGTCTTTGTTCAGCGGGATGGGCGTGCGTATGTTTGCTCGTTTCTGGATGCTATTACAGGGACGCCGCGCACCGCAACGGGTCGCCCGGAACAAAACCATGCCATCATTTGTTCCTCTTCTTCCATCTGCCTTTTCGCTTCCTTAAAGTTTTCCTTTTTGCTCTGCAGATGGCATGGATAGCTACGAGAAGCATCTACTCGTACATATGCACACGCCCCCAGCCTGTCTAAACTCCATCGTTTGCCATTTGTCACAGAAACCCGGAGACAAAATATCGTCACCGTTCGGAGGTTGTGCAACTTGATTGGAAAACACCGGTTTCGGTGGCTTGCCGGAGAGCGTCTCCCCCTTGCGATTAACTAGTAGGTCTGGAGGCAAGCCCATGGGACGTGGCTGAGAAAAGCTGAGCTGCAACCTCCGTAGCAGGTGAAGCTATTGTATTTCCGTTTCCGCGGACTCTGTATACTAACACTTTAGCATGATGAGACAGAGCTAGTGCAAGTGTAAAGATTATTAACAATGCCGTTGAGGTTACCTATCGAGCCAATGCCTTAGGTTGTGATGGCCGTGTAGGCGTAAGAGTACATGCCATACCTGTACAAAAAGCAGACTAATGGTTTGTCGCCGGGTTATTTCACCCATTGAGTAATTTTTACGCCCACCCGGAACACATGAAGCGCGCGGTGCGGCTCTGACGAATTGGTCTTGTGCAGGTTCTCGGGGCAGTCATCCCTGAAGCTGCCTAGTTTCGGGATATCGGCAATAGTGCAAGTCGGCGATGGATTACGACGACGTATGCCGCTTTTCTTATAACCAAACAGTTGGTTTATAGTTGTTCTAATAATACTATTGAGAAGGGTGATGGAAGTTGTCTTTGGAGTTATGAATTCCCCCTATTAGAGTGTCAATGTATATTCACGGCTGGATATGTAGTTTCGGACAGACATTCTCCGCTGGCGTTGCCGCACATACACACCGGCCAGAGTCCATCGACGGGGAACATTCCAAAAACCGTTTGTAACAGTACGGAGTATATGTTTGTGCAACTAGCAAGCCTTTCAACAGCTACGCAGCACCGTTGTAGTTATCTACATGACATCTCTTGCTGAACTGCCGCTGTCAATGCCGACATATACCCCAGATCCAGAGGTCCACAGCCTTTCCCGCTCACTCCACAGAGGGAAACACGTACCTACTTTCCTCCGTCGTAAGCAAAGGTGAGCGTTGCATATAATACTACGTACCAGTAATTTTGACAACTCGCATACTGTTTCTCTCCCCGGGATACGCTTGATAACGTGTTATCTCCCCGACAGCCGCAACAGAGCTAGCCAACAATGGCATCAATAGTCGGAGTCGCAACGGGATACCATCTCCGGGAGCTGGACTTGTAGCCCTCCGCACCCCTATCCCCGGGGAGATGGCAAGGAGAATATCTTGGATTTAGCCTTGTGCGGCCCTCAAGATGACAACCTATCTGGAAGGTTGCCCTCAGATATGGTGGCCGCTGATGCTTCGAAACTCGCCGAACAGGTGTTATAGTTGTTCTAATCTGGGATATCCGAGAATGGAAAAACCCCCTCGACCCATGCTAAACACCCTGAATCTTTATAGAGAACGTCATCTTGTTGAAAGCTCCATCCCTACCTTGTTCGTTTGCTCACAATGACTCACTTACATGTCGTTGATTACATTTACGCAAAAAGTAACGTTGGAAGTGGTACGCTTGTTCAACTGGGTCGGCGACCACGGAATACGTAATCGGAGGTTTACAACCTCTCATGCAGTGTGGCGTTTGTCAGGGGCTGCCTATACCTAGCTGATGGGATATAGGCCAGGCTCGAGGTAAGCATGAAGCCTAAGAAACGAGAGTCGTCACCTCTCAACCCAGCCCAGTCTAGAAACCCTATCTCGTTATTTAGGACCGAGTAATGCCGTCTTAGTCGTCCCTGACCAAACATGCTCGTACGAGTATAGTCCATGTAATCGTCGCTGACATGCGTCAAAAAACGGATCAAACGGCAAGCTGCTATAGGCACATACTTCAACATGGCCAATCCCGATCCAAAAAAGTTGCCAGCTTTTTTCCGCAAAGGGGAAAAGAGAAGCTCGCTGTATAAAAAAAAAAAAGGCTTGTGCCGAGATGTCGCACTACTGTATGTACGAGAGTAGTCTCTGCTGCTAAGAGAGTTGATGTTTCATTGGCAGCGGAGACGGCATTCTGAGCTTGCGGCTGCGACGGTGGCATCCGCCCTTTACACATCTTACAGACTCACGACAAAACATGCCCTTTGGCTACTAATCCGTAACTTACAAAGTACAGGGCTGTTTAGTGTGCAGGTATACACGTACAGATCCCGTCAAAAAAAAAAGAAAAGAAAAGCACGGGTACGCTTGTGGGCACCCAAATAGACTTACTGGATCCATGTCGACGGGAAGCTCAAACTTTGGCTGTGCTCGTATGATGAGCCCGATACTCCGGGCATTGCTTTTCTTCCTTCTTCCATCTTTCTGCTGCCCTTTCCCTCGCTGGATTCAAAGCATAATTTTCCCTGGCTGCCTCAATCCCCTTTTACTCGCTCTTCCTCTTACTCGCACCCCCTCCTTTATTTCGTTCTGTATTTCCCATGCCCACCCCCTCCCACGCCATCTCGGTTCTGACGGCACGACCCTCCAGCTTCCCCTCCGTTCCCAAGATTCCATCTTCTCCAGTGGCCTAAATACTGGTAGTGCGTATAGTACGAGTATGCTTGCACATACCTCGGATTCTCAACCGGATTACTAACCGCAAGACCTGGGAAATACCCACAAGGCGAAGAGGGGAGAACGAAGAGCCGCATCGTCAACAGCCCTGGAAAATGTCCCCTGTTTGCTGTTACTATACGAGTAATCCTCAACGGTGATGAACGCTCCAGAGTCTTCCAGACAGGGAATCCTTCCTTCTTCCTGTTCAGGCTGAAGAGAAAGAGGCGAGGCAAATAAAAAAATTACCAACGACATTCTTCCTCGCCCGCTAGCCCCACGCCATTTTGCTGCCATGTGGCCTCGTCAAGATATGGTTGATTATGCTTACAAGTATGCGAACCAGCCCCCCCCATGTCAAGTCCAACCGTTGAGCTGAGCCAACAAGCCCATTTGGCCGCCTCCTTTTTTGCCCGTTTGGAATGCTGCTTCTGAGGCGTCTGTAGCGTGCGCCACGCCTTCGCTAGTACAGTGCGCCAACGCTGGTCTATTGTCTCACGGCCCCAGAAACCAAGCGGGAAAATAACAGATCAAGGCTCCCAAGAAGAGGGGGTCAGCGGACTTGGACCGAACGTCTCTCTTCAGCCCTGGCTGTTAATATCCGAGGGCCTGCAGCGCTGTCTTTGTTTAGCACTGCTGGGGGTCTTATCAGCACTTGAGGGGGAATGAGATGACAAACCTCCAACATGAGCGCCCTTCCCCCCCCTGTCGCGACCAATTCTGCAGTTGCATGGGAACGGCATTTCCCGTTTTACCAAGTGCCTTGTTGCTTCGTCATTTCGCTGTGTCGGCAACTCGTCGCAGCACAAGGAGGCGTCTCGGCTTCCATCTTTGGGGCGTAAATCGCAATCCGGCATGGGCACTCGCCATACCGCAGCATCCATTTCAATGTTCACTTTCCTGCTGGTCATGTTCGCGATTAGCTGCTGAGCTGGGCCGGCTTCTCCACAGCGGCTATTGCGGATGCCGACAACCGCAGCGGATGTTGCTTGTGCGAAGGCGCTTCTTTGTGCCCCTGTTCGGTAACCCGGCAAGACTGCTAATAAAGATGCGTGTTGCGAAAGGCGGCCAGGCTTCCGTGAGAACCGATTACTCTCACGTTAGTTGTCGCAACTTGTCATGGTTTGATGCGGGCAAAGGCTGGGGCTGAAGTCCAGCTGGCTCGGAATCGGCTAGTCGAGAAGCATCCTCAGCTTTGAGCTGATGTGAATCCGTAAAGCTGAGGGTCTGGTTGTGTCAATGGCAGTCATGTCTAAGCGTCTGGCACTTGTTGGCCGTGAGGGTATTGAGCCTTTTGTTGAGCCTGTTTGTAACTTGGCCAAGTTCACAAGGTTGTGAGTGCAATCTCCTCAAGTGAGACTGAGTCGAGGACAACTGCTCAAGGCCCAAAATCATTACCGTTGACAAGCTCCCGCAGTGCCAATGCTAAGATGGAAGGCCTCTCGTTAGCCAGGTTGAGTCTAGTAATTGCCTCTGGAGATGTCGTTCTGCTATGTATACAAGATGGGGGTATTTCTATTCCGTCTCCCAAAAACAGCTGTTTCTCTACAACATTCTAGGCAACAACTACCCAACATGGTTGTTCATATAATACAACATGTGGCATTGTAAAATTCATACCACAGCCTCCGTCTATCCATTAGTAGAGCTGGAACGGAATCCCGCCAAGCTAGAATCTCCAAACCAAAACAATGCGGCTGGCTGCGCTTCTGCGGCGGCGTGACTGGCCCCCCAAACTGTGTTCGCTCCTTTGGTGAAATCAGGACAAGCACTTGGAACCAGGCAATCTGTGCGGCATACAGGTAATACATGGGCTGAGCGCAAGAAAAAACAACAAGGGGAGACAAGAAAAGGCTGGCTCGGCCAACACCCACCGCTAGATCAAAAGCCTCATCGCTTTCCCGCAGAATCGCATCCACTGTCGCAGATGGACAAGTTGCACAAGATCTAATTTCCCCATTCGTGACTGAAAACCAACTCGCTGGAATGGACCCAATCGCTGTTGGCGCATCGGCTCTCAAATAGGCGGTGTCGGCATCCCCGTCTCGCGTGTAAGGTACATATATGTGTGTGTGCGAGCACGCATATGTATATATATGGAAGGAGTGGTATATGGTATATATAGAATCGTTAAAAGGAGGCTAGAACAATGGCACATGCGGCTTCCCGTAAGCCTCCTCGTCTTTAACCTCAAGATTGGGATACGCAGTGTAACCTAATCACGGCGTGGCGTTGCGTCATGCAATCGGTCCCCTGACGCGGATCGCCGTTTGCTGCTGTCGTGCGAGCAAGCTTGCCTGAAATGAAACAGTCCGAGGTAGGCAGGCGTTGACGAACACAACAGGCTGGTTGCTTGCCATCTTCCCGAGACGTCGGGGCAATCTCCTGTCTGAGTGACGAAGGCTGATGTGCCGCCAGGTCGAAATGATAGCCGGATTTAGCAATCGCAGCGCTCGAAATGGCGCGGAAATGGCACCACGTCACGCACATTGGGTACACCAGCGAGATAACTCAGCAGGCGATCGAAACCAAGGCCGAACCCTCCATGGGGAGGACAGCCCCAGCGTCTCAGATCTAGGTACCACCCCATGTCGCTGGATCTGGCTTTCCGCTGTGCCGGGACCTCTAACCCATGAAGGCGCATGTTGTCCTCGAGTTGGGCAAGCCGGTATTCCCTCATGGATCCTCCCGCAAGCTCTCCGAGACTGGGGACCAGGAGGTCGAAGCAGTCGACAGTCGGCCCCTGAGGCGGCGGGGACTCGGACTGAAGCATGTAGAAGGCCTTGATCTCTCGCGGGTATTGGGTGACGAAAATGGGCAGAAACGCGTCGCTCGCTTCGTCGTATCCGATTTTTTCAGCAAGATACTTTTCATGTTCCGACTGGAGTCCCGATCCCCATACGGGCTTGTGTTCAAACATGTGGGCTACAGGCTGGAGGATTTCAATGGCCTCTGTGTACGTCACTCGTGGCCATCTCTTGGGCGACATCAGACCCCTCCATCGCTGCTGCAGCTCCTTGGGATCTACAAGGTCTTCGAATGCCAAGCGCTCTGCCGGGTCTCTGGAGTCGAGCCGGTGCTTTTCGAGTTCTTGGGCGGCACTGAGCCGCTTGAGCCCGCCGGAAAGCGACGCCAACATTCTTTGGGCGAGGTCCATGACCTCATCCATGTCTTGAACGAAGCTCATTTCAGCTTCAAGCATATAAAACTCGCTCAGATGGCGAGAGGTGTCACTCTGCTCGGCCCGGAACGTCGGCGACAGAGTCCAAACATTTCCCAGCGCTTGAGCTAGAGCCTCCAAATGCAGCTGTGATGAGACAGTGAGGTACTTGGGGTCTCTGAAGAACTCGGTCGTGCCGCCGCTCTTGACGGTAAATGCTTCGCCGGCACCCTCGCAATCTGATGAGGTGATGATTGGGGGGTGTGTTTGCTGGAATTTTTCTTGGAAAAAGAATTGGCTCAGGAGGGCCATGGCATCCGACCTCAGTCGAAGGAGTGTTGAGTTGAGGGGGGTTCGCGGACGGAGATGCGAGATTGCGCGCAGGCTCTCTGGCGTTTGATATTTGTTCTGGATGGGATATGTCTTGAGAAACGTCAGACCGATTCCACGAGCCAAGGGGAGCAAAGAGCAGCTTGTTTGCAGAACAGCATAGCTTTCCTTACTTGGGGGTCGGACGAGCCGAGAATTTCCACCTCGCTGACCCGTAGCTCAGCTGTAGTCGGTGCCGGGCCTTGGTCTACTCCAGCAGAGCGAGCAGCCTCTTGCTCATGCTCATGCACATCACTCGGACTTGACTGGCCTGCAACGGAGCTACGGGCAAGCTTGCCTCCTTGAGATTCTACGCTGGGTGGTGGTTTAGAGGATGAGGAGCTACTGTGCCACACGCCTGTGAGGCGGACGGCTGCACCAGGGCGAATACTACGACGTGCTGTCAGCTACTGCTCGCCGTGATGCCAAGACGAGGGCTGACGTACTCTGCGGCCAGGCTCTTGTCCACGACGGCCTGCACAGGCCTCATTGACGAGCCGTCTGTGATGTCAACGAAGCGCACGCTAGAGCTTTTGCGAACTGATCTAACCCAGCCGCAAAGCTGGACATCCGAGACAAGGCGTCCAGGCTGCCATTCTTTCAGGTCTGCCACCGTCTTGATATCCCGAAGACCCTGCCCGTCGTCGCCAGGGATGCGCACCGAATAGCTTCGCCGGTAGAGGAGACGGCAGGGCCGATATCGTCTGGCAAACAGGCTGAGAGGATGAGACATGATATGAGATGAATTCTTCTGATATGATAGCTCAGCGGCTTCAGCAAGGCGGCAGAGCTTGGGTGCGTCTCATGACGTGTAGCCCCGGGCTAGGTAGGGAGAGGCAAAGCAACGCAATGGCCGTACAGACTGTCTTGGGCCAATCTCGATGCCGGTGGTTGTCATTTGCTGTCTCGCTGAGCAGGATTTGGAGGTCTCGTTGCTTTTCTTTTTGCCGGCTGAAAGCTGCGAGCAGGGGTTGGGCAGAAAAAGGAAAAACAGTTGTGCCGTTGGTCGTTGGTGTGCGGGCCAAGGCGGTGAGGCGCAATGCAGGCGGGCTCTTGTGGCACCTGGCGCTCGCGAACTCGTGGAGGGCTGTAGCACAGATGCAGGATCAGGTACCGGTACATGATCTGGTACCAGCGAGCCCGGAGCTGGTACTTGTCGTCCGACAGTTCGGTACCTACAAACGACTTATTGCTGCAGAGCATATGCCAGGTCAGGTACCAGGTTACCTGGTAACTGTCGTGTTGGTTCTCTCCCGCAAGGCAAAGCACTTAGGCTGAATGGATCAATTTTATATCAACCTACTAGGTAGTATCCGCCACGGCTAGCAGCCCAGCTGATACTGCCACTCGCAACACCAGACCTCAATGGTTATATACTAATACAGTAGTGGCATCGCGCTAGAGAAAGGGGCCGACGAGCGTCTGTTAGAGCCTGGCATGGACGTCTATTGCCCTCCTTGCGGCCACTAGGAGCTGCAGGTATCGTGCATGGTACTGCCTTATCTGGTGGCTAGCACCCGCGGTACCTTAGCACCATTCGCTGGCAGGTCTCTCTGCTACCAGAACAGGAGCATGCAGTACCTCAGCCGGTGTGGGACTCGTGTCTCTAGTGCCAGGCAGGTACCGGTACGTCTACATCTGCTTGGACTCTTCCATCCTCAACTTCTGCTCTCGCATCTTCTCCCCTCTTCACATCCAGCATCGTCATGCAAAGCTTCCGCTTGGAGCCTCTCAGAGGCCTTCGGGCCGCCTCCAGGCTTGGCGGGCCGCGCCCACCTGATCTCCCTTTTCTTTTTTGTCTTAACCTGTCATCAAGTGATGGGCACCTTGTCTGAATGGGCGCCAGAAGCGCCATGTTCCACTCGCACCCTCCACTTGTCTGGCGACTGCGGTCCTTTTGGCCTTGTTCTCTCTCCTTCGCCAGGTCTGCTGGAAGCCAAGTCGCGAGATTGCCTCTTGCCTCTTGCTCTTGCTCTTGCTCTTGCTCTTGGGACTGTACGAGTACCTACGCTGCAGGTGGCGTCCCGGCTAACGGCTGTCCAACCAGCTTGGCTTTGATGTCTCAGCTCGAGTCCTTCCACCGTCGTCAACCATCATGTCCATCCTTGGCGAGTGCCATGGGATTGGGCAATCGCTGCGACCACCATCACCATGGCTCGATGGACGGCCTGCCAAGTCGCAGCCGCTTTCCGCCTCCACCCTCGAGTCCGCCAGGGCAATCCCGGCACCGAGGAACAAAAAGACCTGCCTGTGCGCCGTACTCCATATAGGCGTGTACCTCTCGTGGGAGTGCCACTCGTACCGCCTCCAACGAGATCTGCCACCTACCTGGATGTACGAGGACTCGTTACGGAGTACACGCAGACCCCCAAAGCAAAGGCCCTTGAAGCCCCCCCGGCCCATGTCCTGCGCCGACACAGACTAGTTTAGACCCTTGCAAGGTTCAACAACAGGGCGAGATGAGGTATCACAGATCTTATGCGCATGCGTCCGCAACAATACTCCGGCCTATGCCAAAAGCAACAGTTACCAAGTGCCTCTCGTCATTGCTTCCGCCCGCTGTGCTCTGCTTGCATGTGCTCTTGCCGTGTCGAATCCAATGGGCAGGCCGGCTTCAGCTCCGCCCACCAGGGCCTCCCCTACCTAACTACCCAGTGTGAAGCCAGAAACGCCGTAATGAACCATGAACGCTGTACATCTTTGTCTGAGAGACCCACGGGGGGGGGGGGTACCTCGTACTATGTCTTCCCGGCCCTCGACCTGGGCTCTCGACCTGCCTCTGAGATCTCGCAGTACGCGAATCAAGGCTTCTTGGCCAGTCCTGGCCTATACCACCCCTCCATGTACAAGCATGTCCCGCCAACTTGGCTGCCGGCGCCCTCGTGGGTCCCGGTATGAATTCCTGTCTTGCCGGCAAGACATCATCTAGCCCCCCTTTGAGGTCCTGGTAGTCTGTCAAGCGATACTTGACGCTCTCTTTGCAACTTAAAGATCACTAGCCTCTTGATTGTTCCTGCTGACCCTGCTTGCTCGCCTGCCGTTGGCTTTTGTTCTAAACATGTGGTTCAGATTCTGGACATATTGGGTCGTACAACTCACTGCAATCCCTACATCTCGCTTCACCCTCTCGAAGAGCCTTCGCTTCTGAATGACTGCCCGCCTGATTGGTGACTTGGCTTGAAGAGGAAGAAACAAGGGGAGCAAAAAAAGAAAAGCATATTATATCAGGCCGAGACAATGATATAACTGCACTTCACCCGCCCTGCTGACTGGCTTACTTTCTCGGGATTCAAAACAACAAGTGTCCCCCCCCCAGCTCTTCTTATTTAACTCACGCATTTCTTCTTTATAATTTGTCGACGTCTCCTTCACCACATTCTGTTCCTCCAGCTTCTCTTGTCTATTCAACAAAGAGTCTTCGACATGGCTCCGACTTCTAGATCTAGCAAAGTAAGGCCGTCGGACGTGGCAGCCGACACCAAGAGGAACTTCATACCTCTTGTCAAGGCCAAATACTCCGAGGTGTTTCCTCCATATTCTATCCTCTACCGGCAACCTACGGTGCAGCTTGATATCCCCCGCCGGAAGGCGACTACTCGTCCTCCGGTGTTTCGAGTAGAATATGGCGATCCTGTCATGAGAGCCATCTACTATGCCGCCATGGATAGTGAGTCTAGTGAGGCGGCAGGGGGTCCGAGAATTCGGATTCCCTTCATCTGCGCCGCCAATGAGCGTCGTCCTGGGGGAGACTGGGAGACTGGCTGCTCCGGCTACGAGGAGAGGCTTTGTCGACGAAGCAACCTCTCAGCTACGTTGAGCACCCCATGGCCGACGGTGGGAGAGGTGTCCCACTATCCGATTCCCACTCCTGGGGGCATTCTCTCTGACTCGGTGGTTGTTTGCCGTGGACCTCACGAGCGGTACGAACAGCTCGATCGCTGGTTTGATCTGCCAGTCATCTCCGTCGCCCCAACAAGATGGCCCAAGCTCACAGAGAACGGGACCAAATATTCTTTTTCGGCAGAGAAGGACATGATTCGAGAAAAAATCCGTGGCGCCCTTCGGATTTGTCTATACAACAACTACGATCGGGTAGTGATTGGCGACTTTGGCCTCGGCAATGGCTACCGCAACCCACCCAAGGAACTCGCTGAGATTTGGCGGGACATCTTCCTCTTTGATCCCGACCTCCGCGGTCAGTTCTCATATGTCATTTTCGTCTTTGAGGATCCCGCACAGAGCACGACTCGCCTGATCCACGAAGAGATGCGGAAGAAGGACCAAAAGAGCAGCGGCGTGTCGAAGCCAAAGATGCCCCTTGGCCCTGGTGGTAACGGCCCTACCGACATGGACATCTTCGAGGGCGTCTTTGACCCTACAGAGATTGAGCATGTTCTTTGCCGACCAGACCCCCGATACGCACTTGACATGATCACTTCGTGACGTTTCTTCCGCCATCTTTGCAAGGATGACGGCTATGGACCAGCTGCGAGGACGGGGACATAACTCAGCGACAACGCACATGGGTTTCACTGGCTTTGCAACGCTAAGTAAAGCCCTCCTGCCGCCACCCCCTTTCTCTGTTCTCTGTTCCTCTCCTAGCTTGAATTTCATCATGGGCGGGTCATCAAAAGAGGGGGGAGGGCTGCTTTAGTTTGCTATGGGCGGTATTGTTTGTCTTTCTTATTTGTTCGGGCATTTTTTTGTCTTCTCTTCTTCGAGTGGAGAAGGGCGTCAATGTCTGGGGCTGGGACACCATGGAGGTTGGTTCATTATGGGCTTGGATGGACGGGCTAAACTGTTACGGATATCACATATTGGGACGAGGTCTTTTTTTTTCCCGGGTTGTTTCCTGTCTCTCTCTCTTTTTTTTTTTTTTTTTTTTTTTTTTTTACCTTTTCATGCTGCATAGAGTCATCTCGCGTGTGCCATGGGTTGCTGCTAGTGCAGTTTAGTATTGGCGGGCTGTGTGAAAGCACCCTGGAAGGTTTTTTCTTTTCTTTTCTTTTCTTTTCTTTTTTTCCTTTTTTCCAGCTGCTATTGAGGTGCGGTGTGAAACCTGGACAGGCGACTCTCATATTTATTCCCCCCAAGAATCTAAGATGCTATTGGATTAAATCACTCACTAGGCATCAAAATTTGGTGACAGAGGAAAGACAGCTGACATCAGACCCCCATCGCTGGCTGAGACATGAAATGGCACTACGGCAAAAAGGGCGATTAAGGTGTCAACCAACTTTTGGGGGCCGGCGTCTACAATTACTTCCACACATACGAGTAGATGACTTGACGCTTTTCTCTCCTCGCTTCTGCATGAGTTGCCTGTCTTCAATGGCCGCCAGTAGAATCTCAAAATGCTGGTATAAATACGAACTCAGACCCCCGACGCAGCAGTTTACAAAAGTCCATGTATGTGGGCAACCTCCCCAGACACGGGCTATTATTGAACTGCAAAGTCGAGTGAGACCGTCGCAATGAGCCAAAAAAAAAAAAAACCACAGTCGGGACATGTCCACTGGGCGTTCCGGAGACCCGCGACAGACTAACGGGTTTGCTCGAAATTCTTATTATTAGACGCCACACCCCTCACCCCGGGAGTTCCTTGCATGCGTCAGACGGCCGAGAAGTTGAAACCGGTGAAAGCTGGATGGGATGGGTGAGGCGCTAAAAAGTCGTGGTCTCTGTGATTCGCGGCTAACACGATCTACAGATAGTTCCATTGCCGAGACGCTATACCCAGGCATTTGATGACCGTTTGTTGACTCAGAATGCCGCTGGGTGCTGCAGGAGCATTGAGACACAAGGATCATTAACCCTCTGTCAAAGGAGAGCCCGACGAAAAGCCTCTGGGGGGGAGTGTGGAAGGGCGTGGTTTACTCAAACGGAGGAGGCATGGGGTCGCCCAGCCCTTCCCTTCCCCATACGGAGGAGCCACATGCCCATCGCCGACCTCGTTTCTCAATTCTCACCAATCTCACAAGTCGATTGGCCCTCTCAGAATCAATAGCCATGGGTCACTAGTCATGGAAAGCGGTCCCCTTTCCCCAAATTGCTGCCACTCAGCCGCAATTTTTTTGCCACCCTAAAAAAAAAAAAAGGAAATCAAGCAGCCTGGCAGCATCTGAATCTCCCTCACCCCGCCAGAAGGCTTCTTGGGAAGCTCTGCCTTTTGAAAACCATGTTACTGGGGCAGGGATTGCGGAACTCGCCCGTTGCCGGATCTTTGGCGCCTGCTCTGTGGCATCCATGCCATGATGCTTGAAGTGTCAAAAGCTGCGGCCGTTGGGACATGGGAAACCGGTGTTGTACTCTGTCTGTACAAGTATAAGTCGTCTGATGAGTGCTATTCTAGTCCCAACCCTGCGGCCGCATCAAAGCCTGTCCTGCCTTGTCTACGTCGTTGGCGAAGGCGTACGGAGTACTACAAGTATCGTGCCTGTACAGTACGAGGGACGCCTGCCTGGACAACGTGTGCCTGGTGTGGCCAAGTACATACGGAGCCGGCTCCGGATTTATCACGAGGTGCCAAGGATTGGGCATCTCTCTTGCTTGGCCATTCATCCTGGCAACATGGGCAATCGAAATATTGCTCCGAGTATTTTGTAGACTGCTGGGAGCGTTTACATTCGCATTCGTCACTCGCTTTTTACTCTTGTCTATCTGTTTCGTGCAAGAGGGCCAAAGACTTGGCAACACCGCAATCACATCACCTAATACGCTTGCGTGGCTTACAGATTAGCTCTACAGACGTACCGATCTCGACACGTTTGAGCAAGACTCGTAACCAAACTTAGCCGGGAAGCTCAATGGCGACACGTTAGTACACATGGCGCGCATGCATGTACACATCGTCAAGGCCCATATACACCCCCTTTTTTCGGTGCTTTTCTTGCGAGGAACAGGCAAAAGGCAGAAAAAAAAAGGAGGCATACCATGTAACTGCTGCTAGAAGCACGATTCTCGATCAATGACAAAGCAAAGGTGACATGTCGCCTGGATCACACCCATCAGTAACACCCTCGATAGGCTCAATCCGTCGCCCGTTCCTGGGTCTTTGACGGGCGAGTGTGCCGGGGTCAGCGAGAAGCACCGTCAACTTTTTACTGTCACTGCTACTACATACTACATCATGCGGAAGTAATACTACATGCTACATGTACATGGCAGCCTGTCATTCGCTTCCTTGGAAATGCACGATCGCTTTCCATACGAAAAGTGGGAAAAGTGGGATGGGAAAAACAGCATCCTGATCATCGTTCTTCTTTCTCCCCTCCCCCCGTCCCCAAAACGGGGTTAGGTTACCCAAATCGGCACCCCAGGCACAACAAGGCTGCGGGCAAAGGGGGATCTTTTTGCGATTCGTATTTCCATACGTTGCTATAAACTGGGCGGGAGAGGTCGTCGTTTTGCTTTCCTACGGGTGTGATATGTCTCTCTCTATCTGGCACTCTATATCGAAGAGCTGTGTTGAAGATATGGGGTTGTCGCGTTGTTTGTTTTTGGCAGCGAGGGCGAGCAAATTGATGGGGACCGGGGGGGAGAGAAGCCGATGCTGCATATACTAGGAGCATTTGGAAACTCGATGGAAACCGGGCTTCGGGCCATTAGCCTGTGGGCTTAGCCGTGCGTCTTGGGAATTTTGGGCCGTGTTGGTGGTTCGACGGATAGTTCGGTTTTGAGACAAGGCCAGGCCAACTAATCAGTCAATGTCTGTCTTTTGGCCTTTTGTTGCTCAATCTCTTTCCCAAGACAGGAGGGGGATTCAGTGTCTCAACCTGACCAACGGAAAAGAAAAGAAAAGAAAAGAAAAGAAACCCGCAGCCATTGACAGGGAAAAGCAAAGAGAAAAAAGGATGGAATTTGTTGTTTAGAGTTCAGCTTGCCATCTGACTGTTCATCAACCTGAAACGGACCCGGCGCTCAGGTCTGTGTGTCTGTCTTGTCACCACCACCATCACCATCACCATCACCATGTTCACCAACACAGACACAGACACAGACACAGACACACATCAAAAGGGCTGAGAAATTCCAAATTCAGCCCCCGGCAAGGCAATGTGTCTACGGCCCTTTTTTTTTTTTTTCTTTCGTGGTGGGTTTTCAAGTTGATTAATATGCCACGATTGATGGGGGGACCCTTGCCTTGCCCTATTTTGCTAGTGCGGATGCGGATGCATTGCATGTAACGTTTTTGTTACGGTAGCATCGGCCGTTCTTTTGGGCATTCTTTTTGATACATGCCGATACCGTTGGGGCGGGCGGATGGGCGAAAATTGGGAGCAGGGCCTTTGTTATTTCCTTGCAAGTACGGAGTACTTTTCGGGACCGAGACAAAAAAAAAAAACTTACACACCGTAGACCAGGTGTTTTGCTCCTCGTCTCCCTTCCAAGTTGGTGCAAAGTAATTAAACATGCTTGCATTTGAAATGAAATGATTCCAAGACACGCCATGCATGTTCATAAAAAAGAGGGAGAAAGAGAGAGCACAAACTATCTGCAGGGGAAAAAAAAATGACGTTATTAATACATACACAAACTGTGTTGCAATTCAAACATGTGATTTCTATTTCCACATCGATTTTTAGTAATGCTCGATTTTTCGGACATTAAAGCAAATGACCCGTTTTTGTGCCAGCGCTTCTTTTTTTGGTTGTTGTTGTTGTTGTTGTTGTTGTTGTTGTTGTCGTATCAATGTTACCCAAAAGCGTGCGCCTTATATATAGTGACATCCCCCCGTGCCAGCGACCAAACGACGTGCTCTTCTCACTTTGCGAGAAGCTGGAAACTGAGAACAAACCGCCATCGTTTGATGTTGACAGCTTGGGTTAAAAACTACTGCTGCTACCAGTAGGACGGCCTCAGTCCCGCAAAGTTGGCCATTACGGCGGTTGCCTCGCCCTCGCCCTCTTTCTTTCGCTGTCCGCTCAACTATTGGCAAAGCAGGATTAGCATCTGATAGAAACACAAGTAAAATAAAGAAAAATCAGTAGACGTACCTCGAGCTGAACCCCCCGGTGAATGTGCACAAGCCAGTCGACGTAGCTCTTCGCCTCGTTGTTTCGATCCTCGACCAGCATTCGCGCAAACTCATATTCGGCGCCGTCAAGTCCCTGGCGCGCCAATTGTATAGTCATGCCCTTGGATCCCCTCAGAGACTTCAAGAACTCGATAATGTTGCGAACCTGGGCACTGAGATGAGTTTCCAAAACCGGCAGTGAAGACGTATAGGCATCCAAGCTCTTGAGTGTGTCGTGACCCTCCCCAAAGAGGTCGCTTATCAGGTTTGGCGATGTCTGGGAGTGGAACCAGAGCAAGCACTGCTGTCCGTTATCAACCAGATAGACACCACCAGGCTCGACGCGTGAAAACGACGTTCGAACCGACGGAGGCATCTTGAGATGGCCAGTTTCGGGGTCGGCAAAGCCTTCTTCGGGTTGGAGATTGTGAAGAGCAATCATTCTGGGGTAGAGATACAGATTAAGCTCCAACGCGCCCATGCTTCGAACCATGCGCATGTCATGAACCCTCCGATCCGAGTTCTCGATGCCGCCCTTGAACGCTCTGCACTTCAAGAGGCCCAGCATGTACATGCAGAATTCCTTGAGCCTTTCGGGCATAACAAGCTGGCTCGGCGGAAACTGGTTAGCCGAATGCTTTTTGTAGTAGGCCATGATGTCAATTGTTCGCTCCGTCAGCCAGTTCCGGACGTCGAGGAGGTTGCTCGACGTGGTTGCGAGCTTGGTGCCGGCCTCCTTTGCCAAGATACCGACAACGGCGTCTTGGTCGACAAACTTCAAGCACTGCCGAATAGCCTGCTCCCTGGTGCTGGATTCTTTAGAGGTATCGCTGACGCTGGCAATCACGTTGGAGCATCGCACACGCCGTTGCCCGGAAGCGGCCGTGTAGAGGAGAGCGGTCTGGAAATGGGCATCCAGCTTCGGATCCAGCTTTCCGTCGTAGCTAAATGATACGCCGAGCGCCTTGTCCGCATCAATGACGCCGATTTCCAAGTCGGCGCCAAAGGTGTGCTGGACAAAGTTGCCGTGGTATGCCGACACTTGCAGTCCATTAGAGCAGCGCACCTTCATCAATCCCTGGAAGCCCGTTTCTCGTGTAATGGCATGCGTAATCTCCATCGACAACTTGGCACCATCCCGCGGAGCGATGAAGTTGGGGAAGTAAAAAGTCTCGCCACCAGTCGTGGCAGCAACATGCCCTACTGTGGCAATGTCAAGATAGCCGCCAGACGGCGCAGCAAGGAAGAAGTCGACACCAATTCCAGACGAGGCCATCTTTTCAGCCACCTTCTTCCACGCGGGATGCTCCGTCGTGTACATCTTCTTATCCATCTCGCCACCAGGATGGTTGCCGTCATCGCGCATGAACAATCTACCAGGACCCCAGGTTGATAAGCTCGAGCCAGAGCACACCACTTTACCTCCAGTGGCCTCTAGCGCAGCTACGGCGGCATTGAGAGTGGCAAGCAGGGCAGGCTCGGGGTTTTTGATGTCGGAAAACATCTCGGGAAGGCGGGTTAAGAGAGAGGTGATGACAGCCTTTGACTCATACGGGTCGACGAAGAGTCCCTCGCCGAGAGGGAGGAAAGGGTCTTCCAAGTCGGGCATGATCATCATGTGTGCTTGGTCAAGATTCGGCTGGTTTCACGATTAGCAAGCCAATTTCAATTCATCAAATCGTTCCATTAATGCACTCACGTTAATGTTGTAAAAGTGAATGTCCTTGTCGTATGTGATGAAGCCGACCTTGGCTCCCTCGGGTATCCTTCGCTTTGGCTCACTGCTTTCATCCTTTTCCTCATCATTGCCCCCATACAGGGCCGCAAGAATGCCTTCACAGAATGTCTCCATGAAGCCCTTGTTATACGATTCCTGGGTGACGTCGATGACGAATAACCATCGGAGGCCAACGGGCTCCCTGGTCCAGTACTCCTTGGGAACAACAAACTCGACTGTGCCACGGTGAAGCTCCGCACGCTGGTCCCTGTCTAGGCGCACTCCCTGGGGGCTGATGGCGCAAAAATACTCTGGTGGTGTATCGTTGGGGTATGAGCAGAGGTTGCACACAAACTTGTTGCCGCCAGATCGGAACATCATGAAAGGGTTGATGTATGCTCGGCATCTTCGACAGCGTGGCGGGCCGGCTTCTCCAAAGTCAAGAACAGGGATCTCTGCCTCTCCGGCCTGTAGGGGAGCCAGAGGCTGGATGAGCATGCCCAGGGGCAAGCCAGTTGAGTGTAGGCCCTCGGACGTAGTTGGGATGTTGTTGAGCGTGAGTCGGGTATATTTGGGGGAGGCATTGCCTTGGTCGAAAGCAACAAACGACGTCGTCGCCGGCGGAGGAACATGGCGCTCAAAGGTCGGGTATACGTTCTTGTTGAAGTGCTCCTGGATCGAGTCCCTGGCAGCCGGTATGCTTGGCATGTCCTCTGCCGAGACCTGGCCGGCACCAGCTGAGCCTATAGGTGTAGCGGCATCGGCGGAGCCAGAGCCAAACCTCGATGCGAATTCGGCTTGCGACACGGGGGCCGAGGGGGTGAATGGAGAGACGGGCGCTGGGAACTGGCCGGGATTGGCCATCTGAGGCGTGCCCATAGGACTGGCCAGAGGACTTCCAAACTGCCCCAGAGGAGGAATGCCGCGCGGGCTGTTGACATTGAGGAACTGCTCGGCAGGAGTGCCCGGCGGCATACCATTAAAGGCCTGCGACGAGCCGGTCGGCTCCACGCTGTGGTACGCGTGCCTGTCCTTCTTCTTCCTCCTCGCAGCAGCACCCCCCGCATCCGCGGCCAGGTTCATGCCGCCAAACTGCGCCGCCAGGGCACCATCTTGCGACGGCAACGGAGACCCGGGATAGCTCTGGCCCTGCGGCGGGCCGTAGCCGGGCGTGGGCGGAGGCGGCATGGCCATGGGAGCTTGGTGGCCATACTGAGGAGCGCCATAAGGGCTCTGGGGGGCATACGGCGAAGGAGGCACGGGACTCTGGAACTGAGGAGCGGCCGGGGCGGATGTCTTGTTGGGGTCGTTGGGGTCGAGGGGCTCGCCGTGGCCCAGGGCGTGGTACTGGGTGTAGTCCATTGTGTGGTGCGTGGACGAGGAAGGCTTCGCGGAGGATGAATATGAATCGACAATGTCAATATCAGATCAGACTGATGATGAGGGGTCTTTTTGGGGTGAGACAGCGCAGCAAAGGCAAGGCCAACAAGGAGAAAACGAAAGCGTCAACGACTGGTAAACATGCTCAGCACCGCTTCCATGATCCTCGCTCACAGGCCCGGCTCGCAAAGGTCGTGCACGTCGATCGCGGTGAAGCTGCAAATCGCCAGTGCCTCGGTGGCCTTTTCGCGGTGCTTCGACTTTGTACATTCGTGGCTTTAGAACCTCGTAGCCGCTTGTCTCTGATTGGCTTAGCCTGGTTCGGAGCTCTAGAGGCTTATCGGCTGCTTATCGTGACAAAGGGAAGCCCCGCTTGTATCCCCGTTGGTACCTCTACGTCGGTACCTCTACGTTGGTACAGCGGCCTCCATCGGGTTATTGCACGTGCACGGTCACATGGAGGCGAGCAGCCAGCCATTCCGTGTAAGTCGAAAGATGGAGACGTAGATGTCATGGGAAAAGGCAGGCTGAAGAGCGCAGAGGTTTGCAGTGTCTAGCCGCAGGAGAATGCCGCAGAGAGCCATCGATTTTCGTGGAGCTACTAGACGGCGTTGAAGATGGCTGGAGAGGTCTCCCACGGCCGATATACATTGTACATATGTTGAGCACCACGCCGAGCCAATCCGCTGGAGGCAGGGTCATATTGCATGATAAGCACATTTTTAGGTTCGGCGTCTGGTCCTATGGAACCAGCTCGTTTGCAACTTGAAGTTTTGAGTCTTTTTCTTTTTCTTTTTCTTTTTTTTAAAAAAAAAATCAAATTTTCTCGGATGGAGAATAATTGAAGCCTACCTGTGCTTTCCCAGGCACTCTGATGATTGGATTGGCGTGCCTTGCTTTGCTCGTGGAGAAGTGCTGCAGTCATCAGGCATGACACGACTCGGGGATTTGTGAGTTGTCATTCGATCATAGGCACGGCACCAGGCCATTCTCGATGGCTCGCATAAAACGGAAACGACAGATGTCTCTATCGGATTGAATGTTGGCAATCAACTGATAATTACCTGCTTACTCCTGCACGGTGAATTGTAAAGCGTTGCCAGTACGCAGTAGGGTATGTTACTGGTGAGCGCACCCGCGCACTGGGGCAAGCATCGTGTAAGACTGCGATAGATCTCATGCAGGAGTCTGCATCAATGCCTAGAATTCCGGTTGATGAAGAGGAAATTGTCCCAAATCGACGAGCTTTAAAAAGAGAGCTGTCTGGGTTGGGCACAGCCGGCAAGCTGGTTAGGCTGCGTTGTCGTTGTTGTTGTTGTGGGAGAGAGTCCAAGTGCGGGGATAGGAGAGGTGATGACGGCGTTGCGCGGCCTGGAGATTGCCGCAAAGTAGGGCAAAAAAACAGCTATTCGAGCGAGAAAAAAAGAGGAAAACACAGAATATACGATGGAAGCACCAAATCGGCAAAGTTGAAGCCTGTTATTATCGCCATGCACCGCTGGGATCTCATCTGGGCGGCTGGGTGGTCATTGGACCCTGGAACGGATGACATGACATGGTGCAACGGCGAGCCACAGAGAGGCGGCGTAAAACTGTCGCAAAAGGCAGCTTTGAAACCCGGCAGGACGAGAAAAAAGTTGATTTCGGATGAGAGATGGTCTACCGCAATTCGGTGAGAGCAGCATGGCAAGAAACAGCGGCAGATTTGGCTCCGAAAGTGGCAAAGGTGAGACCATGACAGGACGGTCGGTCGCATGACCATCCGCCACTCCGGCAGCGGGCGGTCTTGGAATCGCGACAGCTCGCCGCAGAGGAGGGATATAATTGCAAAATTGGATGAAATCAATTCGCAAATTGCCAAACTTCACAATGGGCCCAGAAACTATGTGATTGGAAAAGTGGTTGCGAAGCAGGGCGGCGGGAAAGCGTTGCGACGCTCATGTCTGGATAGCTTCACGGTTGGGTCGCGAGCGAAAGCGCGATACTGGGCCAAAAAAGTGACTTTGGCTGCGGACAGCAAAACAGACACCAAGATGCACCGGAGCCTGAATAAAAATAGGCTCGGCGAATAGCCCGAGAAACAGGCATTCGATCTCAACCATTCACAGGGTCACGAACGGGGGGTGCTGTCGCGCAATTCACAATGCGACAACGACCATGGGGGAGCGGACGACGTTGGACCATCTAAAGCGAACCACGTCTCCGGCGACGACCCGCCGACCAGATGGCCTCTTACAACAAACAACGCTACAGCCGCATCGGGCACCAGAGGATTTCTGACGTCAAAGAGCGCAGCAGACAGAAGGGCAAATGGGCAGCTCGAAAAATGACTCACCTTGCCAGGCAAAAGGAGGGCCAGCGAGAAGAAACAAAGCGAGCCGGACAGGAATCTGGCAATCCAAGGTCGGGGGGAGCGGTCGAGCCTCAGATCAGAGGTCGAGGTACACGGCAGACGAGGTGATGTTGGCGCTGGCCAATCAGAAAATTGGTCACGAGGCAAGGGATTATTTTCGCAGCCGAACTGGCGTCGATTTTTACTTTGGAAGCATAAAAGGGCTGTGGGGCCCGTGGCTTCTGGCAGGAGGGCCGGCGAGGGCATGTACCGGTACCTGCAACCGCAAGGTACCGGACACGGCGGGTCGTCATTTGGGGGGGGGTGTGTGTGTGATGTGCTGAGCTGTTGTCCGGGCTGATGTGTGTGGCTGGAGAGGCAATTGGAGGGAGGGAGAAGAGGAGGAGAGGATCGGGGAATTGAGCGCCTGGGTCGAGGTGGTATCGGATTAGCGCGGAGAGCTGTTTCGAGGTGGAACAAGCAAGCCGGCCGCTCAGAAAAGGTTACACACGCAATCAAATCGGGAGGACGGTGATGATGGCGTCGTCCTGATGGCGAATTAGGTCCACTGGTACTATAGTAGACTATATGGTGGGTGAAATTGAATACAAGATGAATACAAGATGAAGATGATATACGATGAAATGAAATGAGCATAAAGATGAATGGATACAGCAATCAATGAAAACAAAGTCAACAGAGAGATGCTGGTATAGGGTGGTGCCTTGAGAGACGTGGGAGGGACATGGGAGAGGAGGACGAGGAGGAGGGGACAGAGAGACGGGAGGCAGAGCGAGAGAGTGAGAGTGTGTGAGGGAGGGAGCACAGACAAGAAGAGATGCCGACGGTTTGAGCCCAGAAGAAGAAAAAAAGTTGTGGCGTTCGCCCTCGGTGCAGGATCGCTTCCCGGCCGGGGAGAGAGGGGCTTGTACCGGTACAAGCGCTAGAAGTCGTTGATGGAAGCAAAAGGTGGTGGTCTGGCCACTGGAGCGCTACTGGACTGGACTCGCTAGTGGGGGCGCCTAGCGGGTGCGGCACACATGGGCATGGGAGAGCAGCAGTGGAAGATGTATGTACATGATCCAGCCCAGCACCGCACAGGCCAACACAGACCACTCCAGGGGACCTCTCTGCTGGAGCTCCCAGTCCAGCACCTCTTAGCTCCAAGGACCTACTGATTGCGGCGCTGGCCCCGCCCCGTATATAAACAAGCCCCATCGCCCTCCCACGCGCCCGACGTCTCGCCTGTGCCCTCTCTCTCGATCTTCATCTGCTCTGCAAAAAGCAATTCTCCAGTCGCGTCAGCTCAGCTTATCAAGACTCTCTCTCTCTCTCTCCCTTTCAAACAAATCACAGTCCAACACGTTTTCTTCGCCCAATCAATCCACCGCCATGCCTCCCAAGAAGACCGAAGGTGCTGCCCCCAAGGCCAAGTCCGGCGCTGCCCACGCCAGCTACCAGGTTAGTTTCACCGTCCGTCGGCCGCATGCCGGCATCTGGCGACGATTTTTCACTTGTGCGGTGTCTTGATTGGAAGCTAATGCGAGGCCGAATGCAGGACATGATTACGGATGCCATTGTTAATGTATGTTGGCAGCCCTCTGTGGCACCAGCGCATCTGTTTGCGCTTTATTTCCCCGTCTTGCCCCCTCCCTTCACCTCTCCTTATCACTGCCCCCCTCCCTCTCATAGCGGCTATCCTCTCTCTCTCTCTCTCCATCACACCGCTCACTCCACGTCGCGTAATGTCCCGTCCCGTCCATTTCTTTTTTGTGCAAACCAACACACGAGGATTGTAAACTGACTTGCTCTCTCTTCGCATCCAACAGCTCAAAGATCGCAATGGTTCTAGGTAAGCAACTTGACCCCATCAGTCGCCCAAACTCATTGGGCAGCAGCCAGTACAAGTAGCTAACAATGTCCCAACAGCCGTCAGTCTCTGAAGAAGTATGTCAAGGCCAACAACACCTTGAACGTTTCGGACAACATGTTCGATTCTCTCTTCAACAAGGCCCTCAAGGCCGGTGTTGAGAAGGGCATCTTTGCCCAGCCCAAGGGCCCCTCTGGAGGCACCAAGCTGGCCAAGAAGAAGCCCGAGGCCAAGAAGGTTGCCGCTCCCAAGAAGGAGAAGGACGCCACTGCTAAGAAGGCCACTACCACCAAGAAGGCCGCCGCCCCCAAGAAGGTCAAGGCAGAGGGCGAGAAGAAGGAAAAGAAGGAGAAGAAGGAGGGCGCTGCCACCAAGAAGGCTGCCGCTCCCAAGAAGGCCACTGCCACCGCTAAGAAGACTAAGGAGGCTCCCGCCAAGGTATGTCTTTGAATCACATCTCATTCTCACTCTTACTCTCATCCTTTTCTAACTCCTCCCCCCATTCAGCCCGAGAAGCCTGAGACCGTTCTGACCAAGACCAAGTCCGGCCGTGTTGCCAAGGCCCAGAAGCCCGCTGCCACCAAGAAGGCCGCACCCAAGAAGGCTGCTGCTCCCAAGAAGGAGAAGGCTGCTGCTGCCGCTCCCGCAGCCGCCGCCGCCACCAAGGCGTAACTGATGTCCTTGGCGTGAGCAAAAGCAGCTTTTCTTTGACTTTTTGTATCCTTGATGAATGTGGCACGGCGTTTTTGGGGTTGCAAATTATTACTACGGGTCGGGCAAGGGAGAGCCTGGGTTGGCTCGGGATTGATTGATTGCTGTTTTGGCGGTGCGCAGGAATGATGTTTGTTTTGATACGCGCACTCTCGGACGCGCTGGGCACGGCATTATCGCACTATATATGTGACTTTCCTGGAATGAGCTCCCCAGTGGGGGGGGGCGGATCACTTATATTTTTTCCCACAAGACTTTTATCTTGTCCGTCCGTGTGCTGTGTTGTAAAGAAAAAACAAAGTTTGCGCGTTTTCAGTTTCTCCGGTGGGCGGATTACTGTGGGCAAAACAACATGAGCGTCACGGTATCTGAGGGATTTGGTGTTTGTTTGCTGTAATAGTATTATAGGAAAACATATAGACTTCAATTGTACAATTCATACAACTCACATGCAGCATCTTTGACTAAATATACGAACTGCGACCTCACTTTAGTTTGCAATTCCCCCCAAAAGGGAGCGATGAAAGGAGCCCAACAGTCTGTGTTTTTGCTACGGTACGAAGCTTGGTACAGCTTGCGCCACCAGTACGCGTAGCGAGATCAATATTACGGGGGAGAGCTTGACAGAGACGGAGGGGCGCATTGCAGTCCAGTGCTATTCCGGGCCATTGTTTTCTCCACGGGCCGTCGAACCAAATATAGATGCTGCGGTTGTAAGAACCGAAAAGGATCGATGAAACGCTGCGAAATCCGTCTCTCCGTTTTGGACCTGTCGTCAGCTTTGCGCAAAATGGCATGTTCGCTAATACGGAGGAGAACATGGGGCCTGAAGAACGCCCAAAGTTGCTCCAGGGCTTGCAAAGAGCCGCTAAGCCAGTAATTTCGTAGTGGCAGCGCTCAGCCTCGTCTGGTTGGTCACCATGACGTTGCCGCAGGCCCTTCCAAATGGGTTTGGCTCAAGGGTTCTGGGGCAGAGAAAGATGGGATGGCAGGTACTTGTACTTGTTTCTGCTGCTGGATGCACAGCATTGGCGTCGTGTCTGTACAAGAGCCGTCACCGACTGGGCCTCTTCTACCTGCAGCTTCCGGGCTCACCACCCGTCCACCGTATTTACACAATGCCCTCCAGCTCTGTTACGAAGCGCCTGACGGTAGGTACCTGTACGGTATTACATGGAATTATAGGACATCAAGATGCCATGGATGTGCTACCAGGCCGATGCGCAAGGCTCGTAGCACTGAGCATGCCGTGTGCCTGCGGCTCGCTGCCACGTCGACGCAGCACGGAGTGACCCGGGCCAAGCCCCGTGTGAAGCAGTTAATTTTGCTGCCTCAGAGCATCACCATCCACTCCGTCCGTCGACAATTTGCCCCTTGCAGCCTTTTGCCTCTGCCTAGCAGGTCTAGGTACCGTATTCCCTTAGTAAGTGCCGTTTCTTCGGGGTCTCCATGCCCTTTCAATGCCGACTTGGGCATGACGCCTTGTCCTCCGCAATCCCCGTAGGTACTCGTACATACTTGGCTCGGGGGTCACCAGACGTTGCCTCAACCGTCAGCGAATCTCGTCAGCGCATCCCGCCATGGCCGGCCGCATCAGGAACACGCGGTACCTGCCGAGAACAGCTGGCTGGCCCGTGCGAGCACCATTAGCACCTGGGACCATGTGCAGGCAGGGCAGGGCTGTGATGCCGCGATACCTGCGGCCGTGCTCCTGCGTAGCTGAGCCCCCAGGTATCTCCTTAACTCGGCATGGGACACCCCTCATTGAGGCACTTGTAGCTGTACCACCACCTGGACGTACCTTCCTGTAGCTCACCCCTTCGCAAGGGACAGCCTAACCGATTCTTCCGAAACGACTCACTTCCATATTTTTGCTCCCTGGGCCGCACGATTGTTAAGCCAGACACGGTTTCATATTTCCTGTCAACATCGAAGATTTGTTTTTTTCTTTGACGCTGGAAGATGGCGGACGGGCTGTCTCTCTTCCTGTCGTGACCGAAGGGAATAGAGGATACTATACAAGAAGCCCTCCCAGCCAACCATACAAAACCATATTATACGGATCCTACCCACTGGCCTTAGTAGACCGTTGCCCGTCAACGATGGCGTCGTCATCGAACCCCTTCCGCAAGAGTGCGACACAGCACACGGAGAGCCGTTTCCCTCCAATCGACTCTATAGATGCCGCCCAGCTGTTCCCGCCCCCGAAAACGAGCTTCCGCGACGAAAACACCCCTCCGGCCGCGCAGTCTCCGGCCGTTGACGCAAACAAGGCCAAGGTCGTCAAGAAGGTCCGCGTCCTGTCACCGCCTCCCCGGTCGCCCGACTCACCAGAGTGGACGGCGAGCTACTTTGGCTCTGCCGCCCACGCGTATGCACAAGAACAAGATCCCTTCAACAATGTCGACAACGATTGGGACAATGCAACCGCTACCCCACCTCCTCAGCCGGCCCTTCCGCAGGGGCGGCACCCGTTGACGGCGGCAGAGATGCAGAGGCCGGTTCAGACGGTGGCCAATCCGTTCAGCAAGAAGAAGACCCAGGACGCTGGGAATCAGGATGAGCTAAAGGAGGCTGCAAGAGACGAGGGCGAGGTGTTGAAGGCGGCGCAGTCTGCGAGGCGGTCCCTGAACGTGGATTCGTTCAAGCGGCTGCTGATGACGGGGGCCACGAGCCCGCCCAGCTCTCCGCTCCCAAAGGACTCTTTCGATCATAACCAGGCGGACCAGCCTAAGCTTACGCCGGACATCTCAAATACTGCTTCTACAAACAAGGAGAAAAAGGCTCCTCCGCCTCCTCCTAGCTCACGTCACGGCAAGGTGATTAAACCAGGGCAGAGCGTCACTGGCATCGAGAGCCCTGTCACCAGCCCTAAAGAAAAACCGGCCGAGCCAGTCGTATCCAAGCCCGAGTCACCACCCCGACCGGTGTTGTCTCGAGAGAGCTCGTCTAGCAGTTCTTCCTCAGAAGAGGAGGAGCCTGTTGAGATCGACACCCACCCTCCCGCACTCACGGCCAGCCCAGATCAAATTGATACTTCGGTATCACCCCCCAACAATGCCAAGAAGCCTCTACCAACCCCGCCACCGAGAAGGCAGCCTCGGATTGAGGTGAAAACAGGTGCCCCGGAGTCGAAAGAGAATGAACCACCTCCACGGACATCCATGGAATCGATGCCATCAAGAACAAACAGCGTTCGCCACAGCGCTCATGCGCCGGCGCCTCCACCGCCTCGAAGGACTACATCGGGCTCGAGGCAACCAGGCACTCCGCAATCATCCACCTTCATTCACCCTCCCGACTTGGACACCCCAAGGACTTCGATGGACTCGGCCAGACCCATGGCCCCCCCTCCGCCTCCCACGCGCAATCCCTCCACCCGCCGACCTCAAAGCTTATACGGCCTGGAGTCTTCTTCTCAACGACGAGGTTTAGCTGAGATCAAGCCGCGAGACGGGGTGGCGCCCCCTCCGCCGCCGTCAAGGATACGGGGCAGCAGCCAGAGCAGCGCGGACGGGCCATCCGGACGTGCGAGCTTGGACTCGGCCAGGAAACCGAGGACGTCTGCAGACGAGTTTGGCGATCTCGATGCACAGCACAGTAGCCAAAGCGTGGATATTCTCGCCGACCTCGAATCGCTGCAGAGGGAAGTTGATGCCTTGCGAGGGAGGATGAATTGACGCTAAAAAGAAAGAAGAAGAAAAAAACAACTTTCCTCATGCCTCCTTTGTGGATATACACAGTGGATTTTTGGACAAGGAGAGAGGAAGATGTAAATGTGATACCAGAGGGGGAATAACATTAGAGGAGTGAGACGGAAAGGGAAATGACATTCAATGGAGTCCGCTGTATAGTATATATGGGAGGCGTTGACTATTCTTTTTTTTTTTTTTTTTTTTTTTTTTTGCACAGCTTGGGAATGCCGATACGAAGATTTTGTGGTTTTTTGCAACTTCTTTTTCCTTTCTTTCTTTTTGTTTGTTTATACAGAATAGCGTCTGGACTGTGGTGCGGCCCAAGTTGTAGCATCGATGTGGCTTTTTATTTGTTCTACTGTAGTTGAATAGGTACATTGTGAAATCTCTCCATTTTGGATTGCGAATTGCCCGTGAAGTCAATTGCTTTTTGTCTTCATCGATAAAAAAAATGCCGTGTTATTAGTATTCCATCCCTTTTACCCTAAGAATTTGTCGGCTGTCTAGATGGCGCCCCTTTAACGTCCCAATTAACGCCGGATAATGCACGCTATACTACTCCTTCAAACAAGCATTATACATCCCATCCCAAGTAATCTCCCGTTCTTGACTAATACCATGTCTGTATATATATATATATATAAATATTCCCTCTCGCTGGCTCTATGTTGAAGTCTTTATCTGGTTCATTTCATACTCTCTGACCGTACTTGATCCGCCCATGCCATCTTCCACGTCTGGGTGCAAAGCGTCGTCTCTTGCGCCGGCGCCCCTGTTTGAGGAAGGGCCGGACGTGCCAGAGCCGAGGATCCTGCCGCCGAGGAAGAAGACGGGCTGGAGCTCGCGGTAGCGGCATCCCCACATGCCCAGGCCGACGGCGGTGGCGGAGGAGGCGAGCATGGTGAACCACCACATGGAGTTGTGGGGGAGGGAGCGCGTGTAGAGGCATGTGAAGAGGAGGTGGAGGAAGTGGATTGTGAGGGCGAAGTCGGGGACGAGTTTGCTGCGCGCGACGAGGATGACCATGGCGACGGACCTGATGGGTGAAAGAATTAGATTCGTATTTTTTTTTTTTTTTTTTTTGCTTGTTCTGTTGGAGGAGACGGTAAAAGAAGGGGTGTGTTTGGGGAAGAGAAGGAGAGAGAGCGTACATGCAGAGTCCTCCGTTGAGGAGCCATACAAATGCCATGAGCCATCCTTGGGTCGTGTCGCCACGCACGCGGTCCCAGCCGAGAATCAGGTCGAAGCCAAACGGCATGCCGGCGACCAGGGTGGTGAAGAGCATGAGGACGAGGGCGGCGAAGTAGTAGAGGGCCTGGAGGATGGCGATCTGGGAGGCGATTTTGAGGGGCGGGAGTTCGGTGAGGGCGCCGGCGCGAGGGGGTCTGCGGCGGCGAGCCATTGCGATTTTATGGGAGGGACGGAATGAGGGTGAGGTTGACTGGTTGCTTCGTGGTGTTTTGAGCGGAGGGTTTATTGTATGGGGTGGGAGATGCGAGTCGGGTGGATGAGGCGACTCGGTGTTTCGTCGTGCATCGGTTCGGGATTCGGGTGTCTTTTAGTCCATGATGAGGCGAGATGGATGGCGAATGGAGTTTTGCGTGTTATTGAAGGTATTCGAATGGAGGCGCCGCGAGCATCTGCTGTTTTTGGCGCGATGCAGACGCTGGTGATGGCACGAGGCAGATGAGATGAGAAGGGACGGGAGTTGCAGCAAATGATGAATGCTTGTGCATGATACGCCGGACAGGTGACAGCTTGCCTGCAGGGCCGGATTGCGCTAGGCTGCATCAGAGCTGTTTGCGCCTGACCGCCCGCGGGATTCTGCCGGTCTTTTTGCTTCAGCGTCATAGTTGGATGGATTGATGCGAAATAGTGCACATGCATGTATTATTAACGAACTTGACGTCGTTTACTCAGTCTACGACCAATTCGGGATTGCCAAGGCTAAGAGCATTTCATCTCAATTAGACACGACTGGCGAATTGTTGGTGCTTCCATTGCTGGATGAGTTACATGAGACATCGAGCTCAGCAATAGCACAACACTGGTACCCCTCCCATCAGAGCAGCATCGTGCAAGCAAAGCCTGGTCTCGACACAAGCACCTCGCTGTTTGCCTCTCTCCGTCAGAAACATCTGTCAGTTTCACATTCGCACACTCTCCTGAGCAAAAATGGGCTGGTGGCCGTTTTCCGCAGACACCCGGGCCGACGCCATCCGCAGCGGCACGGCCATCCCCAACCGCGAGGAGCGCACCGTCTGCTGGGCCTCGCGAGACGCCTACTTTGCCTGCCTGGACGCCAACAACATCATTGACGCCAACAAGGACGCCTCCGCCGCTGCCAAGGCGTGTCCCAGGCAGTCCGCCGACTTCGAGCGCGACTGCGCGGCCGCCTGGGTCAAGTACTTTAAGCAGTGGCGCGTGGCGGACCTGCAGAAGAAGAGGAGGCTGGAGGAGCTGCGCAAGCAGGGCGCTGTGGAGATGGACGTTTCGACGAGCTTTGCGGCGGAGGGGGGTGCCGGGGAGAAGGGGAAGGGGAAGGGCGATATCCAGGAGATGTTGGATCGGAAGAGAGGGAGGTAAAATGGGATGGGACTTTGTGCAGTCTCAGTTTTTTTTTTTAGAAGTGATGGAGGAGGCTGGTGGCATATTCTGTGTTTGATATAGATGCCGACGTGTACAACAGTTGTATATTTATGATGGACATTGGAACCTAAGTAAGGCAGCATACAATGATGGACTCACTCTTCTCTTTTGGAGGTTTTATAGATGGTACAAACTCAGCTCAAAAAGGACGGTGACTGTTTTGGAATTCCAGGTTCTCTTGGTTCATTCTTGGTGTGCATGAGACAGTCAATTGAGAGGTGGTATTTGCCACAAAAGGGAGCAGAAGGGAGACGAATGAGTGAGTACCTCAATGAATTGAGTGAATGAATGAATTGAGTAAATAAGGAGAAAGTAGCAGCTACATAGGTGCAGAAAGATGTGAATGGAAAAGACTTGGAAGCAAAAAAGACAGAGACAAAAAGAGGCTGCGAGCCTGTGGCCCGCATCACGCATGGACGAACGGGGAATCGAACCCCGGACCTTTCCCAGGCGGTGCCGCAATCCAAAGGTTGCGCTATGCTAAGGGAAAATTATACCACTAAACCATCCGCCCATTGGACTCGTGATGCCAGAATCGAGGCTCTGGGATTACCTAAGACGGCAGCACGGTGATTGAATGAGCAATTTGAGATGGGCCCGTGTAGGATTCACGAGCGTGTAGCTGTGTCGATATGGCATTCAATCCGTCTTGAATGCTGTCAACAGGTACCAATGGAATACACAACCCTTGGATCTGTCATCTAGGTACCTTGATACAGACAAGCAACCACCGCCCGATTTAGTTCAGCCCATTCCTTGGCCTCGGTAGCCTCCGCGGCCTGCTTGGTGCTAAGCTAATGCGGGCGTTTGGCCTCCATCGCGGCCTTGCATGCTACCCTAGATCTATTTCACATTTTTTTGCGGCTGCGCATTCTCGTGCCACGTGGTGGGATGTGTTGATTATTCTGATTATTTTCCAATGGTACTCGTCACAGACTTTCTATATATGTCCATGCTTGGGTTTCTGCGTTATCGAGGCTGTTTGCGAATACGGGGGGGGGCTGTTACATGCCTCGTATCGTACCAAGATGCACAGACAAAAGTGTCATGGTGTTTTTGGCAACATCATGTGGCAGAGCCAAGACATGGAACGTGCTTGTTCCCGCAGGAATCTGACATTTGCTGTAACATTGCGTCAAACGGTGTATTATATGCCTCGTACTACGCCAAATATACAGTCAAGTAAATGCCACACGTGAAGCCAAATGACTCGCATGATGCCCTTCACCTCAGCCAAGAAACATTGATATTGAACAAAGCCCATCACAATCTCATCTCAGCCAACCCCTGTCCCTCCCCCCAAGCCGTGTTCTCTGCATATTCGCCTTTAGCGCCCTCCTGGCGTTTCACGGCTCAGCTCTGCCTGTTTCATGAGACGTCCCCCCTCTAGTGCTTTGGCCTCCTGCCGCTGCGATTGGATCGTCGCCGGCGCATCCCTGCGTCCCTTTAACCCATCCCAAGGGGAGCCAATCTCGAGCCACGCCTGAAAGTGCTGATGGTTGAGCGGTGCCTTTTGGTTGGCCAGGGGGGCACAAGCAAATGGGCGCATGTGATTTGATGTGAGCCTTGGAGGCGATTGATTGTTAGCCCGTGCGCAACCCCTGGAGAGCAATGATTCACGATATCCCTCGTTGAGGGAGCCGTACAAAAGGGTCTTGCTCTGGCCCTCGGGAGAATCGTGGATTCTCGTTTTTTTTACGACCACGGGTTCTGTCTACTTACCTATTCATTCATTCCTTTTTCTCACGTCGCTGGCTGGCGCTGCATCACTCCGTTCTTTACATAGCGTTCAGCTCTCTGTTACGCATTGCGTTCACTTTTTTTTTACTCGACTTTTGAACAGTCCCTTGCTCGCCCACAATACAAAGACCTGGTGTCCCTTGTTGGCTACCTACATATACAGCATCTACCTACGCGCGCATCAACGCCCTCGATACTTCTACTCTACTCTACTCCTACTCTCGCATCTCGCATCTCGAAATCGTGATACTACCAACTAAAACTCATCATTCACCATGCACTTGTCCGCCGTTTCCTCGCTCGTCTTGGGCCTCGCCACCCTCGCCGCCGCCCAGCTGCCCGCTGCTGCCATCGTCAAGCAGATTGCTCCCAACGCCGAGAACTGCGCCGACACCACCGAGTGCCGCACTGCTGAGCAGGCTGCCCCCTTCATTGCCCAGGCCATGTACGACTACGGGGTCTACACCACGCCCGAGATGGCTGCCATCATCGCCCTGATGGCCTTTGAGTCTGTTGACTTCAAGTTCAAGCACAACGTCTCGCCCGGCCGCCCTGGCCAGGGCACTGCCAACATGCAAATGGCCAACTTCAACCTCAAGTATGCCCAGAGCATCGACAGCCTCAAGGACCAGGTTTCCAAGTTTACCACCACCGATGGCTTGAGCCCGGATGACCTGAACCACATCCTGTCTCTCCTTCAGCCCGACGAGTTCAACTTTGGCAGCGGCCCTTGGTTCTACTCTACCCAGTGCGACGCCTCTCTCAAGCAGGCCTTGTGGGATAACGTCGATACTGGATTCCAAAAGTACATGGCTTGTGTTGGTGTGTCTGTTACGGATGATCGCCTGGCCTACTTTACCAGAGCCAAGGCGGCATTTGGCCTGAACTGAGCTGCTGCAGAGGCCCCGAGTTTTGCCTCATCGTTGGTGTAGCAGTTACTGCTGCTGCTGTTGTTGTTGTGATTTAGTGGCTGGTGTTTGTTCGAAGAATATAGTTAGCGATACCCTCGTCGATAAAAATTACAAAATAAGAAAAACAACTTTATGTACTCATGTTCCTGGTAGTTTGATACATGTACCATTTGTGTCCATGTGAATTGTTAGATTGGGGAGGCTGGCACGGAGCAGATTGCCGAAAGCTGCTGGCGGGAGATGAATCCCGCCTGCTTTTGGGCCCAACAGCAGAGTGACAGCGCCGATAGGGCCTAGGTTGTGCATAAACGAGGATTCAGCAGACCTGAAAAGCTGCCTCGTATTTGACGTGGAGTCGATTGAATCCTTTTGACTCTGGTCGTATCGGTAAGCGGATCTGAATCCTTTGGCTCGGTCGGCCAACAGCATCACGAGCACGCAATAACTTGTGCCGGATAAGAGTCGCGTTGCCGCCTGTTCAAGGTTTTGGTTCAAAAGTAAATACATACATGGACGCGCCGATACTTGACCTTTGAGACATCAGTGTCATTTTTTTTTTTTGACTTCAATTGTTCAACTCACCGACCTTTTACAACTACGCGTGTATTTTAGTGAGATGCCCAAGCATAGCGGGTGCTGAGGGATGATCTGAATTGTTGACGCACAATGGCGTCTCGTGTTGACATATCCTTCTTCTTCTCACTCGTCTTGGCAACCTCACTTGCATTCATTGCTCTTGGTTCGTACCGGCTGTGGGCTCTGCGTCATGAGTCGGTCAAAGTAAAGCCGAATTGGCTCGCTGTCATTAAACCCGTACGCATCACCCCTTGCTGCGCGTTTGTTGCTGACATGCCATCGCTGACCCGATACCGTGAAACAACAGCTCGTAGCCTTGACTCTACCCGCGATATTGCTTGTTGATTTGGCACTGAATCTGTCAGAGGGGCATAAAGAGCGCTTGGAAACTGCATCGCGCAGTGCATCCTTGATTGCGTCCGCCCTTTTGGTTTGGCTGTCGGTGGCAGAGCACAAGCGTTCCATTCACCCTTCTACTCTCGCGGTGCTCTATCTACTGCTCACCTGTTCTTGGGATGCCTTTGCGTTGACGTACCCCGGCTTCTCTGAGATTCGAAATGGCGGCAGAACCAATGCGGCCTTGGTGGCAGGGTTTGCGTCTCGGCTCGCGATATTGACGCTCGAGTGTCGAGAAAAACAATCCATATTGACCCCAAAGTATAGCAATCGTTCTCCAGAAGAAACCGCCGGGTTGATTAGCTCTCTGCTTTTCTGGTGGATGAATGAACTGTTGAGTCGGGGCAACAGGAGCATCTTGCGTGGTACTCAGCTGCCGCCTCTGGAGAGAGAGCTGGAGGCTGAGCGCCTTCGCCGGGATATCTTGCCATCGTGGGAGAGCAGATGTGAGTCTCAGCTTTTATGACATCCTATATAGATTGTTCATTGTGTTTGACCCGTTGCAACAGCAAAACCTGAAACCATCTTGACGCTGCCGAAAGTCTTGCTGCGGTGTCTTTCAGGGCCCTTTCTTTCCGCCACTTTCCCGCGCTTAGGCCTCGTCGCTTTTAGATGTTGCCAGCCTATACTCATTGAAAAGGCCGTTCGGTTTGTTCAGGGATATACAAAAGAAGATGATACTAATGAGGGATATTGGTTAATGGTGGCGGCTGTTGTCGTCTACTTGGGCCAGACGGTAAGCATCAAGCCGTCCATCCATGAAAGGATCATCACTGCTGTTGCATAAAGCAGATATTCATCATTTCGTCTTAGTTTTCGTCATCGAGATACTTTCATCGTCTCAACAAGCTTGAACTCATGATTCGCGGATGCCTCACGACGTTAATCTACAACAAAACATTGGCCATCGGCTCGCACGTTTCCGACACGGGCAAAGTATTAACCATTATGAGCACGGACGTCAATGGCGCAGCTGAAGCAGGAAAGATGTTTCACGAAGCCTGGGCTAAGCTCTTTGAGCTTGTGTTTGGCATAATCCTTCTGATTCGAGAAGTCAAGTGGCTTGCTCCACTCCCTTTTATCATCATCATCTGTAAGTTGACCAGCGTGAAGCCAGGCTCTTGGTGTAATAGTAACCTGACGGCTGAATTTGGCACGTAGTTTGCTCTCAGATTAGCCGTTATGTGGCAAAAAACATTCGTTCCAGACAAAAGGGCTGGAATATGGCCACTCAACGGCGGATATCGGCCTTGAGCTCGATCCTCGGGTCGATGAAAAGCGTCAAAGCTCTGGGAGTATCAGGAGCGATGATGGACTATGTTGACAAGCTGCGACAAGACGAGATCAACAGCTCAAAGAGAGTTCGCTGGATGAATGCCATTTATAACGCGAGTGGTAAGCTTTGGTTCCCATCTATTTCGACTTCTTTGTGTTGTTTTTACAGCTGCTAAGATGCTGGAATAGCAAATGCTCTTGGAATTTTTGCGCCGGCAGCCACCATCGTGGTATATGCCATTGTGGCTCGCCTTCAAGGTTCGCAACTGAGCGTCAGCACTGCGTTCACCACTGTTGCCATCTTGGCCCTCGTAACTGAACCTGCAAACATGATCATGACGATTGTGCCCAACGCGGTTGCAACCTCGGCCAATTTTGAGAGGATCCAAGCCTATCTACTCGAGTCACCTCGTACAGACAAGCGCCGTGTTCCGCCTCGACCTGCGAACGCATTGGGAGCAGATGTCACAGAAACTGCCGTAACTCTTAATAGAGTAACAGTAGAATCCGCATCGACAAAAAAGACCCTTTTGGACGATATCAATTTGGTGCTTCGTCGAGGATCTATAACTACGTGCTCTGGACCTGTTGGAAGCGGTAAATCAATACTTGCTAAGGTGATATTAGGTGAACTTGCACCATCTGAAGGCTCTATTACAGTTTCTTCAGCATCTATAGGATTCTGCGACCAACATGCCTGGCTACCCACCGGCAGAGTCAAGCAGATTGTATGTGGATTTTCTACCACTATTGATACAGAGAGATATAATGCTGCTATTCGTGCTTGTTGTCTTGATCATGATTTAGGCACGTTCCCCGAAGGCGACGATACCATTGTTGGTAGTCGGGGGATCAATCTTTCAGGCGGACAAAGACAGAGACTGGTAAGATGAAAGACCCGTATCTTCTGCTGGATGAAGCTGACATGTTATGACGTATAGGCCATTGCGCGTTTAGTATACTCTCTTCACGATATTGTGGTATTGGATGATCCGTTTAGCGCCTTAGATGGCAACACAGAGAATATGGTAGTGGATAATTTGCTTGGACCGGATGGATGGTTCAAGAAGAATAACACGGCGGTGTTTTTGGTCACAAACTCCGGTAAGCCCATAGTATCTTTCTTCTGGTGTTAGATGAAGCTAATCGTTGAGCAGCCCAGCATTTCCACGTTGCAGACGAGATATTGGTTCTCGAGAAAGGTCGCATAGCATCGCGAGGATCATGGGATGCCTTGAAGTCCTCTTTATCCGAGTTATCCAAGTTTACATTTACGGAAACAGCCAAGAAACCGGAAGCCGTTCTCAAGGTCACTAAAAAGGCGTCGCAGTCTAACGCGGACGCCGAGGAGGATCTATATCGGAAGACGGGCGACTTCTCGCTTTATTGTAAGTGTAACCACGTAAAGTGTGTTAGAGAAACTCAACTGATGGGATTGGCTAGCATACTATTTCAAGGCTGCTGGTGTATTCAACGTGGTTATACTGCTTGGATGTTCGGCCGGGTATTCCTTTGGAATGTTCTTTCCGCAGTATCTACTCAAGTGGTGGACAGAAGGTTCCCCGGACAAGTCGACTTATTACATGGTTGGATATCTCTCGCTCGCTCTTCTTGCTTGGGTCGCAACAAATGGCAGCACGTGGTGAGTCTCGAAGAATACTTCAAGATTGGATATGCTTTTACCACCTATCTGACAATTAATGTAGGAGTACAAACATCATGCTAGCCCCGAGGTCTGGTGCAGTGCTACACCAATCTCTTCTTCGGACGATATTTGGGTAGGGTGAATGAGGAGAGTTGTAGTGAAAGATGCTAATGTTCCTAGTGCACCGCTTTTGTTCTTTTCTACTACAGACATTGGCGTTATTCTCAACAGGTACGAAGAGCGTATTGATGTTTGGCTATCTAGGTACTAAGAGATGCTGACCCCCAACTATAGGTTCAGTCAAGACATATCATATGTGGATAGACAACTGCCACTTGCGTTGATAACTATTTGTACTCGTAAGAGAGCCAATGCTCCATATTGGGAATCACCACATTATTACTAATACTCATTGTTCTTGTTATAGAAATCTTCAAGATACTAGGCCAGCTTGTGCTAATCATCAATATTCAGAGATGGCTTGCTCTCAGCCTTCCTATCTGCGTCGCTGCCATCTACCTCATACAGAGACTCTACCTCAGGACCTCTCGCCAACTGCGAGTCCTCGAGCTCGAGTATCAGTCATCCCTCTACCAGTGGTTTTTAGAAACAGCGGAAGGTGTCGTCACGATACGGTCTTTTGGCTGGTCTTTTGCAGCTGAACAGAAGAGTCTTGATGCGCTGAACTGGTCTCTTCGTCCGCGCTATGCTCTCATGTGCGTTCAGCGGTGGCTGAGTCTCGTTCTTAACTTGATTGTCAACGGAATTGCGATTGCATTAATTGCTCTTGCTGTGAAGTGGAGGGGGACCACGACTGGGGGAGATATCGGCGCAGCGCTCAACTTAATTCTGTTCGCTAGCACGACCTTGGTGCGACTGGTGGAGTCTTGGACATCTC
Source organism: Trichoderma aggressivum f. europaeum (assembly GCF_033847375.1). NCBI lineage: Eukaryota > Fungi > Ascomycota > Sordariomycetes > Hypocreales > Hypocreaceae > Trichoderma > Trichoderma aggressivum. The sequence goes on from NW_026946394.1 coordinate 159,965, forward strand.
TTGAGGTGGCTCTTGGCGCAATTGCACGACTTAGGAACGTGGAGCTGTTTACTCCTCAGGAGGACCTACCTGGAGAGGATCTTGTGACATATGCTGGGTGGCCAACTAAAGGAGAAGCTCATATTGCAGATCTCGATGCCGCATATAGGTGAGTTTGCCCGAGTGAAAATGCATGCACAACCACTAACGAGGGCAGCTCTGATCATCAAATCTTGCACAACGTCAACATCGATATTCAGGCGGGCCAGAAGCTCGTCATTTGCGGCCGAACTGGCAGGTAAGAACCTCACAATACTCATTTCTCGTCCCTTGACGGCTGACAGTCAGCATTAGTGGGAAGAGTACAATCCTCGCTGTTTTGCTGCGCTTGATCGATGGCACTGGAGTAGTCAATGTGGACGGACAAGACCTGCTTCGCACCCCTAGGTCAATCGTGCGACAGAAATGTTTCATAACCATCACTCAAGAGCCATTCTTGATACCACAAGCTACCTTGCGATTCAACCTAGACCCCCATTCCATCGTTTCCGATGAAGTACTTCAGATGGCCCTGCAAAAGGTGGGCATCTGGTCGTCTTTTTCGAGCAGGAGTGACACATCGGCAGAAGTACTGAACAGCGAATTCTCCACACTGCCCGTATTATCCGTGGGACAGCAACAGCTGCTTGCTATGGCTCGTGCCATAGTCCGTAAGCATGCTTTAGCTAAGTCGGATTATCCTGGTGTTGATACGCCCAAGCCGCTTCTCCTCTTGGACGAGGCCACTTCGTCGCTTGACTCGGCTACAGAGGCGGCCATTTACGATGTTTTGGAGAGTGAATTCATACAGGCAGGATATACGGCCGTCATTGTAGCTCATCGACTTAGCGGGCTTGTGGGAAGAATGAGACCAGAGAAGGATATGGTTGCTTGGGTTGCGGATGGGAGAGTCATAAAGGTTGGTCGGTACGAGGACATTGCCACATTTGCAGACTCAGAGTAGGGCGCATTTCTGAATCTCTTGGTGGAGTATATTACAACTAATAAGATGCGAGACCTTATAGTAATGTTAATGGAGCTTCGAGTGGGCTAGAGATTGTGCATGATAGCCAAATACATTGAAAACGGATGCTTTACAGTATCAAAGGAGAGTGGATGACTTCGAATTAAGCTTATATGGTGACCGATATTACCGTAATTCCTAGTTTAGCTCGCACCGTGGTTCAACTATCATGCGCTCCATGCCAGCTCCCGGATAAATACGAAGCGTTCAAAGGTGGGGGATCTCGTGTCTATTGGCCAAGAGTCTTGGGAATCATCTTCGTATTAGCATCAGTTCGTATTAAAGAGGATTCGAGGCTTGGTGCTGTTCATCTTACGACTATGAAGACTAAGCTATGGAGGCGCCGCTTTCATGCGGAGATTCAGCTTTCAGGCTGATTAGAGGCTTCCCCACACGGCTAAGTTGGAGAGCTTCTCCTCATGGCGCCGATTTCGCCTGCGCATGGAGAGGAAAGAAGAAATACAAGATGAATTCGGTGTGGTTGAAAACTAGAAAAGGAATCTGATGAAATACGATCTGGATAATGGAAAGATAGGATAGTCGACGGCTGAACAACATACATATTCGCCATGCCATTGGTTCGCAACCCAATCTTGCCAGGGTTCAACGCTGACCCTTCCATTGTGAGGGTCGGCACGGACTACTACATCGCCACATCGACGTTTGAGTGGTATCCAGGGGTTCAGATACACCATTCCAAGGACCTGGCAAACTGGGACCTTGTTGTCCGTCCGCTGAGCCGGCGGAGTCAGATTGATTTGCGCGGCGAGCCGGACAGCTGCGGCGTGTGGGCGCCGTGCTTGACACACGACGGAGAGAAGTTCTGGCTCGTGTATACAGATGTGAAGCGCAAGGATGGATCGTTCAAGGACACGCACAACTACATTGTGACGGCGCCGGCGATTGAAGGTCCCTGGTCTGACCCCATCTACGCCAACTCGTCCGGATTCGACCCTTCTCTATATCACGACGATGATGGCCGCAAGTGGTTCGTCAACATGACCCAGGACCACCGAGGGAGACCGAGAACGTTTTCGGGAATCGCACTGCAAGAGTTCGATCCGGTCCAAAGCAAGCTAGTCGGCCCTAGGAAGATTATCTTCCACGGCACAGAACTTGACTTGGTAGAGGGCCCCCATCTGTATAAGAGAAACGGATGGTATTATCTCTTGACGGCCGAAGGTGGCACGGGATATACCCATGCTGCGACGCTTGCACGGTCGAGAAGCATCTGGGGCCCCTATGAGCTTCATCCGCAAAAGTATATCGTATCTTCTAGGGACCACCCGTTTACGGCACTCCAGAGAGCTGGGCACGCTGATTTCGTAGACACTCCCGATGGAAAGACATATCTGGTGCATCTTGCTGGTCGACCAATTGGACAGAAGCGGAGATGCGTGTTGGGGCGAGAGACGGCTTTGCAGGAAGCATACTGGGGTGAAGACGACTGGCTGTACGTCAAGAATGGCCCAGTTCCGTCCTTGGATGTCGAAGTACCAGGGACGCGAGATGAGGATGCCTACTGGAAAGAGATACGGTATGAGTTCCGGGATGGGCTTCATAAAGACTTCCAATGGCTGCGGACGCCAGAGCCGGAGAGGCTATTTGCATTCGAGAATGGCAAGCTTGTACTTACAGGAAGAGAATCCATTGGCTCCTGGTACGAGCAGTCTCTGGTGGCTCGGAGGCAGACGCACTTCTCTTTCGACGCTGAAACGGTCATCGACTTTTCGCCCGAAGACGAGCGCCAGTTTGCTGGTTTGACGCTGTACTATTGCCGGTACAATTTCTTTTACCTCGCCGTGTCAGCACATTCAGACGGCCAGCGCGAAATCCAAATCATGAGATCAGAGGCATCCTGGCCCGATGGCAAGCTGACTGATGTTGGGGAGAATGCCTATTTCGTAAGTCTTCCCGCCGAGGGGAAAGTCAAGCTGGTGGCCTCCATTCGCGGGAGCGAGCTGCAATTCTATTACGCTCTTGTTGCCGGCGACGACGGCCAACAGCAAGGAGAGCTACGGAAGATTGGACCTGTGCTGGACGCCTCGATTGTGTCGGATGAGTGTGGTGGACACCAGGCTCATGGGAGCTTCACCGGGTCTTTTGTCGGCGTTGCTTGCTCGGATTTGAATGGGACGGAGAAGAAGGCCACGTTTGACTATTTCGTGTATCGTCCTGCGCATGATGCGACTGATCGATATGCAGTCTAGGCCGTGGGGTTCGAAAATGATCCGGATGGCTGTATATTTGTCTGTAGTCGTGATATGTACTAATTACACCAATGCCACCCCTTAGTAGACCGTGTCTGTATTTTGTTTGTCCATTCTGACGATACCTCTAATATAAATCTGTCTACGTCTACTAGATTTATTTACATCTACTAGACCCATCATTGGTATTCTTCTTGTGCTGATCCCCATGCTAACGTCGCAGCACAGCTAGAATCTCGCGTGGTGTCTGGGATTACGAGGAGGAGTAGAACAGCTTGGCACTCATCACGCTACGCAACGTTGGAACTGCAACCCACGAGGTAACGCTAGGCAACATCTTTTTTTCCCCTCCGCATCTGGCGTTCCGAGGGTGGTGTCTTACCATTGGCTGGCAAACTCGGTTGGTTCGGTCGATTCGGTTTATTCGGCAATTATATTGTTGGAGAAACTTGGAACCGGTCTAACAATCCAACGTCTTGGCAGAAATCTAGTCTTCAAGGTGCCTTTCCTCATCGTTCCGCTAGAGATATCCTGTTTATCCTTTACGATCTACTACCTCAAGATGGGCCAGCAAACAGGCTTGGCCTAAGTGTAACAGTATCAGTGGTATCTAATGGCTCAGCCCATGTACATGGTTCAACCATATATCTCGAAATGCCGGATCCCGTCTACGACTTCCATATTGTTAGCGGTGAAAGTGTAAGGAGTATCCGAGCTGGAGAGATCAGCATTAATATGGCATCATATGTATGTGCTACAGGCTTAGATCACTAAACGGTCGCTTTTGCTTTCTAAATTAAGATCAGTGCTCCGTAATACCATGCATGTCTCAGCTTGGTTCATAACAAACTGTCTCAGTACAAACCGGTATTCGGGGCATGAGCACCTCCGTTTGTACTCTGTTTACCGCTAGTATGATTAAATGTCTCATCCATTCTATGTTTGAATAAGAGAAGACAAATTACTTCAACTCTATGCTTTAAGCATACTGACTAAATCAGTGAGCTAGACCTTAAATCACAAGCATCCCGAACTTGCTTCGTGACTCCAACCGACCCACGGTATGACGGAGCGGCAGCTGGATGAGCTGCCTAATGGGGGAATGCCCGCTAATTCTGGTAATATTCCAAGTTGTACAACCCCAAGTTCGTCTCCACAGGAGGTGAGAAGGGTGACTACAGTAGCGGGTCTATGTCTTGGAGATGCCGGAAGTCAACAGCCGTTTACCTCGTGTCAGGCTGAACAATTGGGCATCTCTCCCTTCCGATACTTGGTGTATCTCTCCTCGGATGTTGGAGTATGTCACCACTATTCTCCTCTCTACTCAAGGCTTCCATCTTTCATCCAACGCTCTGCCCGACTTGGTCCGCAAACCATCCATGTCATATAAATTCCCCGCGCTTTGATCCCAATCTCCCCCGCAAAAACGATCTTGGCCTTCCCCACAAACTCCATATCGGCCTTCTTCCGGACGTTCAGTTTTTTCTAGCCGTATGCTGGGGTCGGAGAGTATGGCCGGAGAGAAGCTGCAAGGGGAGCAAACTGGGAGCGCAAGCGACCGATTGGTGGCCAAAGAGTGGATAGAGGATAATCTGGGGTTCTGCATCGAATGTCTGGCAGGCCTCGTGTAAGTATATATAGCGAGGTAGCATCGCGTCTAGGAGCTGAATTTTACATTGGAGCCTCCTCACTTCAGTACCCAGCTGGTAAAAATGTTGGCACAAAGTCTTCTCGCGTCCACTCTCCTGCTATCAATAGCGGGAGCTGTCCAGGAAACTGTGGATGTTGGATACTCTGTGTATAAAGGACAGGCACTTCCAAATGGCGTGAGCCAATGGCTGGGGATTAGATATGCTGCACCGCCATTGGGCGAGTTGCGGTTTGCTCCTCCACAAGATCCTCTCCGTACTGAGGGTATTCAAGACGCTACTCAGGTCAGTGCCTGTGCCAGAATGATTTAGTGTTGATGAATGTCCCGATTAACACTCAATATAGCATGGGAAATACTGTCTTGCGACTGGTGGTACGCCCACAGCCAAGTCTACGTCAGAAGACTGTTTGTTCTTGGATGTCCAGGCCCCGACTCGAGCCACAGCTCACTCGAAACTCCCCGTTTTCCTCTATATTCAAGGCGGTGGCTTCAACCTCAACTCAAACCCCAACACCAATGCCTCTGGCTTGATCATCAACAGCGGCTACGATATCGTCGTTGTGAGCCTCAACTACCGTGTTGGCCCGTACGGCTTCATGACGGACAGTGATAAAATCCTCCCCAACAACGGCCTTCGGGACCAGCGCAAGGTGTTGGAATGGGTGCAAAAGTACATTTCTCGATTCGGTGGCGACCCAAACCATGTCACTCTGGGAGGAAGCAGTGCTGGCGCAGCCAGTGTGACATACCACCTTACTGCCAATAATGGGACCAACCGAGGCCTTTTCAATGCTGCAATTGCAGAGTCCCCCTCATTCGCGACGACTCTCACGGTGGCTCAATCTCAATACATGTACACTCAGTTTGCAACTCGTGTGGGCTGTGTTGGCAGAGACAACCTGGCTTGCATGCGCAATAAGACGGCGGTGGAGCTTCAGACAAATAACTTCAACATTCCTCTTCCTGGAGCGGCCAACCCACCCAACTATATGTGGCTCCCTGTTCTGGACCAAGAATTCGTACAGGATTTCACATACAGAGTATTTCAAAAAGGAAAGTTTATCAAGGTGCCAACCATCTATGGCGACGACAGCAACGGAGGCACCAAGTTTGCCCCCAAAGACACCGCCACCCTCCAGCAGAGCAACAGCTATGTATTGGATCAATATCCTGTGCTCACTCTGGAGATGCTTGGGCAGATTAACGAGATGTATCCCAACCCGAATACGAGTTGCCCTGCTGTTGGCTGCTACTGGAGACATGCCAGCAACGTCTACCAAGAGGCTCGTTACATGTGTCCTGGCATGTACATCAGCTCTGTCGTGAACAAACACGGGAAGGATTCTTGGGTCTATCGATGGAACGTCGAGGATCCTGACCAAGTGGCCTCTGGGTTGGGTGTTCCTCACACCGTCGAACTGAACGCTCTCTGGGGCGCCAACTACGTCGACGGCGCGCCGGCGAGTTATCAGGATGGCCAGATCAACGCTGCTGCTTCGCCTACGATACAGCACTACTGGCTCAACTTTATCAAGTACTACAACCCCAATGGCAAAAACATCTATTCCACCAGCAAATACCCCCAGTGGAAGGCGTGGTCTGATAGGGCTCAAAGCCGTCTCACGTTCCAGACTGGAGGCAAGGCGGAGATGATCCCCGTTGACTCAGGCTTGAAGCAGCGGTGTGATTTTTGGAGTACGAATGGTGTCGCACTGACAATGTGAGGATACATGTATTCATGGAGACTTTTGTCGAGTAGCTTCAGCTTGGGAGGAAATGCGCTGATTGGGAGGAAATCTTGTGTCTGTTGCAGCTCTTGACGTCCTGGTCCGAATAAATGAATCGGTAGTATATATCCGTAAAATAAAAACAGACTAATAGTAGCCAAGTACGTTGTAAGTGAGGCTTATATTTACTGCCCTGCTGGTCTCACACCTGAATCACAGTGGTTGACTCTTGTGCTTCGTATTCGGGTGAGTGAAGCCGATTTCCGAGTCAAAGTACATATTCGCTCATCATCTGGTTTGTTTCGGGATTGAGAATGCCTGTTTCATGATGGTTGGCAAACGGTGTATACTTCGTTTCAATTGATTTAGTGAAATTTCATGAGTATCTTTGAGAAGCTATTTATAACTGATCCTCAGTCCGAATCTGTAATACTTGCGCGATGACGACACGTGATGATTGATATCATGCATCTCCCCGCACTGATTGCGCATCTCTGATAAGCTCAACCACCTTTATTTTAAGCATCTATCTCTTATATGCGGCAATAGTTGTGTGTAACTGTTGAATTCTATATATTGACGGAATAATCATTTGAAATGTCAAAATCCTATTTGCTGTGGGTTGGGGGCGGTGAAGTGGCTGGTACTGGTGATCTGTATGTTACTCTTCGCCTAAAGCCGCTCTCAGGATGAATCTGACTGTGGTTGCATAGGATACCTGTTGAGAATCCAGCTACAACGAACGTATTCGCAGAGTAAGTGTTTTCATTCCTTGGAAGAATTGTTTAGTACTCACTCCAAGTCGCTGGTTAGATGCCATTCTGCGTCACCCAAAGATGTGGATGATACCGTCCAACTTGCTCATACTGTCTTCAAATCCGGGGCTTGGTCCAAGGCGCCTCGACATACACGAGCAGACGTGCTGGACAAGGCCGCTGAGCTTCTCACTTCGAACCTCGCCACGCTGATCCCATTGGAGGTCGAGCAGACGGGACGCGCAATCCGAGAGATGCAAGCTCAAGTTCCATCTCTTGTTCGATGGTTCCGCTACTACGCTGCCGTTCTCCGTACTGAAGAGCGTCCTGTCTTGCCAACTCAGGGGAAGCTACACAACTGGCTGGATCGGGTGCCACTTGGCGTCGTTGTCCAGATCACGCCGTTTAATCACCCGCTTCTCATTGCAGTCAAGAAGCTTGCACCCGCTCTAGCCGCTGGAAATAGCGTAATATTGAAGCCCAGTGAGCTTACACCGTTGACTAGCTTGCTGCTGGGACCGATATTGAAAGAGGCAGGATTGCCAGATGGTGTCTTCAACGTGTTACCCGGTCTCGGAGCTACGACTGGACGTGCGCTTGTGAGCCACCCTCTTGTGCGGAAGGTGGACATCACTGGAGGAACTGTTGCTGGAAGAGCAATTGGCTCTATTGTTGGTAATAATTTGGCACGGCTCACCGCAGAACTGGGAGGAAAGGCACCCTTAATCATATTCGACAAGGCAAACATTGACTTGGCCGTCCATGGCGTTGCTTTCGGATCGTTTATTGCAAGCGGTCAGACCTGTGTTGCAGCAACCCGAATCATTGTCCACAAGAGTATCTTGGCGACCGTGGAGGAGAGACTTGCCCACAAAGCTGAATCAATAGCACGACGGATGGGCGCACCTACAAATCCCAAGTCTTCTATGGGTCCTCTGATATCGTCTAAGCAACTTGGCAATGTCGTGAAACTTGTGGATGATGCTGTTACCAATGGTGCAAAGATTGTTTGTGGCGGTAAGAGGATGACTGGCAAATCTGAACTCGATGCCACCAATTTTGGCGAAGGCTATTTCTACCCTCCAACAATCTTGGCTTCTGGTCCAGCATGCGACATCACTAAGACTAACATCTGGCGTGAGGAGGCCTTTGGGCCTGTCATTCTTCTGGTTGGATTTGAAAGCGAGCAAGAAGCTCTGGAGCTCGCCAACGATAGCGAATTTGGCCTAGGAGCGGCATTGTGGACTGATGACCTAAGTCAAGCTTTCAGAGTGTCTGAACAAATTGAGTCCGGTATTGTCTGGGTCAACACACACCATCGAAACGATCCGAGCAGTCCGTGGGGAGGAGCTTCTAGTGCGAGCGGAGTTGGAAGTGAGAATGGTGTCGAGGCATATTATGCATATACCACGACGAAGAGCATCATTGTTAACTATGCTTCCAGTGATGAAGCCGTAGCGGATGACTGGTTTAGAGAAGACGGTGTTCAAGTACGTTATGGATGAGCCGCTATTTGAATGAAGGCTAGAGATTTGGTACAAAATATTGTCAGCACTTTAGATGAATGCAAGCATATTCGTGCGCACGGTTGAGTTCCTTTGGCTTTCTATCGAACACGATCTCTTATCCATCTCCACAGTTTGGTCTTGATTTGAAAGCCTAGAGCTCGTTCGTGGTGCTACCTACAATGTGATGATAACCGTTTTAATCTCGTAAAATTCTTCAAGGCCCAACTTGCCCAATTCTCTGCCATTACCAGACTGTTTCCAGCCGCCAAAAGGCATGTCATAGGCGCCAGCGCCGCCACCAGAATTCACTGTGACGACTCCCGTCTCCAATGCTGTCGCTACTCGACATGCGCGTGAGATGTCTTTTGTGTAAAGGCCAGCGTGTAGGCCATATTCAGTCTCGTTACACTCTGTGATCACCTCTTCTTCTGTTTCAAACTCTTGAATCACAGCTACCGGGCCAAAGATTTCCTCGTGCAAGATGTCGGCCGTGGCGGGGACTTTTGCAAAGACCGTTGGCTGGATGTAATATCCCTTGCCGGTGGCACGACCACCTCCAGCAATTAGATTTGCGCCTGCGGATTTGGCCTGCTCAATATATTTCAAGATTTGGTCAAATTGTAGTTTGTCGGCTTGCGGACCGAAAGAAGTGGTGGGCTCTAGCGGGCTTCCAAACTCGGGCTCCACGAACTTTTCACTGAAGGCTTTGAGGAACTTTGGGAAAATGTCTTTATGGGCATAGATTCGTGAATTAGAGACACAGATTTGACCCGAGTTAAACTTCAAGCTGGCAGCAGCAGAGCCTGCGGCCTCTTCAACGTCGCAGTCGGGGAAAACAATCAGTGGGTTTTTGCCTCCCATTTCAAGTGCAACGGATTTTAGATTTGACTTTGCGGCAGCCTCTTGAATGAGCTTGCCTGCACGAGTAGAGCCGGTAAATGTAAGCTTGCGAATCTTCATATGGCTGGACAAGGCTGCGCCAACGGTATGGCCGAATCCAGAAAGTATATTAATAACTCCTGGAGGGAACCCGGCTTCGGCTGCCAGTGCTCCCAGTTTAAGAGAAGAGAGAGGAGCTTTCTCCGATGACTTGACGATGATTGTGTTGCCTGCCACAATACATGGAATGACCTTGGCGGTGAATATCACGACTGGCGCGTTCCAAGCAAGAATGGCGGCACATACCCCATAAGGCTGCCTCAAGGTAATATTGATCTGCCCAGGTGTGTTCAGGCTAGTTTCTCCATGCACATCATGGGCTAATCCAGATGTATGCTTGATGTCTCGAATTGCTCTCTGAATGAAAAGATGATTTACCGACACGGGCATGCCGATATTCTCAGCATCGAGTTTGGCAATCTCGAGCTGATCTCTCTCGATAAGTTCGGCAAATTTTAAGCACTTGTCGATACGGTCATGTGCGGAGAGGCTTTTCCAGGCCGGAAATGCGTTTTCGGCAGCAGTGACGGCAGCGTCAACGTCGGCAGCATTGGCTTCAAACACGTCGACAATCTTTTCTTCGGTTGTAGGATTGAAGATTGGAAATGTCTTGCCGGAAATGCTGGGAACGAATTCGCCGTTGATGAAGAGTTTTGTTTCTGGAGTGGCCATTCTGAGGGTATGCATTCTTTTCCTGAAAGAAGATGTTGTCTATGATAGATAGAAGAATGATCAAAGGAAGAAGGAATATAAGATGAGGAATAATGGCTGGATACGAGTAGCATGCTTTGAAAAGTACGTTTAGGCTTGTTGAGTGCTTCTTATAAGTACCTCCCTTCTCGTGTTCGGGTTATGAGATGTATATGAAGATCTGGTTGTAGTAGGTCTTATACCTAAACGTTCCTAGCATTTAGGAACTAAATACTACACAATTATTCCACAATACTGCATAATTGTAATATATTGCGAATATATGTTGAATATGTCTGCAAGATTCTCAGACCGAGTCAGTAATGTGCCATTCCTGCCTGAGGGATAAGTCATGTCTGAAGACGGCTCGGCAGACAGCCTGATTCACCGAATGAACGGCTTGGGATTAACCCAATTTCTAACTAATTATACTGCTTAAAATGGAAATCCCCTATAGTCCATGGGGTCCGTTGCTAAAATGCCATGGAGACGGACAGCACCATGTTGCATCATCAGTGGGACGGACATGGCGTATCTCATATACGCCTTGATCGTTTGGATGATGTAGTGCCTAGTTTCTATGAGTGGCCGATGAAAAGGTTACATTGTCGAATCTCCAGTCAATAATTTGTTCCGCCGTTTCCCGACCAGATGTGCTTAACATAATACTATATGGTAGAAGGCGTGCGTCGTAATATCTTGCTCCTCCTCTTTGGTCCGGCACTTCGTCCGCCCCCGATTCTATTTTGCCGCGGTGTGAATGAAGTATGGATGAGACCCGGACGAATAATGGAATGTACGTTTAATGAATGGAAGAACGAGGACGAATACCGGACGAGCGATGAGTTTGACCCTACACGGATCATATGGAAAGTGATACGGACGAGTTACGGACGAAACAATATTCCATCAGCTAAGAAAAGGGAGAATGTATTAGAAATTGATGTTATACCTGACGTATGTCAGATTCTATACTATCCGAACGGCCTGGATTACTCCAAGTTTTAAGTGTGATCGACTATAGGGCTATACTACAAGCGGCAGAAGAACCGGGCAACATCTTAGGAAGACCCTCATAGAAGAGTTATGCAGCTCAGATTAAAGAATGATTTACTTACTGATAATCTGAAAAGCCAATCTATTGTTTATGGTTCTCATGGATTATATTGTATGCGAGTCAATATGCATCATTTACTCATGAGTCTTTCACGATATGGAAGCCTCTCATTCACTCTGCTGACATGCATACAAGTCTCTCGCCTCTGGGCCGCCGAGGGGCTCGGGCGATTTGCAAAACAAAAACTTGAGGCCACAAAATGAAACTATGCATCCATGGGGAGAGTACGATCTCCGTGCTAGATGAGTTTAGTGTGGCGGATATGTGTGGGTTGTCCGTTTCTATGCTGATCATGTCCGGTCTCCTCTTTTTCGCATACGCCTTGTGGCTCTATTAATGGAGCCTCTCTTGCGGTTTCTGGCAAGTAATCTTCAATATCCTATCAACGGTCTTTTTCGCTATGATGTATTGGTGTTGCTCAATAACTTTAATTAGACGATCTGACCACTGGTTCCGTGGTGAGGATTTTGGTAGGTTGCATTCGGTCCATAACCACCCGTTCTAATGACAAAATGTTAATGTTGCGCTTTAATTTAAATAGAATTGAATAAATCTGAGATTATTTTTGGGCTATTCTGTTGCTATCCTCAATTGGTTCGACAGTTCTCGTTGACAGTCAAGTAGAGAACGCGAAGCCCCATCTTAAGAAACTCATGAAAGCTTCTAAACTCGCTGCTCCAATAGATGTGGCTTACGAACTGCACTCTTCCCAAAAAGTCATATGACCAATCGATTCCTTATTTGCGTCTTGGAATTGGAATTCCCTTTTCTTCATCATTAGCAGCATAGAAAATTCGCGACTTTTCCTCTTCTAGCGTTGACGTATAGTTCGTTCCAACTGACGGCCTCAGTCTGTCTATACGGCTTCCGATAGATATATTAAGATATAAATTCTTCCATAGTAGGTGGGAAAATAACCTGATGAGCGTTTTAAAAATGGATTCCGAGACTAGGACTTTGGCAATCTCGCACATGAGATGCTGCTTTGGCCACTGCTATTTGCACAATCAAGGCAAGTACGAAATTATCGTGAAGCTATAAGTTCCAACTATATACTCGTAGAACAGACCGCGGTGCCTGAATGGGCGGACATGTTGTGGAATTATCTGCATGTTTGTAGCCTAGTGCAACTCATCCTGTTCACAATGTGCGGATATTCGTACGGAGTTTACAAGGCAAAGCGGCCGCACGGCCGCCTATGTCCATCCATCCACTTGGCGGGCTTGCGGAGAAACAAGAATGCGACCGGATCAACATCTGCTGGTTGAGATGGACATCAAAACGACCTTAGTCACTCACGACAGTCAGCACGCTATACCGGGAAAGAAACTGTCAGCAACCATCAGCGCACTGTACCAAAACTGGTGCTCCAAGGCTTTCTCATGTTGTGCCTCACATCTACGAGTGTTATTGCGGAGTGTGAGTTTACTCGATGGAAACAGGCGGAGCGGACAATAGACTGAGGATGTACTGTTGCTGTGCGACTTCACAACTGAGCCCCTTACTATCATCGCGATGGCAGAGAATATAAATAACAGCTTCCCAGCGACAATTGTTGCTGAAGAAGAATTAGCATAAGCAGCAAGAATCGTTTAATAGCAGACTTCTAGCAAGACCTCTTACCTACGTATTCTTTACGCGATCACTAACAACATCCACAATGCCTCATTCCAAGTTTTCACCTGAATCAATTCCTGATCTTGCAGGGCGAGTCTATATTGTTACCGGCGGCAATGCCGGCATGTAAGTCAGCCGTTTAACATGTATAATTCCTCCTACAATCGATTTAGTAACAATACTACCTAGTGGTAAGGAGACTGTGATTGGCTTGGCAGCCCGTGGTGCCAAAGTGTATATGGGCGCGCGCAGCAAGGATAAGGCGATGGCGGCTATTCACGAAATACAAGAACAGCTACCATCTGCGAATATTCTTTTTCTTGACCTCGACCTATCCAATTTCCAGAGTGTCATCGCGGCTGCGAAGAAGATACGCGAAGATGAACCCGCATTGCATGGACTTATCAACAATGCTGGCATTATGGGCGTGCCTTACTCTCTGACCGTCGATGGATATGAGGCTCAATGGCAGGTATGCTCATACTGTTTAGGCTGCGAAATCAGCTGCTGTTCTCTTGCTATAGAGAGGTGTATGAGGCTAACAAGAATGATTTAGACCAATTACTTGTCCCATTGGTTGCTCACCCATCATCTGATGCCACTTCTTCAATCTACCGCTCAGTCGAAGCCTGAAGGAACTGTCCGCTTGGTCAACTTGACATCGGACGGACACGCAAGGTTTACGCCTCCGAGCGGAATTCGGTTCGAAGACACTGGATTAGAGAAGGAAAATTCCATGATGAGATATGGCCAGAGCAAACTGGCAAATGTCTTGCATACAGTGCAGCTGAACAAACGATACGGCCCTGTTTCTGCGGAATCTGGCGATGCAGCGATTTGGTTTTCAGCAGTGCATCCCGGCCACATTAACACGTAAGTTCCAACGACTGAAGGTGCATTTGGAAGCTAACAGGAGTGTAGCGATCTGAATAAACAAGCCACGGGGACTGCACCTGCACCCATCTTGCGAATTGCTACTCCCATCATGAGCTGCCTCGGGATCCTTGATAAGCAAGAGAAGGGCGCCTGGTCCTCGCTCTTTGCCATCGCCAGCAGCGACTTCAAGAAGTCGGATTCGGGGGCCTATGTCGTGCCATATGCAAAGATCGGGACACCGAGTGAGCAGGCTCGAGACGCGAAGTTGGCTGAGAAGCTGTGGCAGTGGACTGAGTCGGAGCTTGGCGGCAAGGGTTTGCTCTGAGGGGCGGCGAGAGATAAAGAGATGGAAGATGTGCATGCATAATCAGGAGCAATAGCGACTTCACTCATAATTGATACATCTATGAAAACGTACAACACCTTCGTATTTTGGCTCTGTGTTGAGTTGAGTTGAGTTGAGTTGTGAGCCTTGCTTTGCTTTGCTGAGCATGAAGCGAACTGAGACGACACGGCAACCAATCTGCCCGACTCTAGCCAATCAAGTGTCAGACTTTGCGAGCGAGCCAATGAACAAAACATTCTGTGACTCCATCAACTAAATTGGGGAAATCTGTGATGAGCAAAGCAGCCGAGCCGGGACGGCCCCACTATCAGATGAGAGTCCGGATCTCTGAAGCATCTCCAGAACCGACTCTTATTTACTCCCCTTCATCAATGCTGGATACCTCCATCTAACCGGACTTTATAAAGAAATAGACAGCTGGACAGACATTATCTAGACAAACTAGTTGAAAAACTGGCATACCAACAGAGAAGCTCGATAATATGCCCCAAGATGCTCCCATCCGAAAGGGGAGGAGGAGAGTGAAGACGGGGTGTCAGACTTGCAAGTATGCATAATACGTTCTATCATCAACCATAGCGCATCCTGATGATCATCTTACTGTTTGAAACTAACAAATCGGGTGTAGGAAGCGGCGTGTCAAGTGTGATGAGGGGAGACCGGCCTGCTACAGATGTGTCTCGACTGGTCGGGTCTGTGACGGGTACGGCATATGGGGGGGCGGAGGGAATGCCTGCGGAAGCTCTGTCAAGGTTCCGTTTGTTTCCTCTTCCTCTCTAGTCCGCAGGAATCAGATGCAGCCCCTGCGGAACATTGTCGTCATGTCGCAGACACGCGCGATCGCGGGTAAGCCCGCAAGTCTCGGGTTTGAGTACTTTCGGAGATATACCACCACTAAGCTTCCCGGTCTGTTCGAATCGGGCTTCTGGGATTGTTTAGTGCTGCAAGCAAGCGAACAGGAGCCGGCTGTCCTGCATGCGGTCACGGCCTTGGGGGCGGCTCACAAGAATGAGGAGCGCATCTCACTGACCGAATACAACGAAGCCATCCGGCACTTGCGACGGAGTCTCCATCGTTCAGACAAAGAGGCTCTCCGGGTGTGCCTCATCACTTGTATGCTATTTGTATGCATTGAGCTGTTGAGAGGGGGCTTCAAAGCAGGCCATGCACACCTGACCAATGGCCTCCGTATACTTCGTGAGATCCAGCAGCGCGAGGGAGTCGCCTCTGACGGAGATATTATTCTGCGATCACAAGCAGTATCGGTCGAGGATACTCTTGTCGAAGTCTTCTCACGGCTCAATGTGCAAGTTGCGCTTTTTGGCCAAGTCTCTTCATACTTGCTTTTTGTGGGAGATAGTGCAGAGTCACCGAGAACGTACGATATTCCCCAGACGTTCTCATCTCTCCTCGAAGCACGGAAGTATATGGATGCCCTGATCAACGGATCGCATATCCTAGGGGAACAGGCAAGTCAGCTGATTCTGGGCGGACAATTTATCCCGGAAAGGCTTTACGAGGACCAAGGACGCCTGGAGGCGGCCTTGATGAGATGGCTTCGTGCTTTGGACTTCAGCCACGAAAAGTTGACCAGTCGAGCGGACTTTCGCACCAAATTTGCCATACCTATGTTGCTTCTATATCACACTATGACGAGAATCATGGCCGCCACTGCCCTGCGTGGGACAGACGAAATGATATACGACCGATATCTGCCGGATTTCTCCCTCCTGATCAAGCAGTCGGCTGACCTGTGGGACTTGATGCGTACCGCAATGAAGAAATCTTTTGGTTTGAGAGGCACTAGCAGACCAGACATCAACTTCACCATCGACATGGGTTTCATACCGCCATTATATTACGCGCTGGCTAAATGCCGCCAGCCAAACCTTCGCAGGATGATCCTCGAGTTGCTGAAAGAAGTTCCGCATCGTGAAGGTGCCTGGGATGGATTCACAGTTATTAACATGGGCGATCTGTTGATTGAGATAGAAGAGGAGGGCATGTATGAAGGGATTGAGATCAAGCCGAGCTGCTACTTGCCAGACCCGTCGGTAGCGGAAATATTGCCAACCATCCCAGCATCCCAGCGCTTCAACAATGTCAATGTAGCGCTACCTGATTTCGAGAGCGGCAAGGCTACTTTATTTGGTAGGCGGTACAGAGGAAATAACCAGTGGGAGTCGAAAATTGTGCAGTTTGACTCTGCATTCAGGAAACTCAATCCTATTGCGTGGGATTGTATTCAGAATTCTTGCGTGGGAATGTATTGAATCGTTTTGGGCGAGATTTGATGTATGTCCGGTTTTCATTGTAGCAATACATTGAGGTAGCTTATCGTGTGGGTGCCTGTCTTCAATTTCATGTCTGACTGATACGATTCGAGCCGGCATGTCTCAATAGCATGATTGGAAACCAATCTTACGCGGTTAAACAAACAAGCGTAGAACGGCAGTTTGAACGAGTGACATAGAAACCTTTGCCAATATGCACTTACACGTCAAGTGGATAGGCAATATGAATATTCTGTATATGGGATGATAGTACAATATTGAGTAATATTGGTTGCATTCCATATGTAAAAACTCATCTACCGCATATTCTCTCAGCTTTGACCCCCGTAGGTACACTCGTATCTCTGGTTCATACCCATTATCTTCATCTTGTCGGTAAAGGCTTCAGTGGGGGTCTTGTATTGAAGCCAGCCTTTGAATCTTCAATAGATTGGTGGCGCGATCTAGTGAAGGCATGCCGCATCGAGGGCCGCAACACTCGAACCTAATAGGTCAATGGGTACGATGGCATGCGTGTGTGCAGCTTTCTAGAAATACCAGCACGTAATTCACACGTGGTACAGACTACTGATGGGTGGTGCGATTGCACTTGTTTGGTCAAAAGCTTCTCATTGGCTTGGTCTCCTTAATGCGTACTGTAGGAGGCGAATGAGTTTTATGGTGAAGGGCGAAGCTCCAGCTTGAGAGCACCGTTCGGCCATTGATGAGTTTACATCACCCGGCACAGTCGGTAGCTAAAACAATACCTCGAAGGAGCTCATTGTTCTGCATCCTTACACATGGAATCTTCAATGTGACACGATACATTTGCCTGGCCGTCAAATAAACAAAGACATAGGTCGAGAGAGGACGCTACATGCAATGATTGCTGACCGAGTTCCACATCGCCTGGCTAGCCACAGATCCCTTATCATTTAGATACGAACTGCACCCATGCAATTGCCGTCACGAGTCGCAAGATTTTATATCCGACGGCGCGACTTGCAGCCTATGAGCGAGATCCGGCGTCCCCGCGGGTTATCGAACCATTGAGCGTCGGCTTTCGACGCTGGCGCTTCCCCTCAGCTCTGAAGCGTTTTGCCATGGCGGCGACACTGTGCAAACGAGGCGGAGGCAAGTCGCCATGTTCATCATCAGAATCAGGATTTCTTCTGCCAGAACATCCGTGAGAACTCTATTGCGCTCGATACGTGGGGGATGAAAGGACGTCTTCTTGAAAGTGCCTTGGGCTCTGATAAACGGCTATGAATACAGATACGCTGCTAGTCCCGTATTTGAGAGAGATACACGTACTTGTAGTCGACTCTGAAGGCACATTATCCGGTCTTCAACCCCACAGAAGAAGCTCAAGAATGCGGGGGAGGAGAGCCAGAATTGCAATCGAAACCCCCGTCTATACCCCCATTGTCAGAAACGAGCAGCTCGTTCCCCTTCTTCGATGAACTAAAGCCCCCACGAACAACCATCGAGTTTCTAGCCATCACCAGGTTGCTCCACCCTCGTCGATAAGCCATACTGTAGCTGGGTTCGGCATTTGTCGCTGATTGTTGCCATGTTATCTGCGCTGGCCATCGGGAAATTCCTGTCCTGATGATAGGTATATTTCTTTATCTTGCTTGTTTCCATCTCGAGAATGGGTGTGGGGCGGATCTCTCTTCAACCATCATCTCGACCGACCCCCCACCGTATATGAGGGCATGATCTTCATCGTCTTTGAGCGCGTATAGACGTGCATATTAAAAAGGAACAAGGAACCATGCCGTGCAGCCTGTTCCCGAATGCAACCTTGTGATAGCAGCCTTCTTTGGCACCAATTACATCTCTTTGTTGAACACCCAGTACATCGTGGTGGTGTGTGTCATTCTTCTCTCCCCTGCCCTCTTACATCTGTCGTGTGGGAAGAGCGACACGGCGCGAGACTATACCGGTATCCAATTGTGTACGGCAGAACCCGCGAACCTGCAGAGAACCTGAGACGGATCTCGGATCTGAACGATCTAACCTCCATAAAGCCATCATCATGGGCCAGCCAGATTTGAATGAGAAGGATGAGAGGGGTCTGCAGTCCGTGTCTTCGTTCCGCCCTGGAGTGACGAGCGGTGTGTTGGAAGACTATGCAGACCCTGATGTCCAGAATGAAGCCGAATCGACTCACAAGGGAGAGTTTGGCACGAAGCGTGACCTTGTAAGTCACTGAATACTACCTACTCTTCTTCGATGCGAAAGAGTATTTGACTGATTGAGATTGTCGATAGAAACCCCGCCAGGTTTCCATGATTGCTGTCGCCGGAACTATTGGTACTGGTCTATTTCTAGGATCTGGTGCTGCATTGGTTAATGGCGGGCCTGTGGGCTTCTTCCTTGGCTACACCATTGTCGGCTGCTTGGTTGGCATGATGATGTACTGCCTGGGTGAAATGTAAGTCTGGTTACTAACATGTTCCAAGCTATTCTTGTGTGGTGCTAATCTTGAGTCTATAGGTCCGTCTATTCACCAAACATTGGCGGTTTCATCGAGATGGGCAACAAGTACATCTCCCCCGAAGCTGGGTTCGCGATGGGCATCAACTACATCCTACAGACTGGTCTGGCTATCCCCACAGAGATTACAGCTACCGCCGTCATGATCAGCTACTGGGATCATGTCTCGGATCACGTATCAGCATATATCGCGGCCTTTTTGGTCCTGAGTATCGGCATCAACCTTCTCGGCGTCAAATACTTTGGCGAGATTGAGTTTGTGTTTGCCTGCATGAAGGTGCTGATGCTTATTGCTCTCATCCTATTCGGCTTGATAGCTGATCTTGGCGGCGTCAATGGCGTATACACTGGCGGCCGCTACTGGCGAGATGAGCCATTCAATGACTCGTTTGCAAACTTGTCGCCGGTCTCACTCTCACGTTTCCTCGGATTCTGGAAAGTTCTTACTCAAGCTGCTTTTGCCTTTGGTGGTATCGAGGGTATCAGTGTGCTGGCCGGCGAGGCGCACAACCCTAGGAAGACGATGAGAAGGGCGGTCAGAACAGTCTTCTATCGAATTGGTAAGTGGAAGAATCTGGAGTACCAAGGACATTTCTACTGACATTCTCCCATAGTTGGACTGTACCTTCTCACCGTATTGATGATCTCCCTTAATGTCAGCCAACACTCACCAGCGTTGCTCGACGCAGTCGCCCAGGGCGGTTCCACTGCGGCATCGTCGCCTTTCGTTGTCATCTGCCAGCAAACCGGCGTCAAAGTCCTCCCAAGTGTTATCAACGCTGTGGTAAGTAGCTAAGAATCTCAGGCCATGGACGGCTTATACTCACAGCTGAGCTCAGGTTCTGACGTCTGCACTCTCATCATGTAACGAAAACGTCTTCGCCGTAGCGAGAACGCTGCTCGCGCTATCTCGACAAAGTAAGAAGACTCTTGCTTCAAAGGCCTCAGTGGCAGCTGATCACTGGATGCTAACATTGCCCGCCTAGGATCTATGCCTCAATGCTTTCTCAAGACCAGCCGCTTGGGCACACCCTTTTGGGGCGTTCTGGTATCTTTCTGCTTTGGACTGTTGGCTTTCCTCTCCGTCTCCAACGGCTCTGCCCAAGCTTTTATTTGGCTTTCAAACTTGTCGGGTAATTACTAATCTCTGAGGACCCTTTGTATGCTTATTGACTGACATTTTAAATTTAGCCCTCAGCAGTTTGATTGCATGGATCTCCATCTGTGCCTGCTTCGTCAGGTTTTATCGTGCCCTGGCAGTTCAGGGTATCGATAGAAGAAATCTGGATCTCCGAGGATGGTCCCAGCCATATATGGCTTGGATTTGCATCGTACTCTTTACAATCATCCTGTTCTTCAATGGGTTCCAGGCATTTATTCACAAATTTTCTGTGTCTGGTTTTTTCGCTTCCTATGTAACGCTGCCAGTGGTTGCTTTGTCATTCATTGGGTTCCGAGTCTACCTGTGGCGGACTGGAAAGGCATATGGGCTGACGAATCTCAACGAGATTAATCTTGGCAATGGGCCAGCCAAAGCTCTGCGTGGTACTCGGTATGATCTTGGGTCATCATGAGAACAAGGCCTGTATGACACTGCAGGAACAAGTCTGAATTATGAGATAATGTAATGTAAAGCTAGTTGAAATTGCAATAAGACTATATGATACAGTACGAGTCTCTTGTAATAGCAAAGCAAAAGGCAATATTTGTATGGACCGGGAGATGTCATCTTTCTCAAACTTATCGCTCAATAGGAGAGTTTCTCACAAAACCAATCCGGTTTCTGCAATGGGGCTATCACAAAGTGCCTGCATGTATTACAGCTACTAAGACTGCGGGGTCGGATACGAAATCACCAACCGGTGGTGCGATCTTCATGTCCTTACCCTCTTGGATTGTGATACTGAGTAAACTGGGGCGAAGTCGGATGTTATCTCCATGCTCGCGCCCGTCTCGGCATTCCTAGGCACTTTTTCAACCGTTGGCATCTTTGCCAAACATGATAAGGAATACTACATAACTTCCCCCGCTTCTACAGACGATGTTCCGTATCCCGATCGTTCCACGGGCGCTTGATATGAATTGGGCAGCTGGCTATCTCCAGTGGAAGCAGCGGATAGTTTTTGGAGGACAAAAAGCTCCACCATGTCTACCTCGCACCGCATGCAATGTGTTGTTACACGTCATAGTTGATTCTGCGCATGAATTCTACCCGCCAGACTCTTAAGATTGAAGACCAAAGCAGGAGAGACTTGGCTTCAATGATAACTTCAGTTAACTACTAGAACAATACAGTTGTGCCAAATGCTTGATGAAATCATAGATTCAGATCTAAGAGATCTCTATTGCACCCCACCAATTATGAAACCCTCCTCCAGCTTTGCTGCCTCCGAGAAAGAGGGGCAAGAAACGCGTTGTGACGGTATGGTGGCCGACTGGGGTTGCAGCAATTTATCCAAGGGGTATAACCCGGCATATGCAAATGGTGGTAATGCACCTCCCCTCTTGGTCTGAGACATGCTCATCAAAATCCACGGCAAAATGTCTCACGGCATAGAATGCAGCTGCGGCATGAATTCCGGAAAGAATTTTTCTCATTGTTGGCCCGACGGTTGGTAACTTGTGTGATAAGACATGGACGATGTAACGCAAGGAATTGAACTGGGGATCGCTGAGATCTGAGGGGTTGCTGGCAACGGCAGAGACAATGGAATACATATGGAGTCGTGATGGCAGCACCTTTGGTGCAGGGCGCTCTCCATCTGTCTCGGTTTGTTGCTAGCATAGTAATAAGAGACAGTGGCAGTATGGCGACCTTGAACCGAGCTGTCAAGGCTGTTGGTCTGCTTTATGGACTTACAGCGACTACGCAAGTTCGGGCCGCCTCGTTTGATCCCTTGACACATGTCGACCTTCTCATTGGCAGCAGCAATGGTGGCAATGTTTTCCCAGGAGCTACTCTTCCGTTTGGCATGGCAAAGGCCGTAGCCGATACGAACAGCGGCAGCAACCAAGGTGGATTTACTCTGGATGGCTCGTCTGTCACCGGGTTCAGCGTCATGCACGACTCTGGCACTGGAGGCTCGCCGTCGCTTGGTAATTTCCCACTATTTCCGTATACTTCTTGCCCAGGCGGCGAAGTAGACGGTTGTTCTTTTCCTAAGAATGACCGTGTCAAGTTTGGCAGCTTCTCCAACGAGAGCGTTGTCGCGAAGCCGGGCTACTTTGGAATAACCCTCAACAGCGGGCCCAAGGTTGAGATGACAACGTCTCAGCATGCGGCACTATTCAAGTTCACGTTCCCCAATGCAGGCCCTGATGATAAGCCGCTGATCCTGCAAGACTTGACGGATCTTTCAAATTCGAGGCAAGACAATGGCACCGTGAGCGTGGACGGAAAGACGGGCCGCTTTACCGGCAATGCCATTTTCGTTCCCAGCTTTGGTACCGGCACCTATAAGTTGTACTTTTGCACAGATTTCTCAGGCGCGGAAATCTATGACAATGGCATCTTTGTGAACTCGCGCGCCAGTTCCGACGTCAAAGATTTGACAGTCTCGCGCTCTATCAATGGCTACCCGTTACCGGGCGGTGCTTTTGTCCGCTTCGCCAGTGCTCAAGAGCCCATATATGCTCGTACTGGTGTCAGCTTCATCAGCAGTGCTCAAGCGTGCTCCAACGCGGAGAAAGAAATTACCAAATGGGATCTCGACAAGTATGCCAATGAAGCCGCTGATATCTGGCGCAAGAAGCTTTCCCCTATTACCATCAAGGCTGGTAATGGTGTTAGTGAGGACTATATCAAGTCATTTTACTCGGGAATCTATCGCACGCTGGTCAATCCTCAAAATTATACCGGAGAGAATCCTCTCTGGAATGACGGCGAGCCATACTACGACTCCTTTTATTGTATTTGGGACTTATTCCGATCTCAAATGCCCTTTATGACTATTCTGGATCCTGCGGCTCTTACAGAGCAGATCCGTTCGCTGATATCCATCTACGAACATCTGGGATGGCTGCCTGACTGTCGTATGAGTCTCTGTCCGGGCTATACCCAGGGTGGCTCAAACGCAGACAACGTCTTGGCAGACGCCTACCTCAAGGGCCTCAAAGATGGAATCGATTGGGAAAAGGGCTACGAGGCCGTTGTTAAAGATGCAGAAGTTGAGCCTTATGCCTGGTCCACGAACGGTAGGGGAGGCATAGACTCGTGGAAGAAGCTCAATTACGTTCCCGTACAAGATTTTGACTACAAGGGTTTTGGAACCATGACGCGCACCATCAGTCGCACTCTCGAGTATAGCTATAACGACTTTTGCATCTCCCAGATTGCTGGAGGGTTGGGTAAAAAGGGAGACCAAGAGAAATACATCGAATCCAGCGGCAATTGGCAAAACCTGTTTAAAGCTGACCAGACCTCGCTCTTCTCAAATGGGACTGACACTGGGTTTAAAGGCTTCTTCCAAGCCAAGTTCTTGAACGAAACTTGGTTCACACAAGATCCATTGATGTGCAGCAACTTGGATTCCAGGAGCGTGTGCTCGCTTCAGAACTCTGGGGCTGAGACATTCGAGAGTAGCACTTGGGAATACGGCTTGTCAGTTTATGAGATTTTCTTCAGGAGCTCTACTTTTCACTTGATGTTGAGACTAACGCACATTCTCTGTAGCTTCGTTCCACATGATCAGGCCAGTCTGCTTAACCTTTATGGTGGCTCTGACGCTTTTGTCAGCCGTCTGGATTATATGCACGACCAGGAGATTACATAGTAGGTGACCTTTAATGACGTTTACCTCGTCCTTTTAACTAACAATATTTCAGTATCGGCAACGAACCCAGTTTCCTTACAGTTTTCCAATACCATTATGCTGGCCGACCAGCCTTGTCTGCTGAACGCAGTCATTTCTACATCCCCAAGTTCTTTGCTCCTACGCCAGATGGACTGCCAGGTAATGACGACAGCGGCGCCATGGGCAGCTTTGTTGCCTTCTCCATGATGGGCCTATTCCCAAATCCTGGCCAGGATGTCTATCTCATTATTCCACCCTACTTTGAGAGCGTTAGCATCAAAAGTCCGATTACAGGGAAGACTGCGACGATTCGCAACGTCAACTTTGATCCCACTTACAAGAATGTGTATATTCAAAACGCTACTTTGAATGGCAAGCCTTACACGAAGAATTGGATTGACCATAGCTTCTTCCTTGAAGGAAAGGAGCTCGTACTCACTCTGGGTAGCAAGGAGAGTTCATGGGGTACTAGGGTGGAGGATCTCCCGCCGAGTTTGAGCCCTTACAATAGTAGCAGCGTTGCCCGCACTTCTGCGCCAGCTAAAAGATCCTATCGACCGCGCTTTGACAGTGGGAATATAGGGATGATGTTTCATTGAGTTAGATGGGGCATCCTTGTAGCTACATGATAGCACAGCTTCAATCTTTTGAATACCACATCATCAAGTTTAGATTCTCGACTTATCATATGAAATGTTGTTCGTGATATGTTATACACGCGTCAGGTGAAATTTTGAAAGTCATGGCTTTTTAATTCTTTTCAAATCCCGTAATGCATAACCTATAGAGTATATCCACCCAATATTTCATACGCCTCATAAAATCCCTAGTACGCCGCTCTACCGCCGCTTTAGTCCCTGTTTTTTACCAAACAAACATTTCCTCAAATAGCTCAACGTCAATGTGATCCTTCTTGGTCTGCCTAATCACGGCCTGCCGCGTTGTGTCGGCAATTTCTGCCGGTCCGCAGACAAAGACGGCCGTCTTACCCTGGGAATGAGTGACAAAGGTGTCAACCACGGAGTGGATGTCAGGTCGTGATTTCCTGAATCTAGGATCGGCGATGCTGTTTCCAGCCTCTTCGGTCTTGGGTGTGGCGTTGGGAGAGTCTGACGTGATATAGAATTCCATATTGAGCCTTGATGCTGCCAGCGCAGACCCTTCAGTGGCGCGAAGATCGTTGGCAAGTACATCTCGAACGAAACCCTCGTCTCGCACGATCCATGCCAAGCGGACCTTGGGAGGTGTTTGCGAATCCTTCTGATCCTCAAAGAACATGCGGAGGTAGGGCAATACTGTTGTAATACCGCTACCTCCAGCAATGAAAAGCACCTCGTCAAAGTGATCAAGACGAGCAGGCGTACCGTAGGGACCCTCGAGGAAGGTTCTAACACGAAGGGGTCCGGATTCGCTCTTGCTAATCAATCTGTCTCGCAGTCTTCGGGTCATTCCATCGCGAGGACGAATCATAAAGGTCATGTATGAGTCACCCGGTTCAGAGCTCAACTCTGTAACACGAGGAGACCGTGTGCCAGCCTCTTTGTCGCTGGGATGATCGCTGCTGCTGCCGTATGACGGGATATCATCGATTTGTTTGGATCTTCCTGCCAGAGTGAAGGGGTGAGACTCCCAGAAGTGCAAACTGGGGAAGTACACGAAGTAGTAAGTTCCCGGGGTTTGGCGAGCGGCATTGATTGAAGGCTTGACCTGGAGACGGATCATGCCAGTCTCTTCGCTGTAGCTGGCCAATGCAAGAGAGCCTTGTCCGAGGAAGGTCTTGTAGTTCATGGCAATGACGCGCAGCATACGGAGGAAATGGTCGCCAGCCCACAGACCAACACAAGCCCACACCCAGACCTTATACATGCCTTTGAACTGGCCCTCGATGTGGCTGACATGCTGTTAGTAAAGAAACATACAGAGTAAAGAAGCCAGATGACGTACTAAAACAGCGCAGCAAGGAAGACAGCTGCCAGAGAAGCATGGGCAGCCTTGAAAAACTCATAGAGTCGGCTACGCAGAGGAGCAAAACCAAAAGCTGCGCCAAGGCTCAACGATATAATCATCTGTGGCCTCTATTAATACCCATACAAGATATATTGGATGCAAATTGACAGCTTACAAGAAGTCCATAGCGGAAAATTTCATCAGTACGCAACTCCTCGTGGTAACCTTCCCATCCTTGTTCTGTTTGTCATATAAGCAGTGTTTTATTTAAAGTGTATCAACCAGATGTGCTTACCATTGACATAGTAGGCGGAAAAAATAACGCCGTGGCAGATGCCCTCGACTATGAGGGTCAGGGCCAGCCAGCGATGGAAGATGCTAAATGTCCTGTAGCTCCATCCCGTGGCATAGATGAGGATGTTGGCTCTTCCACTGAAAAGAAAGATGAATGGCAGTTCGGCCGTCATGAAGATACCGAGTCGATCAGCGAAAATTCGGCAGACCTGTCCTGTAATAGTTTTGTAGCTGATGGCCATGTTAGAACAATGTCATGGTAAAAAGTAAATCGAGAATGCATACTAAATATTGCCGGTAAAGACAGGGTAGTGGAAAGCCAGCATGAAGATCTGTGTAATGATGTAGCCAGCAATGACCAGGGATTGCAGACGAAGAGGAACGGTGAACCATCCCAAGGGCTGATGATGATGGTATGAGAATGTAGGGGCCATCATGAGGTTGCGATGGAACCAGCCCTTGATCTTTGCCGGCACAGTATTCTTTCGTACTGGTTGGCCGGAGCGTTTCACTGGAAGCAGTGCGATAGCGTGGCTGACCGTGGCCAGAAACAGCACCAATCCCCAGTAGGCGTATGGAATCCATCTATCATCATACAACTATTAGCAGATGGGGTGGTGGTGAAGGAATATTGCGTAAAAGTAACGTACCGTAGCTTCTGGTGGTATACAATGTTGGTGTAGTAAGTGTTGACAGTTCGATGAGAGATGTCCCAATTTGCCTGCGAGGGAATCGACACAACGTCCACGACAGTCTTTTGTGTCTGCTCGACAGTGGGGAGACTATCAATGTACTCTTGCGTCACATTGGCGACAGTGCTTCTATACGCATCGAGATTGACCACCTTGGCAGACTTCTTGCATGTTGCAGCCCACCAATTGATACCGGGAACCAAGTCCTTCTCCTCACAATGCTCCCATAGACACAGGTATGTCGAAGTGACACGCAGGGGGTGTGTGCAAAGCGTCTGCTCCGTTACGTTATCAGAAGCGAATTTGGTCTTGGACAAGGTGTAGTAACACGAGGCTCCGCAAACCTCGAGCCCGAGGGGCTTGGCCGCATGGGCACAAGCAGCGAAGAGGAGGCACAGCAGGTAGGAGGTCCGTGACAACATCTTGTTATCTGCGTCCTTTCAGGCGGCCAACGGTTGTTGAGAGCTGACAGCCGGAGAGCAAGCCGCCTCTGAGAGAGAGAGAGAGGCATCAGAGTCTTGATATATATATGTCAATTGCAAACTGGGATAGTAGTATTTGCCAATTCTGGCAAGTGATCGTATCCACATAGCGGACTTTTGACTACAACCTCTACGAAGGGTGGGCTCACTGAAGACATACTTAATCGGCCAATACCCGAGGCATCAATAGCGTGGCAAGTATTAGCTTTCCATCTATCCACCAGAATCTGATATCAGACAGAGCCAGTCGGGCTGCTGCGGAATAGTTCTTTCCACCAAATAGTCCACATTTTCGGAGGAACTAGCCGTATTGTCTCGACTCGAACCTGATGAAGGGCTGCCGGGAGAGCCATCGGAGTCGGCTTTCGGGACAACGTTGTCTAGGGCTGGGTTGGAGATGGTAGGGGTGCCTGGCTCAGATCTCTCAACAGCCGAAAGGGAAACATTTTGTGTGTGATTGTCAGATACTCTCAAAATGGGCTTGCGGAGCCTGGTCGTGCCAAGTGTGTGGAGTCAATGCTGATTGATACCTTGGCCTTTGGAGACCTTCCCGACCGGCTGTGACCTTGATGTTGATCAAGGACCGATAGAGACAAATTAAAAACACGCTGGATTCGCTGACATATGTAATGTAACAGTGAGCCGTGGCAAGATTAATATAACAATATCCCAATTGGTCGTGGGAGGCCACCCTCTCAGAAAGCTTCAATTTTCAACGCACAAACACCCATTTTTGGCGACTACTGCACGAGAATTGGAGACGCCGAGGTCGCATGTTCACTATCACCGCTTAAGACAGACTAAGTGGGTAGAACTGGAAACAAAGCCAGGGATGGTGGAGTGACGATGCCCGCTAGAGATTAGATGGGATTGATAAGATGATCAGATAAAATTTTTTCACAAGCCACCACCGTCGTGAGTTTGTTCTTGTAGCTTGTAGCCCGTCTCTCACTCGTGTGACTCCATCGAATTCGTCCTCCTGATTGGCCTGCCAGGTCTCAATCGGGTATTTTCCGTGAAGGGGGGTTCGAGGTGAACCCACAGATGCCGAAAATGCCTCGACTCGAGCCCTCAAAGCACGCCATTGATAATCACTTGTCCCAACAATGTTTCCTTCTCCATTTAAGCCGCTGCAGGAAAGATGAGTTTCTCAATTGAGCCGAAGCCCGCCGCCTTGCTCGGGGGGAAAGTTCGAGTATACGAGAAACTGGGCAGATGGAAGAGCGGAGGCAAAAGCCACATGCAGTTTTCGTCTCCCAAGGCTCGGCTTGGCTTCCCGCTCTGGAGAACATGGCGACGGCTGTGACTCTGTCATTTAAAGTGCCATTAGCCTAGATAGCTTAATTAAGGTGAATCATCAATGCTTGTAGGGCTCAAACCAGTGCCAAGTGCCGGTTTAATGTCGGCGGCCTGGGGGGACTTGGGATTCAAATTATCCTTGCCCCGATGCAACATCAAGCACTTCGGCCCGGTAAAATACCTACCGCAAAGTCTTTCCTGATGAGCAGCCGGGGTATGACAAGGCGGGCTTTTAGCCATGCACTTGTGGTTGCCCTGCCTGTAGAGACTATTGGATGGGGCACCAAATGCCGCAGATCGATGAGCGCTGATGGAGGGTTGCCAAGCACTGTCACTCGGAGAATCGGCGATACGACTGACTTTGATGGTCGTTTTTACCTCTGGGTGCTCTGATATCGTCTCTGGAGACAGTCTGGCTGCATATTAGTTTTTGCGGAGTGCATCGAGACAGATATTAACACAAGTCGGAGCGGAACCATGGATCCGGCCGAAAACTTCTTTGCAAGTATATCCTTGTAGGACTAATGCATCTATATATAGGTCACCGTTTGGGAAATGCAACGCCGCGGAGTGCAGAGGGCAAGTTTCCTTGCACAATCGCGCACTCAATGGACCGCTGACTCCGTCTCATCAGTGGTTTCAATTGCCTATTCTGGATGCACATGCTGTATTTGGCAGTAAGATAGAATGTCTTGATTGTGCTCCGGACATGATACACAAGATAAGCATGCAGCAGCTCATGGTCAGGTAGCACGACATGGTACTGCAGTAATGGCATGGTATACAAGGCGCGGGAGAGATCGACCTCTAACGCATATTGTTGCTTTCATGATCGGGTCATTGAAAAGGGAGAAAGAAGCAAACCCCCAAAGCAAATACATCTCCCTTCACAAATCAATCTTGACAGCAATGGCATTCGAGGCATGGTAGCTCGAGACGAATAGCCACGCCCTGCGTCTGCCTCCCTCTTCTTTTGGATCAATGGCCACCAGCACGGAGACGCTAGCAGTTCGAATTCTGTGTCCATCATCTTGAAAGATCACGTTGACATCCCAATTTCCCCCGTCTTTAATTGCAGCACCTCCTTCTTCGCTTTTGCCAGCTTTAGGCGAGGCCTTCCACACCATGATGGGGTCCAGAACAAACTCCTTTCCCTTGTTACTGAAGAAGTCGATGCTCCTCGTCGGGCCACAGGAAACAATGCCGCTCGCGTCAAAGGAGCTGTTGGCATATGGATCCCTGAAATAGCTTGGATTGTCAATAGCCGACCCAAACTCGACCGTTTCAGTCACCTCGATAACCTTGTTGGCATTTCCCCGGATTTTTCCTACATGCATGAGGCCACTGGCACACCCATTCGCAAAAATATCATCTTTAGCTCTCCCGTGACACAATCCATTCAGGTTGTGCAGATTCTCCAGTGCAATCGACGCATGGACTCCTGCACTGTCACCACCATCAACCGACTCCGGCTCTTGGAGCTGGACGTGAATGACATTGGTCCATGTAGCAATAGGAAGGAAGTCTTCGACCATCCTCATGAATCCCTCAGTATAATAGTGGTCATTCGTCACGAAGAACGATGTCGGAGATTCAGCAACCAGGTCATTTGGCGTTACGAAAAGGGGGTGCCATATTGTTCTGACGTGTCGCGCTGTCTCAGAGCCAATGACATGGTGAAATAGCTCCACCACCGAATGCGACTTTGGGGCATTGACGTCGCCGTTCTCACGGTAATGGTCGGGGTTAGGCTTGTGGTTGACGGCAAATATGTAAACTGCTTCGCCTTTCGGTTTATCCGGATCATCAATAACATCAATGCCATGAGTCACGAATGGGCCGCTAAAACCCTCGAGGGCCAGGATCCGAGATTTGAATGTCTACGTCAACGCGTTAAAACCCAATTTCATGCATTGACACGGGACCTTGGCGTTTATTAATCATTCTTACCTTGGGATCAATAACTTGGAGGTTTCCCTTCATCCGTTCCGTCGATGGGTTGCTAAAATGTTCAAGAGGAGGGAACCATATCAGGCGGCTTCCTGCAGATTCTTCACAGGCACCAAAGATGAGGCCGCTTGGTTCATGGTGGTGCAAGTCTTCACAGTTGACCGCGTTTTCAATCACTTTATAGTCTTCTGGAGCCAATTCAGTCGCCTCTGGATTCCGAAAGAGGCCAGAGATGTAGACTGTTCGCTGTACGTAAAAGTTGTACACGTAGCCAAGTAGTACAGCAAGCAGCACCACGGCAATGGAGAGACGGCCCGCCATGATGGCAACTCAAAGGACAAAGGCAATAGTTGACGAGCAGTTGACAAAAACAAATTAAAGTCTTTATGTGTGGAGCTAAAGAAAAAAAAAGGTTTGCTTATTATGATTCAATTGTAACATTTCGCCATTCCGTTTAGGAGCATCAGGAATGCGGGGGACCGAGGTTCGGCTGTGGAGAGGCTTGTTTCACCCGGAGACTTCAATGGCAACACTCGGTACATGTACTGACTATATGTACCTAGGTATACAGAACTTGATTACACGAGCGGAGAAGGAGAATGACGGGGGGCTGTGATTTGAATGATACAATGGCTGACAGAGACAGGATAATAATAAATCAGGAAGCGGGGAAGGGATTGGATTACTTCATGTAGGGGTAATCTCAACACCAGGACGTTACGACCAAATTTAATGCGATACAATATGCAAATTCTGGACCGACGACAAATTCAAACGGAGTTAATGATAATTCTTTTTTGTCCCTCACAGGGAATGTCTAACTATTGTTGCTTATTTCATGTTTTGCAGCAGATACTTGAAGCCTGCATAGGCCTCCTCTCCGCTGGGCACAATCTGGTTGGCGGGGAGAACGAATCCGTATCTCCCGGTGTCTCTGAGCTCGGATGTGAAGGTGTAGTCTGCCTTGACAACATCATTCACATAATCGACACTGGAGCCAGTGGCCTGGTAGATGGTCGAGCAGATGGGACCATATTCAAACGAGGTGCCGTGAACAGCACGGATGGCAGCAACGGCACCCTTAGCGAGGGACTGCAGCTCGCTGTTGTTTGGCGCAACAGCAGAGCAAGAGTATCCATAGGCTAGAAATATGGCATCATCAGTAAAAGAGGCACAGCAGGTTTTTCTATGGGCCTTGTGGGCACTCACGGGTCATGAAGAGCTGAGAGTAGGAGTGATAGTCGATGTAAAGCTTGAGGCCTTGGGCCGTCTTGATCTTTTGGATGTAGGCAGAGAGGGCCTTGAACTCGACAGAGTCACCAGCAGAGGCACCTTTGAAGTCTTCAGCACAGGGGTTGGTAGATGCGCCTCCTGCGACATTCCACTGGTAATTCCAGTTTCGGTTGATATCACGACCGACACATGAGCTGCCGGAATTTGTTTGACGGTTCTTTCGCCACAAGCGATCAGTGCTTTGAGTATACAGGAAGCCTAGAGAGGTAAATGTTAGGTTGGGAGCTTATATCTCGGAGGGAACGCGCAATCTCACCGTCAGGATTCACAACTGGGAAGAAGATGAAGTCATATTTGTCCAAAAAGCCCTTGGTCGTGGCGTCGGTGCTGGTGAGCAGAGTATAGGCAAAATATTCGACAACCAGAGTAGTGATCCATTCTCTGGCGTGAACAGTTCCGTGGAGAATGACGGCAGGCTTGACGCCTTTGCCTGAGCTGCCCCAGAAGTGGATGCCGGTAATGGCGTTGCCATTCAAAGAGTTTCCAGAGGTGACAATCTCTGAAGTGTTGGGGAACTGCGCCGAGAGGTCTCTGAGGAACTGCAGGTGGTCTGCATAGGCATGGTACGCGGTGAACCATGTGCTGTTGACGGCCTTGACAGCTTCAACGGAGTAGGGCTGGAACGTGGACTCTTTGTCGATCGAGAGCCCAAGATCTTCGTGCATGACCACGGGCTTCAAGTCCGACGTCTCCTTCTTGAAAGCCTCAAGTTGGCTAGGCTGCACTACGACATCTGCGAAAGATCCTACTTTCCTGGCAGGCTTCCAGGTCTGGAGGTTCAGCCTGTCCACAATGTCGTTGATTCGGCCAATGTTGTCGGCCTCGACGGACAGTCGGAAGACTTTGTGTCCATCATAAGAGACCTTATGAGGCTGAAGAACGGCGGCTGATGCCGATGCAATGAGGGCGGAGAGTAGAGCAAGGGACTTCATGGCTGGCAAATGCTAACGATACTGGAATGGGCCGAGTTTGTGCTTTGGTGATACCAAGCTAGGTACCGAGAGGAGAAGGGATTCCGTCCGATATACGTTTACGTCGCATGTTATATAGTCGGTCATTCCTCCTCATTCAAAGCCATTCTATTGCACATTATCGGTATCAAATGCCGGTAGGACTTGCACCATTGCCACGATTAGAAGGTAGTAGCCGCGAAGAAGGCAGTAGAGTGGTTATCAGATTGAAGATGTCAAATCCCCGCCAATAGCTCAGCAAAATAAACGAGAGCAGTGCAACGCTGTGAAGCCGATGAACAGCAAACAAGCCAAGATGGGTAAAAAAAAAAAAAAAAAAAAAAAGGTCTTCACCTTTGGAGCTGTCAAAAGCGTTCGAGGCCGTAAACGATCAAATGCCCCGAACCCGCTAATCGGATCACGTCAAGGGGGGTCCGCATCACGCAGATCCAGCCACGATCTGGACCAGTTCATAACCACTGAGATACTCGAGTGCCTTGGCCTGCCGAGTCGAGTTGATGGGAACTGCCGAAGAGAGCTGGTATTCCGCGGGAGGCGATAAGAGGGAGGGGTTGTGTGTAAGGCAATAGCATTCCAAGCAGATCGACCTGCCAGAAGGAGAGTCGCTGGTTCTCTCGATACGATGGGACTTTTGACCAGCGATAATTAACACGGTGACGAATTATCATGCATACGACGCCACTTTTGCCGACGATATCCATGAGATCAGAAGGACAATAATAGAGGCTCAAATGACGCAAATAGAATTCCTTGCTTCTTTTCTCTCTACTGAGGAACAATAGAACGAGTCACTATATAAGCACGATCCAATGACTATAGTACGATCTGTCTTTGGTATTATGACCTATCTATCTACATCCACGGCCTACTATAAAGCCAATATTTCCCGAGGAATGCTCCAGAGGTCATGAGCGCTTCGCCTCCGCTAAATGTGGTGCCCGATGTAACGGGTATGGGGACACCGGCCAAAAACAACCAACCAGATGTTGATCAATATATTAAAGCCTACCAAAGTTCCATTTAAGCATGTCTCAGCCAATCCTCTACCGAGATCTTTCTGCGACTGTCATAACAGGAAGCTGCATAGGCTCATCGGCTCTCGGAAGCAGACATTGGATGCTTCCCAACCTACCCTCAATACGATATTACTACGCCACCGGTGATAATTTGGCAACTTTTCGGCATACAAGTCATAGACATGGAAGTCTCGGCATGCTCTTCCTCTCCTCCTCTTGAGTACCCTACAGTAAATGGTTTGACGGCTGGGGCGAGCGATTTGCATCGAGATCGTGAACTAGCATTCTCCAGCAATCAAATCCACTAGGTAGCGGGATATAGCCGATTCTATCAATATAGTCAATGAGAATTATGACGAGGTATGAAGAAAAAAACATGTTATCCTAGAGTCAATACAATCACATGAAACTTTGTGTAGCATCTTGTGGAGGGTCACGGTTGTCAATGTCGTATTTAAATGTGCAACTCGGAATCATGTACTTTGCTATCACGTTTGTCAAAGCATCATAGCGGTTGCACCATATAAGTTATTGTATAAGCAGACTTATTAGTAGCTTCATCTCTTTCAATCCTAGCATTCCTCCGCCGAATGGCTACAGTATGAAGAAATCCCGCCAGTCTTTCGATTTATGCAGCATTTTAGATAAATAATTAAAGAATCAAATAGTCGTTGTAGTCTTGCGTTTATTTGTATTTTATTTCGTTCTATTTCTTCTTATATGTATCAAACACAGCGCAGTATTTGGCATATCGTGTAAAGCACACGCCACCAGGAGATGACGGTTCAAGTGACTGTATTTGGGCTCATCAATACACGTGAAAATGGATACGAGGAATGAGATGCTGATGAACTATAAAAGGAAAGTAGCAATGTCCGTCGATGCAAATGAGTGTCTGATTGTCATTTTGGGCTGCGCATTGCTGCTTCGGATTGCTACCCTTGAAATTGTGAGACAGGATTTACAAAGTTTAAACGGTCTCCCAGCCATCTTCACACTAAAAATCAACGTAGCAAGAATTTACACCTCATTGTGCGCGTTAGTATTAGTTCTCCTGCATTTCCTGCATAAGAAAATAACGAGGTGGGCACCCTCAATCTCAGTTGCTTCAAATTGCTGAATCTCATGGATTGTAATAAGATGCCGCTAACGGCCGACACTAGCAAAGCTTAAAAGCTTATTATGTAGAGCTGGTTGCAGAAGAAGAACTCAAATAAACCTGGGATTTCCGTTGGATAATTCGGAAAGCCTCCTGTTTACGCGTTAAATCTCTCACAGTTCCCTACAACGCGTTTGACGGCTACATAATATTCTGCTGCATCTTTCGTTCTCCATTTACTTTGTAACCTCTCCTACTCCGTATATTTCTCCAGCAATCAATACGAGCATTTGTGTATCTGCGCTTATACCATCATCTCGCTAACAAAGCTTGAAGAATCGACAATCCCAGAACTCGATTCCCACAGTGTTGATCCATGACACTGCCGTACTCGTATGCATCATAGGGATATCCACTTTGCTTCGAGCAACACGCAATAAAGAAGAAGCGTCTTATTGCGCTTTGCTGGGAGAGTAAAATTCCGTCAAAAAGGCCTGTTCAGATTGTCCTCCTGTCAAAATAATTATTCCGTCCCATTTCCCTTTCGAAAGCACTTGCGCAAAGGTGTCGGTCGACTGGATTCAAGTCTGGGCACTCCGTATTCCTAGTCAGCGGGAGCCGTCATAACCGAAGCATGAATACTAGACGAGTTTTAGGACTGGATCCCGCTAGAGTCCCCAGCTATTAATTGGGTAAGTAATTAAATGGAGGGGCTATTGATCAACTGGCGTTCAGCTCCTTTCTTTGAAGCTTTGTAGCTTTTCTTCTCTTAAAGATTGAGTGTTTCTTCTTTCCCCTCTCCGCGTGGGGATAAGTCATCGCTGCGAGATGGCCGGGAAGCCAAGAGGCCAAGAGGCCAAGAAGCCAAGAAGCCAGGAAGCGAGGCCAAGACGGATCGTAGACCAACGAGTATCCACTGGTAAAAATCCCGAGACAGATGACTTCCAACGTCCGTAGCTTCGCACTCACAAATCCACGCAGTTTTAGACTTCAGCTCTGCTAGTTGGTGTCGGTTCCCCTGAATCACGCCCGCAAGCGGCGAGTAAACTACATACTAGCCCGGATCCAAGTCTGACCCATAACAAAGGTGCTTCCCCTGTCCTGCTTTCATAACAAGATGAAACTTTCTTGATGATCCAGCTTGTGGCTGTTGTGGCATCACAACGCCCATATACTTTCAGACTAGCAATTACTGTATCGCAGGTTGTCGCCTTGAGAGGCATGTCTGTTAGCAGCCGTCATAACCTTAATTTGTTTCCGAATATTGACCGGATCCTTCAACCCATAAGCTTGAAACGCATCTGTTGCGTGGAAGGGCTGTGTAAACGTAGTGCCGTCTCGTATCGCGGTGGCTATGGTAGCCGCCACCCCCCCATACAAGCAGCAAAACCTTGCAGAGTTATGCCCATCACTGTGGGTAGCTCACGGAGCTGTTTACGACTAGAAAAGATGCCAAGTGCTGGAGCCATACTATTGTTCCTTTCATGCATGCAATCTTAGAGTGGGTGAATAGCGAAGCTCTTGAGCCACTAGTTGATGCTCTGGACCGACAGCTTGTCTACGTCAGAAACCTGGCGGCGGCGCATGGAAACGACATACGAGTACACGGGGCTCTGCGCCTCAAGGAGTCCAACATGGATGCTTTCAAAAGCTAGCGCTTACCCGTCCTCTCATTCGACGATGGTTTTAAAGGATCGAGGTTGTCTAGAATCCCAATGGCAGCCACTCCGTGGAGACGTTTTAGGCTATAACTAATATGGAGTTGCATCATTGTAATTGAAGAAAGATCCCTGCGAGTTTCTTCTTCATATTAGTAGCGCCGTGGTCGCTGGAGTTTCTCCAAAAAAATCATTCCTTTCATGTCCGACAAACGACAACGTACATATCCTCGTCCATGCTCGACACTTGTAACAAAAGAATGCCCTAATGACTAAACCAGCCCCCTCATTATCACGATTTACTACCGATCTACGAGTGGTCAACTTTGTGTTTTTCTTGGTCTGGTTTATCGCCGTTCGATATTGTCAACAAACCACCTACTACGACCCGTCCTCATATTTCTTCCGCTCGGATGCCGCGTACCAACCATTCTACTCGGCTGTTAGAGAGCAGGAAGCCGACGATTTCCTAGCTTCTCAGGGCGCACGACACAGCAGATTAATCAAAGCAACAGAAGGAAGCGCTCGCCGAGCCGCTCCATACTGCATCGGCATCCCAACACTCCAGAGAGAGCGGGCCCAATTCTTTCCGAGAGCGGCGGCGTCTCTTGTCGACTCATTGACACCCGAGGAGCGAGAGCTGATTCACATCGTTGTTCTATTGTCCGACGCCGATGCGACAAAAAACTCTGCATTTGGGCAAGACTGGCTTCACGCGATCGCCGATGCAGTCATAGTTCATGAAGATACGCCAGAGAAGTTGGTCGCTGAAAATGGCTATCAGACGATCCCACGACATTCCGAATCGGCGGCCAGAGACGAGCGAGTAAGACGAGACTATTCAGTGCTATCCGAGACATGCCGCCGAAACGAGGCAGACTACTTTATTCTTGTCGAAGACGATGTCATCGCCGCGAGAGAGTGGTTCAAGCGACTCGTAGTGGCAACACCCAAAGTGAACGAGCGCGCGGTTGCCAAAGGCCGAGATTGGCTTTACATTCGACTTTTTTATACCGAAACCTACATGGGATGGAATTCGGAGGAATGGCCGATGTATATTCGAAATATTGCGCTCATATATATGGCCGTGTTGGGAGTCATGTTCGCAATTCGCTATCTTCACCAACTGGCTCCGCCCTCGCTCAAGGACCGAACGTTTAAAAACTCAAAGCTCTTGATGGCAAATGTACTGTTTATATGGGTACCTCTTTTCATTGGGCTTGGATTCATGGCTGGTCGGTTAACAGTCAATCCCATTCCATACGGCGTGCAAGAGATGCCGCGATACGGCTGTTGCAGCCAGGGCTTGGTTATACCAAACCGACACCTTGTCTTGCTGCAAGAGAAGCTGCAGGCGTCCCCATTTGACTTACCTGCCGACTCTACTATCGAAAAGACGGCGGATGACCTCCAGTTGGATAAATGGGCCGTTGTGCCTAGTGTTCTTCAGCATATTGGAGCGCGAGGATCGTCGGCTAAAGGCGGCGCCCTCAAGACGACATGGAATTTCAGCTTTGAAAGATTTTATTCAGCATAAATGTTTATATATACACATCCCATATATACCTATATATACCACTTTACAAGTATTGACACTTGTTTTTTCTTTCACTATACCAAGATTCCGCAAGCTTAAGAAAACAAAGAGAATTTTATTACAGTTAAAGAAGGGAATATTGTTTTTGAAAGATGTCGTATCCTGGGTATCACTGCTGTTCCGCCCGGTCCATGTGGTATGACGTCCTCACAACATCAACCGTTTTTGAGATACCGTGAACGCCTGCGGTATCAGAGCCGCTATCATTATCTTTGAGAGCATCATCGATCATGTGTAGCTCATCACTTTTCCTCCCCAATCCTGTTTCTGGTCCGGAGATGGACACAACCTGGCGACTGTGTCCTCCTCCACGCCACATGCCTGGATGGGATGCATGTCCGGATAAGTTGGACAGATTAAAAGCCCCCTTGCCGGGAGTTCTGTTGTCATTGTGGTTTGAGTTCTTCATAGTCGATTCGAAGAAGCGAGGGAATATTCGAGCCATAGGCTGTCTTAGAGCGGGAAGACAGGCGCCGATAATGCCCGCATTGGCCTCGATCAACGTCCACATGCCGCGATCGATAAAGTTCCATGTGGTGTCTGCTTTATTGGCGAGTGAGTTTTTCACAGATGTTGCTCTGAGGATTGACGTGACAGTAACACTGTTGAAGGTAAATGATTGTTAGCTCATTGTTAGAGCAGGAAGATTTGGGGCGTATTAGAGGGCAGGCTCTACGTACAAACCGCCCATCAGGAAGATGGCACACAGCATCACCTTGCTGCGTGGGCTGAGCTGGAGTTGCATGATTGGCGCGATGGGAAGAGCCAAGACCATCACATCTGTC
This sequence comes from Trichoderma aggressivum f. europaeum, assembly GCF_033847375.1. Lineage (NCBI taxonomy): Eukaryota > Fungi > Ascomycota > Sordariomycetes > Hypocreales > Hypocreaceae > Trichoderma > Trichoderma aggressivum. Next base: position 199,094 of record NW_026946394.1, read on the forward strand.
AGGATGTTCATGACGGCGTAGGCAACCCAGAACACATCCGAATTGATGCAGGTTGCCTTCACGCTCTTATCCCAAGCACCAGCGATGGGAACGCATTGAAAAATGGTAGATCCCACACCTCCAATGCTCCAAGCAACGACGACTCCCATTACAATATAAGACGCAATCTCGAATTTCTTGGTAACAAATATACGCTGATAAAGTAGGATGGTGGCCACTTTGTTGAGGCAAACGGTTACTTTGTAGGGGGTTTGAGCAATGAAGAACCACCTTAGAGCGGTGACAAGCTCAACCACAGTGAGATCGGCTTTGTGCATTCCGTAGCCATTTTCTATGGCAAGCTGAATGGTAACGGAGAGAACGATGGAGAAAAGCTGAGATGAAGAAAACCGATCAATGCAAGATTAGCGAAGACCAGTCTTGACGTGAATCAGGGGCAAGAAGAAAAAAGGCGACGGAACTCACCAAGGAGAAGATGATGACAACATCGTCAGCACCAAAGTTGAAGAGGTAGACTCGACTTGCACATCTAAAAGTAACAAACAAGCCGGCGACGATGATCATTACCATAGAGGTGATGTATAACTTCCAGCCATGATTGTCTATCCCGTCGGCAGGGAAACCCATACCCTTCGGCCCCATCGTGGATCGCGAGTGTATAGCGTTGATCACAATCACAACTTGATGGCACACATGGCTCTGGCGGGCGTTTTTGGTATTCTACTCTTTTCTGTTGGATAATCGCCGTCCCGAATTAGCCGGATGTTGACCTGAAGACTAATCCCGCTGCCCGGCGCGGGAAGCCGTGGCGATCGAATGCTTTTGCGGTGGAGAGGCCCTCGACCGGCAGACCGGCCAAGGCAAAAGAAACGTAGGGTGTCGACAGCTTTTGCTCGCGTTGGTCAGACATGGAGTGCCGTCCCCGGAATATGAATAGAAACTCTAGATGCCCCCTGTTGGCAGGGAAAGGGAAAGAAATGGCCGTCGAGGAGCGCCAAGGGTTTCGAGTAACACCACCTTGTATTAACCTCCGGGCAGATTACTCCTGTACGAGAACTTTTGCCGTTAGTATTACTTCTTTCCCCTTTCTGCAATGCACAAATACTGTATGTCTTACTACTCTGTAGCTAGTGATAAAATGTCATAAGCCAGAGACCCTGTGAATGCATGCAGGACAAGCGATGCAACAATGCAAGGCCGGGAGAGCTGGGGTGATGCTCAGTGGAGCCGGCAAAAGAGGTCCACGAAATGAGACAGGCTCTCTTCGGCGACATTCACGATGGCAAAGGATGATTGAGCGTCGTAAACTTGTTACTACTACTAATACGACTGCTATCATATAAGTAGCTAGCTTGATATACTCATACGGCATGGAGTACAGGATTTAGCCAAGTAGTACTCCGCAGCGTCCCGTAATTTGTATCGAAAGGACTCAAAGGAGCAAACTACCGGAGCACTTCTGATCTAAAATCTCAGATCCGTTGCACAAGTTATGCTGGCTGGGCATGAGGATGAAAGTAGAGTGTTCATGCTGACAGAGCTTTTGTACTTTGCGAGCGACATGCCATACTCTTTGAACAACTTGCTTGCCATTACTCCTCCCCAAAAGATGACACTCTTCTCCCTCGATCATCTAATCGTCTTTGGTTTGGTGTTACTCTCGACACTCAGCTCCTTCGCGCGTCTCAAGCCACGCAGTAGGGCCATACTAGAGTGCTAGTGGCTTCATTCACTTGCAGCAGTGGATCTTCAAACACCCAAAGGGCTTTCGAGGAACTCTTCTGCTTGCAAGGAACCTACACACGAGCACGGCTACAAATCCCTCGCCGCTCAGCTTTCGCTCGCGGAGCTGAGCAGGACTCCGTCTACATCCATGCAGACACGCAGGACCAACAGCATCTCCACTCCCCAACCCCTGTCCTCCAGCCGTCCACTGGTTAGGAAGGACGTGTTGGTTCGGGACGCCTCAATGAAGGAATTCAGGATCGACTAGAATCTTTACGAAAGGCCTGGATTACCCGGTCACAGCCAGCGCGGACGTCGCTTCTCGATGTCGTGCGATGGAATCTCGCCCGCTTTGCTTTTTCTGCATCGCGCGAATCGTGTCTCTGGCGGATGAGCTAAGGTTATCGCCAACTTTAAATTCTTCTAACATCGGCCCCGACGGGTAGAGAGGAGTGCAACAGGCACCGAAACATGAAATCATGCGCTAGTTTGTATCCTTGCCATGGCAATGTCGACTAGAACGCCGGAGCCCACTCCCGCCACGGAACCAGCACATTATACGCGGTTCTAGTACGCGGTTTTAGTACGCGGTTTAGTGCTCGTCCGCCGTGGTTAGTTCTTGTTAGCTGTTGTCTCGAGTCACAGCGGGAAACAAACTGCGGAGTTTGTCTTCAGAGGTTCCCTTGATGAGTTGCCCAGGGGAGAGAACTGGGCTTGTTCGGCCAAGATGACAAATGCTTGTGCTTCTGTACGGAGAACAGGCTCACAGACTTGTACAGAGCACAACTATCAGCTGAAGTCGAGTAGTACTCGTATCTAATCGTTGCTGGTCACAAGGATGGCCCGATGCCGAGCATACCGGCGCAATTAAGCGCGAGAGGTGGTTACAAACTATTGGTTTTTTTTCTCACCCACAATGGTTGAGATGTTATAGAAGTTGAAAGGAACCCTAGTGCGTTGCTGTTTTGAGAGTTCACCGAAACAGGGACCGCAATAAACTTGTCGGGGCTTATTCGATGCTTTGCAGTGAGAAAGGGGTGATGCTGGGTGCACCGCACCTACATATGTGTATGTGCCTACTTCTTGATGTTCGGAAATCGGTAGATCATGGAAGCATAAACGAGGCTGTCAATGGAGGGCAGTAATTCGGAGCGTGAGTACTATAAATGCTTGTGCTTGATTACTCCGTAGATGCAAGAGATTGCTAGAATACTACGCACAATGCTGCACTCCGTAAGCCTCCGCAAGGGTTGAATCTCTCGTAGCAAAATCAAAGGGCCTCCGCATCTCCACCTGTGTATTCAATCCTCGCGCCCGCAGATTGACTTTTTATTGCTTCGTACTCCCTCTTAGCCTGAGATTTACTGACCAAGCCGCTCCTCCGCCATGTAGCAATTGATCCGTAATTTTCTTGGCTGCAAATTGGTGACCTCTCGGCAGGGATTGCCCCCAATTGTTTGGGGGATGTTGGCCGATGATATCCCTGCCAACGACCTGGAAAAGCCCTGGCCCATGAAGCTTTCGCGTCTTCCCGCATCAATCAACCTGGAAATAAATATTGGCGACCGGAAAACGAGCTCTGTTGGCCGCATCCCGGAGCTGGGCCTCCATAATTGCCTGAGACAATTGGAGAGGCCCGGCACCTTGGCTGCCGAGCTGCTACCTGGAGGAGCTCTGCTGGCGGCCTGGTTACTGGATCGGGTTGCAGATGCGAGCGCCTCAACGTGGGTGATGGCAATCAATATGGGGTTTAGTAAACGGTGGTTTGATGAAATTGCGCATGAACGGGATCCACGCCGCGCAATTGGCCCGGGTCAAGCAACGACAGACGACTAACTGGACGACTATATATGTATATATGTAGTGACGCAGATGCTGCTGTCGTATCACTCGGACGAAAAGGTGTTGTTGAGCATCGGCGGTTCACCACATCTCCAGCAGCCTCACCTTCACCATGCTTCTCACGACTAAGAGCGCGGCCTTGATCTTGGGCGCGGCCCTTGCTTCAGCCACTCCTGTGAATGTCACAGCATCGCCGGCATCGAACTGCAACACCCGTCAGTTTCTCACCGTGCCCACGTCCAACGGTCCCATCACCGGCCACCAAGCGTCCAACTCGGCCTGCGTGATTGAATACCTGGGCGTTCCCTTTGCGCAGCCGCCTGTTGGAGACTTGCGATTTGCAGCACCCGCCAAGATCAAATCCAAGAAGCCCTATGTGGCTGCTAGTTTTGGATTTGATTGTCCTTTGACGCCCTCGAAGCCTGTCGATTATCCCGGGTTTACGCCCCAAGCGCAGCAGATTGTCAGCTATTTCGCCTCCGCGGCGGGCACTCCCCAGAGTGAAGATTGCCTTACCCTCAACATTTGGTCCAAGGCCACTCAGAATGCATTGAAAGCGAAGAAGCCTGTCCTGGTGTTCTTCTATGGAGGCAGTAAGCATATAGACGATTCAATTCTACAAGCCGTGCGAGACACGGCGACGAATCCGGTTACTAACAACGAGAGCAGGATATACCATTGGAAACACCGACAGCCCGTTTTACTCTGGCAAATACTTTGCCGACGCCGAGGATATTGTCGTCGTTACGGTCAACTACCGAATCAACATTTTCGGCTTCCCTGGTGCCCCCGGCGAGACGCAGAACCTCGGTCTCCGCGATCAGCGAGCGGCCGTCGAGTGGGTTCGAGACAACATCAAGCAGTTCGGCGGCGACCCCAGCAAGATTACCATCTCGGGCCAGTCTGCGGGAGGTGTTGCTGTTGACTACTGGACCTACGCATACAACAAGGATCCCATTGTCAACGGCGTCATTGCGCACTCGGGCAATGTCTTCAGCTTCCCCGTCAACGCCCCGGGCGTCCCCGAGAAGAATTGGGACACTGTTGTGGCGGCTGTGAACTGCACTTCTGCCAGCGATGTCATGTCTTGCATGCGTCAGGCTGACTGGACAAACATCAAGGCCGCTGCGGCTGGCATCAAGCCCACGCCGAGCAGCAGTGTTCTGCGTTCCATTCCTGCGTTCTACCCGATCCCGGACGAACAGATTGTATTCTCTGACTATCTCTCATTGACCAAGGCTGGTAATTTTGCAAAAGTGCCTCTCTTGTTGGGAAATAACAACAATGAGGATGGATACTATCGCATCCCGGCCTTCGCCTCTGGCATCGTGCCGACCGCTGACCAGGTGGTGTCTTTCCTGCTGGAATCTTTCACCTGTCCCGTGTCCCACCAGGCCAAAGCTCGACGCAACCGCGGGGTGCCAGCCTGGGCTTACCGATACATGGCTGACTGGGATAACACTCGTCTCTATCCCACCAGCGGTGCTTATCACGGCGTCGATCTTCACATGATCTTTGGAGCGTCCGCGGATGTCAGCGGATTGCCCACGACCGCAGACCAGAGAAGCCTCACGAAGCTGATGCAACACGCTTGGTTTACCTTTAGCAACAACCCTTCCTCAGGCCTCAGCAGCCTTGGATGGCCTCAGTTCAACGAGAAGAAGGCCTCATTGATCGTGCTTGGCCAAAACAACAGCCCCAAGGCACAGTTTGTGTCTCCGTCGGTGTTTGACCTTACATGCCCTAACATTACCTTGGCTGGTTTGGGAAGTGCTGTATCCACAGTGGCCGATGCAGTATTGCGGCCGCTGTTGGAGTATTAGATTGATACATGGCTCGGCAGCCTGCTAATGAATTATACGAAGCTACGATATATAAATTAATAACATCTAAGACTTTTAGTCGTAATTGAGGGTTTCAGACTTGTGCCCTGATAGTCAATTCCTAGTGATGTTCGTCTATTTCTATGAGATTGAATGAAGCTGTCTTCGCATTATGGCGCTTTCTTTATTCGCGCAGTTCTCCACTATCATATGCATAGAATAATAGTTCGTTAGAATATATGCGCCGGGTTGTCGGATATAACTTTTTGGCTTCTGGCAGGTAACCCGGGCACCCATTGATAACAACGGCGGATATCGATGGAGGGAGTATGACGTGTAAGAAAGTTCTCAATCATAGCCGAATGGTTAAAGACGCATGTACATGTCAAAGTCCCTTTCAACCCTGGCATCAATTCCTCACGCGACTTTGAGAGTCTTCTTCAGATGATGCTCTTTAGATGAGTTACTCTAAGATAGAAAGGTAGTATGTAATTTGACTCTACTCATCAATTGAGGCGGACTTTGAGATTCTGTCTAGATCATCCCACCTAACAAGTCTAATCAACCCAGGCTGCTCGCCTCGATAAGTCTCGAAACAAGCAACATCTTTTCCAGTACAGTGTACATTTCCACAAGTTTTGACATCGTATATTGGTGTACTCGGGTATAAACGGGTATATAAATGACCACAATTTACATGCGCGATATCCGACTTCGGTCATGACATAATTGATACCCACCGTGAGATTGAGGGGTAAGTCTTGAATATTTTATTTCAATTCTAAAACTCCCGTCTCTTCCCTTCTTTTTTCACACAACCTTTGTTTATTCAATCTTGAGATTGTCAGAATTCTTGTCACCTAAAACAACAAACTCCCCCAAAAAATCTCTTGGTACGAGGCTCGCCTCCAAGGAGCCATGTTACTTGTCGCAATGGAACTATCCAGTCATCGAGGTAAAGTAGACTGAGCAAGCATCCGGGTGTTCGATCCGTTCTATCATGTTGTCTCTCTCTTCGCTAGCTCTCGATGGTGGTCGAGTCATTCGATCCATTATCTTGATGTCTGGTTTAAGGTAGGAGACAGCATGGTAGAGTGGATTGATCTGAGAAATACCGGCGAACTTGATCTGGATAATACCAGCGAAAGGATCTGCTTCTTGGGCTTCCACTGCTCTCCTAATCACATAGTGTACAGACTAACCCACGTAGCTCTTTGCTCGATTATCCAAAATGTCGACGGATAAGATCACGTTCTTGGCGAACTGGTCAGAATCATCCTCGTCAATTGGGCTAGTGATCCGTAAAGTTAACCAAGGCACAGGCACGCCACCCCGTACCACGCACCAGTCTACCTCGCTCAAGCGAAAGGATACTTCAAGGATGAAGGTATCAAGGTCGCTCTCTTGGAGCCCAACGACCCTAGCGTATGTAACATTTCCTAACCTTTAATCAAGCAGAAACTCACTCGCATTGATAGGATGTCACCGAGATCATCGGATCCGGCAAAGTGGATCTCGGATTCAAGGCTATGATTCATACTCTTGCTGTAAGGCTATATGCCTATGACTAAACAATTCTTTATATGGTTACTTATGCGCAAGGTCCTTTAGGCAAAGGCCCGTGGCTTCCCAGTTGTGTCCATTGGCAGCCTTCTCGATGAGCCATTCACCGGTGTTATTTACCTCAAGGAGTCGGGCATCACCACTGATTTCTGCTCCCTCAAGGGCAAGCGCATCGGCTATGTGGGAGAGTTCGGCAAGATCCAGATCGATGAGCTTACTTCCCACTATGGCCTCACTCCAGAGGACTACACTGCAGTTCGCTGTGGAATGAATGTTTCCAAGGCCATCATCAGCGGCGAAATTGACGCTGGTATTGGCCTGGAAAATGTCCAGATGGTTGAGCTCGAGGAGTGGCTCGACAAGCAGGGCCGCCCCAAGACAGACGTCCAAATGCTTCGCATTGATGAGCTCGCTGAACTGGGCTGCTGCTGTTTCTGCACCATCCTCTACATCGGCAACGAGTCCTTCATTGAGGAGAACCCGGAGAAAGTTCGCGCTTTCCTTCGTGCTGTCAAGAAGGCCACTGATTTCGTCCTTGCCGACCCCAACAAGGCTTGGGCTGAATATGTTGACTTCAAGCCTGTCATGGGGACTGATCTCAACCGCAAGATGTTTGAGCGTAGCTTTGCCTACTTCTCAAAGGACTTGAAGAACGTCCAGCGCGACTGGAACAAGGTGACCAAGTATGGGCAGAGACTCGGCGTCTTGGACGCCCAGTTCAAGTCCAACTACACCAACGAGTTCCTTGGCTGGGAGCTTGAAGCCGAGTCCCCAGACCCTACTGGCGACCAGAAGCGCATGGTTGAGTTGCAGTGCGATGTTGCCTGCCGAGGAGGCTTCCGCCGACTCCCAGCTGTCATCAAGGCTTAATTCAGTCAAATGGAAACCCCAAAGGCCATTTTGCTGAGTATTTATACATGGCTGCTTCATCACTCATTACCAATGCAGCCTGTAAATCTGGCATCACTACGTTCATTGTGCCCAGTCACTCATTTAGCTATGTAGCTTTCTGTCGGTACAAATTAAAAAATTGAATGACAGACAAATCATTATTTTTTGTTCATGTATGCTGAGAATGTAGAGTATACTCATATTATCTAAACATCAGTAACAGGTCATGCACTGCTATCCCATCCACCCTCCTCCATCTCTATCTCCGCCATCCAGTCCTCAGGAGCGCATCAACCGTCAAGAGCATCATCGTCAGCCTCAAAACGATCCAAGGCCTTCCATCCAGCAAATCTCCAGCCTTACAGCTAGTCTTGCAATCTGCAATCGAATGTCTCACTCTCACTAAAGATCTCTTCCAAATACTCCATATTCTGCTCCGAATGCCACATATAATCCTCTTCTATAGCAGTATCATACCCGCATCTCAAAAAGTGCAGTAATCGCACTGTCATCGAGCTGCCCACCTGTCTGTACCTCGTCAAATCCCACGTCGTCTCGCCCCACTGCGCATCCCTCAGCATGGTTAGTTTCGCGTCAATGGCAGATTTCTGGCAGTCAAGGCACTCATAAATGGAGGCAAAAGGTTTTTGGCATTGTAGCTCCACGATATAGTTGATGCCACATATGTTCTTAAGATTATTGGAGATGTCTTCAAGAAGGGCTGGCCAAAAGCCGAGATTTGCTCTCCACAGGCGAAATGGATTTCTGTTAGTCGGTTCCCAATAAAATCTGTTATGCTGAGAATGAGGAGCAAGTCATAGTTGTTGCGGAATATCGACAAGAGCTCGGGAAGTTGCTGAGAATTGTGTTAGTATGGATTATTCCGAGGGAGCTCGGAATAATGTACTCAACTTAAGTGTCGTCTCTCACTTGGCAGCGATGCTTAGAATGAGAGATGTAGTTGATGCTCATGATATTTGGGTTAATATCAGAGATGAAGCTCATTGCCAGAACTCCGATCTGTTGGCCAGCTCTTCAATGCTGCGACTCAATCCAAAGGAAGCCTCAGCTTCAGAGCAGTAGTAGAGAAGCGTAAATAGTCTAAGGAATACCAAGCGGCAGAGCTATCGTTGAGGTCTGTTTACGTCTGATGGTAACCATGTATCCACTGAGAAGGCGAAAGACTAGCTTGACGATTTGCTGCATCAGTTCGTTCTTGTGAAGTGGCAGGCACAGTCTCTAGCGGAGATATCTTAATTGTTTCTTCTCGAGAAGCGCCGAGGATGGCCTGAAAAAGCTAAGATGTTGATTCTCCTTCCTATCGGGCTTTACAAAAGACTGATAAAGAGAGTCCATAGCCTATTCTGGATCGGGTGAGTTTCCGAATCTAGTTTATACAACTCAAAGTGTATTGGCCTGCGCTCTGTGTGAGCCAAAGCCCTAAAACAAACCGCATAATAGGCACCAGAAAGACAATCCGGTACCAATATTTAATATTTTCAGATTATTCAATTTGTCGATATAACACTAGGTTCCAGCAATAGATGGTTGGCGGTAAATAAAAAGCCTGAAAAGGGTTTAATAAAACTATTGTAAGTCTGGCAACGCCTGGTAAACAAACTAGTTCTAGCTTATAGTATAAAATTGTACTACCTCAGCAGTGACTTATAGTCCTTAGTCCAGCAGCCTTAAACAAATAAACAGTTTCATGCAAAACATAGCGGTCATTTCTACCTTGTTTATTTCCTACTGTCAGAGACCTAGTAGTTGGGTAACGGAAAGGAGGCATCTGGATTTAAGCAAGGCTTTGTGGCTTAAATCGGAGCTAGGTAAAGAAGAGGCCAACTTCTTTTACTGAACGAGTAAAGAAGTACTTAATGCGGTCTTTATGGGGTGCTTAGACGCAGGGGGGTGGACATAAAGCTGTTTATCCACCTCTTTGACTGCGAGATTCTTTTTTTGTGTTCCATGTTCCTAAGACTTACCATAACTGATTTGTTAAAATTTATCTCGTTTCTTCTCATTTGCTCCTCGCTATCATCATTATTGGCATGGCTAGAACGCATCATCAACGTTGTTTATTAGGCCCCTAAGACTTGTAGGAGAGGAAGGTCAAGTTGATGTGATTTATACGGGTGAACAAAAGAGGAACGCTAAAGGGCCGGGTAAAGCATTTGGTTTACTTGGATGCCTCTTCATTTCAAAGTATCTTTGAGATAGGATTTGTTTGTGTTTTAGAAGAAAAGAGATTTTCTGAAAGATGGGTAGAAAAGCAACGAAAATCGGGCTATTGAATAGTAATTATGCAAAATTGTATTGTAGCGTGGAACTAAGATGGCATGCGGTACTTGTAAGTATATATACGTTGATGGAGCAAATGCACGTCGACGTTGCGACCTGTAACGTGAGCATGTCGCAAGTATTCATTTTGCAAGCAGTAGACCTCGGAGGGATTTCTATTTCACCGCGTTCATATGATACGGACCCCGTCAAGCAGCGCCTGTGATTAGCTATCAATGACTTCTTACACTCTCTGAGAATTTCCGTCTTTGTAGAGATCTACTCTCTATACCTAAAGATTGTCAGAGGTAGTAATGATAGAGAGCAGAATTGGAGGTCATAGGCGTAAAATGACAACTGTCTAACATACAAGTGATTGTCAGGCATTGATCGAAGGCTCTGATTATCTTAAACCTCTTTCTAGAGCAGTTGTTGAGCAAGCAGTTGCCCATAGCTGCTAGCCGTTCGAGTCAAAGATGTTCTTGAATTGCCCATGACTGTGCAATCAGCAGTCACTTGGATAGAATGTTTGATCACTTCACAAGGGGAAGCTGTTGAGCAAGTTTACTCAAGGCCCTCTTGAAAAGAGTTGTTTACCCTTCTTGTAGAATGCGTATAAATGTTCGTCCGTATTTTGCATCGAGCCGGATACAGTGTGTCGAACAACAAGAAGCGACAGGTAATAGTATGGGTCGTCTCTGGGAAACTTTCGATGAGAAGGAAGCTTGGAGTTGATGTTTGCTAAAGTTCAATCCTATCATTAGGCAAGTTAGCGAAAGGAGAAGAGAAGAGAGTGTACTGGTTCTTCTGACAACGCAGGCTTTTCTGTAGCAGGATTGAGTGTGCAGCATGGCCACTACCCCGATTCTTGTCAGAAACGAATGGCACAATGATGAAGAAATAGTCGGCCCTTTTATCAACTTATTTCTTTGTTGTGACACGCCGCTATTGCGAGTCAATGTACGGAGGCATTTCTGAAGACAAGTGATGGAGAATCGAGAAATAGACAGAAGCAGTGATCCAAAATCAAGGACCTAGAGCTTGCTGTACGCCGTAGGGCATCGGGATTGGTCTTGACTTAATGATTTAGGGCAAACCCTTCTCGAGCTTTCAGTTTATATGGAAATATTGAAAGCCTTGAGCTGAGTTTGTGGCAATAGGGGTGGTATTGTAGCTTGCAAGTAAAGATACAATGAAACAACATGGGCATCAGGGGGCACACCACCTCCGGGGGTAATAGGGCATGCTTCAACTCGAGCGGATTGTTTACAGGCAGCCAGAAGAGTGCAAATAGGGCTAACGCGCTTGGAGAGGAATACCATCCAAGTCGGGCACAAGTTGGAGGGACAAAATAATGCCTCTGCCTATGATCACTGACATTGGGATAAAAGGGGGGAGGGGAGGCAAAAGGAGTCGGCGACTACACGGCTGACGCATGATGGAGAAGCATTTGATATTGCCCGGCTCTTTTTGGTGCGAATGCGGATATACCCTTCTAGGAAGTAGAACAGCATCACATGCGGTGCAACAATGAGAGTGAGGTGGCTCTCGATACTAAAGCCGTGCCATACCGCGGCGTTGGATCCATCCGGGGGCTAGGGCTTGTGAATGGACATGCTGAGGGAGTGAAGGGAGGCAATTGATTGTTGCAGCGGCAACAATGAAAGGAAGCGTGAGAAAAAGTCCTGCCGTGATGATTTTCTATCCCGGGCTGCATCTCGGGCATGGGCACCCCAGCGGGCGCGATATTAGCCCTGGTGTTGTCTCTCCATAACAGAGGTGAAGTATCACGGACGAACCTCGTGAGAGCGGTGGCTATGAGCGATATACGTTGGAGGCACCTGGGGCGTGCTGAGGTGGGAATTTTTCCCTCTTTTTTTTTTTTTCCGTTTAAGACGACACTAAACACGGAGCAAGGAGCCGGGACTATGGGGATCGGCAGAGGACTGAACAACTTGCCAGATGCATATATACGGGGGCTGTGATTGGCGAGAGGCATGGGGCCGGGCCTGGACTTAGTACTGAAACAAGCAAAACGAAGGGCTTGAGGCTCCCGGGCCATGGGCAGAGCCAAGCTGGATTCGACCAGGCGGCATCGTCATCCTACGTCACAGCTGCCGGTTTGCGTGCATCTGGAACTGGCGAGAGGCCTCCCTCTGGCTGTGAGTATGAGGCATTTGGGTTTGGAGCCAGGGATGGCTGTGCTCTTGTGGTCTTTTTGTGCTTGATGTTGTTGTTGCGGTGAAGGGCTTGGATTCACCGTGTCTAGACTAGTCCATGCTATTTTGACCATTGAAGCCAGAGCTGGGCAAAATTCATAGTACTGTTGTTTCGTATTTCGTAATTGAATACAAGTTTTGAAAAGCACTAGCTGTTCACTTAGCGGAGCCCGTTCCCGTTCCGTTTGATCTCTTGGTATGTTAGTAGTCTAGACACACTTATACGTGTAATTGTGTGTTAGTAGGAATGAGGAGGTCTCAGAGGTCTTCACTAACACGGACACACACACACCGCCGTGCTGTGTCTGTCGTATGCTTTATGCTATGCTGGGCGATGAACTGATATCAATGCAATGCACCAGCTTCTGCATGGCTGACCGCTTCATGCTCACAACACACACGCGGATGAATTGGTCATATTGAGCACCTACTTCCATGTACTTACACACCCAATACGACCGTACTATTGCTGCTCGTACATACTCGTACATACAGTAGTCATGCACGCTTCTCTCACGCATCACCACGCTCGCTATCGCTGCGGAAAAGTGGTAGAGCGACGGAACCGCCAGGTTGGGGGAGCGGCTGGTCGAAGCTTGCCCGCTCTTCTTGCAGCCCTAAGCCATGTCCGTCAGAATCCTGGCCGTGTACCCGCGACCTTTGGCGAGCTGGAGATACAGTGCCGACTCGAGGGAGTCCGCACTGCCTGGATCACCACGCACCGGGCTGGAGCCAATAGTGCATAGATGCATATTACGTCCGGGTTATTGCATACCGGCAGCACCACGATGCCATCCTCCAGCGTTTGTCTGGCTCGTGCCACTTCCACTTCCATGCTCTCTGGATCCTCCCACGTCGAACCGGATCGCTGCCACGCCACGCCTCATCCGGAATGGCAGTCCATTCGCTCCCCATATTTTGCCATGAGCTTATCACAAAGCGAGCCTTGGCATCTAGGAACACGCACGACCCCCCTACGAGCTGCTGTTGTCGCCTGGACGAGGGCAAACCGAGTGCCTCTATCTAGCCGCCTCCCCTCTTCTGCCTGGACGCTCGCGTACTGTATGATGACCTGGTACCGAATACCCGCAGCTGAGCTCGGCTACAGCGACATGTGGTGACAAGTGATGAATCATCTCATCTGTGCAATTACCCGTAGGGACAAACCGCAGCCCAGAGAGAGCAACGACTCAGCCTTGCTTCGAGCAACTCCCTTCTCCACATGGCATCTGAGGGCACAGACTACATACAGCGTTCCAGCCCTAAAAACCACCTCCAAAAGCGGACCACCGTTGTTCGGCAGCGACTGTTCAGCGGCCGCTAATTTGCGTCGTCGACTTGGGTAGTGCTGCCAGCTCCGCCTATCACAGGCACCATACAACAGGATGGGCGACAAATGCAGCAACAGGAGAGACGGACGGCCCCGAGCAGAATGCTTGGCATGTGTGGTAGCATTCTTGGTTGAGACCAAAGCATCACCGCATCTTGAACGACTTAAAGAGCTGCCTCCCCTATGTCTCAACCTGCATGGCTAATCTCTGTCTGTATGTCTGTCTGTTGCAGAACTGACTCGGCTTATAGGGAGGGAGCTTTGCCCACTACGGCCGGTGTTCTCACTCTCTCACCTCTTTCCTCTCCCCCCTTTCTGCCATTCTTCGGCTCGGCTGGACCAGCTGTAACAACAAAAGGCTCGCGTAGAATGACATTGATGGCTTGAAATTCTGGCATTCCAAAAACTCAGCAGCCACACAGCCAAACCAGTTGAGCCGACACACAAATGGACAGCCAGTGTCTAAACGCAGCGCAGCTCACGCCAAACGTGGCCGAAACGCCAGATGATGGGCTGCTCAGGGCATATTCTGGCACAGCGGACGCCAATGTTCTAGTGGGAGACGTTGCCGTTTTTTGTTGCGCCACTTCTGTCAAAATTTTCCGTCACTGCTTTATGGTGTCCTCAATTCAATTGCCGCATCACCAACAAGGCTAATAACCACCCACTCATCAAGAACGGCAAGCTACGGCATTGCTGCTACCGAGTAGAAAGTTCTTTTTGAGTCGAGACAACCAGACCTTGGGGCACTAATAAGCAACATGAATAAGTTACCAGAGATGGGGGCCCTGGGGAGCCGAGATTTTCGCCGTAGCTGGTTGCCGAGTACCTTGGCCCGGGAGCCGTCGTGAGAACAAGCGGCCGTAGTCCTGTGAGGGGAGCGGGAACGCCTCCTTATGTATTACTACTGGAAGTGAGACGAGAACCCGCTTCGGATCTTTTACCAAGATATCTCTAGCGGAACTCTCATCCGCACGTACTTTACCGAGTGCTACATGGTGCAGAAGCTCGCTACGAGGCATACGAGTACATAGTGAAACTGTGTGAATCTTATCTACAGACCTTTCTTGTTGGAGTCTGGCGCTGCTTCACTCCGCTACTTCTGCATCCTGTTGGCTGTACTCGTATGAAAGCGATGGTGAAACCGGGCTCTTGAGAGACGAAACGACTTGATTCCACCGCGGTTTGCACCGGAATTGAAGTTGGCGCACTAACAGAAGATGAGCACATTAGCACCTGACTTCTGTCCACTATCCGCAAGGTCAGCACCAGCACATTCCCAATATCCGAAAGTCGTCTTTGCACGATGTGGGATCCGGAGCTATTTTTCGTTTCCTCCAAAGAAGAAGAAAGAAAGAGAACCAAAAATAAAAAAGAAGAAAAGAAAAAAAGAAAAAAAATCTCACCAGTCCATGCGCTCGTTGGTCACCGTCGATAGTCGCGCGTCCCGAGTGAGGGTTGGTGTGGAGTACAAGCAAACCCAGCTTTTGAGACACGATCCAGTCGCCCACGTGCGTGAGCTGCCGTTGTCAGATGGAGACAAACCAAAAGACCCTCTCAGCGCCCGTCGCCATTCTGCCGGACAGGTCTCAGCCGGCGATTCAATATTGGCCACTGTCCCTTTCCCACGTGCTCAAGTCCTGGCCTCTCTTGGTTGCGGCTACCGACTCTCGCCACTGACTGTCCTTTTAGTATCATGGTTCGAGACACCGAAAGACCCTCTGACGATTCCAATGGTTTGTCTAGAACACGAACAACGGGAGACTCCGAAACGAGAAAAGAAGAGAAATTTTTTATTTACCAACTCAAGGATGGCCAATGGAGCTGTCTTAGTGTTGCTAGCAGATGGCATCGATTTTCTCCACTGCCAAGCAACGATTCCTTCATCGCCAAGTGTCCCGGCCGATATGGCTCTTTCGCCCAACAGAGCGTCGCATGCTCAATTGCCAATTGCTGGACTGGTAGGTGGTGCTACGTGCTATACGGATTTAACGCCCTTTTCTGAGCGGATTGTACAGGTAATTCCCGTACTGGAATCGTCAGGGTCACCATGAGGCTGCACACAAACAAGTGTGACGATTCGCAACGTTTCGTCATTGCCTCTGTTATCCAGAATGTAAATGCCATGTTTGGTTGTCATTACTATTATTGTTGTATTGTATTGTACTACTATTTTACATGATGCCCGTGTACGTAACCGTCATCTCGGTTTTCCTTGATGGTTCAACGCCTGTCTCAGCGCCTTTTCTGCCCTTTGCTGGCGCTTCTTGAATGTTCCGAGAAACATGTCGGGAATGGGGTGCTTGCTGTTTGGGTGGTTGGGATCGAATTCGACGCTGGCGGTTGGGCCAAACGCACGGGTTGTCGTCTGCACCGCGTAGTGCAGCAGATCCGAGCCGATTCCCTTTCCTCGGTATCGCATCTTGGTGGTCCAGGCGCGGATGATGCCTCGACCAAGTGTGCTGGGCTGCACAGCGCCCTTCTTCTTCTTGTTCATCTCCTCGCCCTCCAGCCTCAGCACGACGGTACCGATGATGTTGTCGCCGTAGACGGCTGCGATGACGGTGTCTTGCTTGCCGTCAGGGCCGGTGATGAGGTCTCTCCATCGAAATTCCTCGGCTCGCTGAATATAACCCGACGTATAGAACCGAACGAACGACAGATACAAGATGATGGAGCCACAAATCATTGTCATGAGGGTACCGACGCCTGCATGCTGGTATTGGTGATATGCACCAGCACACATGGCGAACAGCCCCGCGATGCAGAGCGGGTTGAAGATGATGGCCGCAGAGGCGGTTTGGCGCTGCTGCGCGATGCTGTCAGCGACTAGGTGCAGCGCGTCCTGCTTCTCCTGGTCTCGCGTGACCACTCTGTAGGAGAGCTCCGGCGTGTCGGCGAGCGCATCGTTGGCGTTGTCGTTGTCGTTCTGGGGCTTGTCTGCCATGGTTGGCGTGTGTGTTGTGAGTGACATGTTGAGCCTTTGATAGCAAAAGCTGACAAGAAAAAACTTGGATCCTGGCCCTGGCTGGTGCTAGCGGGGGGGAAGCGACTGAGAGCTGCGAATGCTGGGATGAACCGAATTTTCTCGTCGAGCTCACGCGATGCAAAAAAAGAGAATAGGCAAACGAAGGACCAAAAACAGGCTCAAAAATTAAAAAATCAACCTTGAAAATAAGCTGCTCAACGAAGCCGGGGGCAGGCCATGGCTTACAGGCTGCAGGCGAAGACGCAAGTGGCGTGCATGAGTGAATTTGGAACTGATCAGCAGTTGCTCGAGAAGAAGTGGCTTTCAGGCAGCGTGGATTCAGCACCATCTTGAAAACTGAATCGAAGGCCGACTTTGATGGAGATTCAGCAGCGCCGGGGCAAGCACGTGGGACGATGCAGGCAAGCTCATGCGCGGAGAGTCTTCAAGGCGAGGTGGATAAGGCGAACAGCCATGGGTCCGGATCCCCGAATTCATCGGTGTCCTAAACAGGCAACCGACCGGTTCCACCCGCCTCACTCGGTTTCGGTCTCGAAACTAGGAAGATGCAGCAGAATGAGCCTCGAGGCAAGGCGCACGAAAGCTCAGCTGCTCGACCTCGAGGCATTCCAACGGCCTCAGCCAGAGACGTGCCAAGCCGCGAGTCGACTGCCGCCATAGCCAGGACCCCTGGGGCTTCCTTTTTGACTTTGCGGAAGCAGGTCTGCGCAGACGCATCTAAATTTCAAGCATATGCAGATGCGAGGAGTGGAGAGATGCGTTCCCCCGTATCTGATGGGTTGAATCGAGACAACGTGGTGGCATCGCGGCCCCTCATTGGCCGATCCTCCACAACGACACACTCGGGTCAGCATGGCTCTGGGCTTTTTTCCCATCAAACCTCGCGGACAGGCATCTGTGGCCAATAGCTTCGTCCAGATAGCGTCGTAGTGCCTGATCCTCTGCCCTTCCATCTCCGTCTGTGGCTGCATTCGCGTTTTCTATTATCGGTTTGGCCCGCTCCGAGGGGATAGGCTAGACTATTCAGACCCTTCGGTCGTCTTGGCTGGGAAAAGCCTCCGAGAGACTCGATCCACGATGGGCCAAGGTACCTGAGCATGATTTAAAATTAATTCTCCTTGGGTTTTGGAGCGTGGAAGCCGTTGTGGTCCTGGTCTGTATATAACTCCCATGGGCCTGTCGTTGGCAATTCCTTGGCCTGCTCCCTCCCCTCCCCTCTCTTTTGCTTCTCAACCACAGGCGTTTAAGAACCCCCTTGTCTTTTTTTCTCCTCTTTCTCTTGGGAGGAGAGTTGACATAGAGCTTGTGTTGTTGTCTCTCATTACACCTTTTCTTCTTCTTCTGTTACAAAAAAGCAACAGCCCCTTTTTATACCATGGCGTTCGGTAAGACCGCCGGAGGCAACAGTGCCTACCACAACTACAACAATGATTTCCTCCACGTCCAGGATCTCAACGAGCGTCGTCGTCTGGCCCTCGCCGAGATCGACAAGGCTCCCTTTGGCTGGTACCATGTCCGCGCCATTGTCGTTGCCGGCGTTGGTTTCTTCACAGACTCATACGACATCTTCACTGCCTCCATGTTGACCGTCATGCTGGGCATCGTCTACTTCCCGGGAGTTGGCCAGATGCCCACCTCCTCCGACAGTGCCATCAAGCTCGCCACCTCTGCCGGAACTGTCATTGGACAGGTTGGATTTGGTATCGCCGCCGATTTGGTCGGTCGTAAGCGCATGTACGGTCTCGAACTCATCGTCATCATCTTCGCCACCATCGGCCAGGCCCTGACCAGCGGTTCTCCTGCCTGCGACGTTATCGGTCTCATCATCTTCTGGCGTGTCATCATGGGCGTGGGTATCGGTGGTGATTATCCCCTATCTTCCATCATCACATCTGAGTAAGTGTCTCTACACCTCGTCGTCTGCTTCGCCAGATTGGTTTACTAATGCGACTCGCTGCTATTCAGGTTCGCCTCCACCAAGTGGCGTGGTGCCATGATGAGCGCCGTCTTTGCCATGCAGGGTCTCGGCCAGTTCACTGCTGCCCTCATCATGCTGTTCGTCACTCTCGGCTTCAAGGGCTCACTGTCTTCTGCCGCCACCACTGCCACCTGCACTGGTGTCTGCCAGCTGGCTGTTGACAAGATGTGGCGTACCCTGATCGGCTTCGGTGCCGTCCCCGCCTGCATTGCCCTCTACTGTGAGTTGCCATTGACAACCATTGACATAATGCATCGTCTCCTAACTGGGTAATACAACTACAGACCGTCTGACCATCCCCGAAACCCCCCGTTACACCTTCGACATTGCCCGTGATGTCGAGCAGGCCGGCGACGATGTCAAGGCTTACATGACTGGCAAGCGCGAGGGCCACCCTGACGAGATTGCCCGCGTCACCGCCAACAAGGCTGCCCAGGAGTCTCTCCAGGTCCCCAAGGCCAGCTTCCGCGACTTCTGCAACCACTACGGCAAGCTCAAGAACTTCCTCCTCCTGTTCGGAACCGCCGGTTCTTGGTTCTGCCTCGACGTGGCCTTCTACGGCCTCTCCCTGAACAACGCCACCATCCTCAAGGTCATTGGCTACTCCACCAAGGGCAACCCCGATGTCTACAACTTCCTGTACAACACTGCCGTCGGCAACATTGTCATTGTCCTTGCCGGCGCCGTCCCCGGATACTGGGTCTCCGTCGCTACCATTGACACCCTCGGCCGCAAGACCATTCAGATGGGTGGTTTCGCCATTCTGACCATCCTCTTCATCGTCATGGGTTTCGCCTACAACCACATCCCTTCCAACGGCCTCCTTGCCATCTACGTCCTGGCCCAGTTCTTCTTCAACTTTGGTGAGTAGTTTCCCCCCTTTGTTTGTTATACAAACAATACCAGAAATCAAAGACTAACGCAAAGTGCGCCAATCAGGTCCCAACACCACCACCTTTGTCGTTCCCGGCGAGGTCTTCCCCACCCGTTACCGTTCTACCTCGCACGGTATCTCGGCCGCTTCCGGCAAGATCGGCTCCATCATCGGCCAGGGTGCCATTGCTACCCTCCGAACCAAGGGCGCCACCAAGGACAACTCTGCTCCCTGGATGGACCACGTTCTCGAGATCTACGCCCTCTTCATGCTTCTCGGCTGCTTCACCACCTGGTTCATCCCCGAGACTGCCCGCAAGACCCTCGAAGAGCTCAGCGGTGAGGACGACTACGCCGTCAACCACCGGGACTCCAACGGCCCCGGCTTCGAGTCCGAGGTCGTCACCAAGATCTCTGCCGACGTCGAGGCTGCTCGCAAGTCTCCTGAGCCTTGAGCAAAAGCACCTAGTAAAAACGTCATGGCGTTGAAGGAGGAGGAGGAGGAGGTTCCCTTGTTTTTTTTTAGGCTCATGAACCTTGCACGTGCATATGAAGGGTGTTTGCAATACGGTCTTGTTGATGATGATACCACTCGCTTATATGCCTGGCACGCTTAGCAAAATCGTTGGACGCTACAAAACTCTCAGATATTAAAAAAAAAAAATACCCTCTTTTTTCCTATAGGCAAATATATACTTATCTAATACTACCTAGTCATTCATTCCCTTCTCACATGAAAATGTCCCATGCTGTGTTTTGCGCTCTCACGTCGTTGTAATGATTTACGTGTAAGCGCCTGTTATGTTGACTTACATACCTTACCTTCAAGGTTGCCTATGGCCCAATGAAGAGGCCCGGAAGATGCCGACAGGGTGCACCAACCCACCCCCCACATGACGTGCAGGGTCACGATGCCAAGGGTTTTGTGTGCGTATGCAACTGAGAATTTGGGTGTGTGGATCGGATGGAGAGTTCTTTTTCTTTTATTTTGGATTGTTTATGGAGTGCATGTGGTAGGGCTGTGTGTGTTGTCTTGGTCGTGAGAGGGGTTTTTTTTTGTTCTTGTGTGGATCGGGGTATGTTTGGGTATAGGTGGGCGGTGAAGGCATCGATGGACATGATTTTGTAAGGTGAAGGGATGTTTACGGTGTTATGGTGGTGGTTGGGTTTGGAAGGTGAAGATTGATGCTGGGTTTTTGCGTTATTTGGGGAGAATGAGTGTTTAGTGTTGTGGGAAGATGCCTTGGCGTTGATCACTGTTCACTTGGACATGAAGATTACTAGTATAGGAAGCGAGTGTTTAGCTGGCTCAAGGCATTCGTGGTTTCTGGAATGACTTTTGATACCTAGGGATATGAGAAAATAGGGTTGCGCTTTGTGATTGCTAACAAAGTCTGGCGAGCGTATTGCGCTATTTGCGTGAGGCTATATGTTCTATAAGACGTTAAGAGATGAAAGCCACAGCGCCCTTGTTAAGAGGAGAGAAGAGACATTCATATCCGATGCTCCTGGAGGAAGGCATTGCCTATCATAGAGCAAAGAAGAGATTTCACGAGAGGAGAAGTGGCGGGATGCTACCGGCACCGATTCGGTGTAAGTGAGGAGAGGAACAAGAAGCAGAGGAGGATAATGTGGGACATGCGGTATTTTATATTTGCATCCTTTTACGGCACCATCTCACATACGTCTTGATCGTCTTGATTAATCAATCGTGAAAAGCAGGTAATATGAGAAACGTGCAATGTTACTATAGGAGGCGGAAAGAAAGCGAGAAGCTCAGATGGTGGGAGGGCGAGGGTGAGGACAAGATGGCAAAACCCAGCTGGAGTGGCCAAGTGCCGAGGAGGGGGCCGTGCATTGCATAGAGCGGGGTTCGCACCCTTGTAGTGAGGTGAGGTGCATTTCGTCTACTCTGCTGTACAGGTGAGATGCGATACGCGCCAAGAGCGATGCTTGATGCGGTAAGTCCATGTCCCGCTGTGATGCAATAGCGGGGGGCAACGGTTACCGCCTGGCAAGGGGGAAATTCCCTCATACAATTGCATATCCACAGCACGGGCGGCCAATGACAGCTTAGCGGGGCCGGGGAGCAGGAGAGTCACACTGTGTGTCTGTGAGCGCTGGCCAAGTATCTTGTACCCGGCAGATGTACTCTAGTACATTAGTAGGCATAGGTTCCGTTTTGGCTGGCTTCAACTTCGGGGTCCCTTTTTTTTCTTCATGTTCCTTTTGATACGTGTATTATGATTGTTGTTATACGGGACTAGCGACGGATTCCCCTCCCTTTCTCTCGGGCCATCCCAGATCAGGTTGATAGTTTTCAGTTTTTTTTCTTTCCTTTTTTTCCTTTTTTGTTTTCCACGCCCTCTGCTTTTATTCACTTACACGGCTGGCTAGCTGGTTCAGGTAAGCTGGATGGCAACAAACACAAAGACAAGACACAGCATAGCATAATGGGATAGCTGGGTCCAGTCGTCTTTCTTCATATCTTGCTTCCCTGCCATGTATGTATATGCGGGAAATATTTATCGACTTTTTTTCCGTTGTTGTCTACACGCCCCCCCTTTTTCCCTTGTCCACCTCCCACCGGGGGGGGGGGGGGGGGGGGGGGCGTTTGGGAAACATGGCACATCAGACAGACGCAGTCGTTTATATACGGAAAAAGCCATGAGATGAAATGGTCCTCCGTACGGTGGCCGTATGCATAGCAGCCATGTACGTGCCTTTTGCTATACTGTAAGCTGGCGAGAGATATCACAGCCCGGCCCCAGCCCTGGTGGCGACGAGGGCCAAAGGGTGTAGGAACCGATATCCCCTCGTGCTGTTGACTGCAAGCGTCCTGAATTGTCTTTTTTTTTCCAGCTTGTTGTAGCTGGGTCATTATCCCAGACCGCTCGAGGCTGCTGCATAAAGCCTGCCTCTTGTCCTCCAGTTCTCGCTGCTTTTTTTTTCACCTTCATCTGGGTTACTTGACCTCCTTCTCTTCGACCGGCTTCCTCGTGCTGTGTCTGTGTCAGGACGTTGTTGCGCAAAGTCGTGTTGTTGGCTTATACGCCGCCGTCTGTTCTTCTTGCCCCTTTTCATTTCAATTTGAATTTCTTTCAAAGAAATAGAAAAGCACTTTGAAAATCAAAATCATTTTGATATCCCCCTTCTCTACTTCTTTCGCAATGTCCGAAAACCTCGCCCCCGAACCGGACGAAAAGGAGCCCAACGTCGACCTCCGCATCACTTTCAACGATGCCTCACATCCTTCTGGCCGAGCTGGCCGCAGCAACGCCTTCGATCGTGACCAGCCGCGTCCGCTGTCTCGAAAGAGGTCCCTGAGTCGTGGCTCGGCCACCAGCCGTCGCGACCTGCCCTCCTCGCCCTACTCTGGCGTCCAGATTGAATACCGCACCTTGTCCATCCACGTCTCCGAGTCTCGCAATGTCGATTCGGAAGCGCTGGCTGATCTCAAAGCCCCCAAGAAGGACGGGAAAGAGGAATACTTCTCCAACTTGACCTTCCATGAGCTCCAAGTCGGCCAGCTCTGCCAGCAACTCAACGTCTCTCAGGACGCTGGACTGTCGGAGAGTTCTGCAGCAATGAGACTCCAGCGAGATGGCAAGAACACACTTCCTCACCCCAAGACAAACTACTGGAAAAAGATCCTCACCTACGTCTTTGGCGGCTTCTGCTCCGTTCTGTGGGTGGGCGTCGTCATCTTCTTCATCTGCTGGCGTCCCCTGAGCAACCCCCCCTCGCCAACAAACCTGGCCCTTGCTATTCTTGTCCTCATCGTCATTGTCCTCCAGGCGGGCTTCTCTGCCTTCCAGGATTGGTCCACCTCGCGTACTATGAAATCCATCACCGACCTGCTCCCTTCGGATGCTCTGGTGCTGCGCGATGGCCAGCTGATGAAGCTGCGGGCCACTGAGCTCGTGAGCGGAGATGTCGTCCACTTGAACATTGGCAACAAGGTGCCTGCGGATATGCGCATCATCGAGCATTCCGGCGACCTTCGCTTCGACCGTGCCGTCTTGACCGGCGAATCGGACGAAATCGAGGCTTCAGTCGACCAAACGGATGAAAACTTTCTCGAGAGCCGCAACATTGCTCTTATGGGCACTCTTGTCGTCAACGGAGGTGGCGTTGGGGTTGTTGTCCTGACCGGTCCTCGCTCCGTCATGGGTCGCATTGCGGATGCCACTGCCTCTGCAGAGGAGCGCCCGACTTTGATTCAAAGAGAGATTACACGATTCGTTTACATCATTGTCGCGTTGACTGTTGTTCTCGCTCTGATTATCCTGCTTACCTGGGTCGGATGGCTGCGTAGGGACCACTTTGCTTACATGAACGTCGTGGCCATGCTCAACAATGTCATGGGCTGTGTCGTCGCCTTCATTCCCGAGGGCATGCCTGTTGGTGTCGCCCTGACACTCATGATGGTGGCAAGACGCATGAAGGCCTCAAACGTCTTGCCCAAAGGCCTTTCTACCGTCGAGACGTTGGGTTGTGTCAACGTCATTTGCTCCGATAAGACGGGCACCTTGACGCAGAATCAAATGCATGTCAACTCTGTTGCCTTTGTCGACGAGCCCATTGCCATTCAAGACGTCTACCACAATCTCGGCAGCGGCAACGTCGATGCTGGCGTGGGAAAGCTTCACCAAGCCGCTTCGCTTTGCAACGATGCCACGTTTGCGCCGCAAACTATTCACCTCCCTGTTGCATCCCGAACCATCCAAGGCAATGCTACAGATGGCGCCGTCCTCAGATTCACCGCCGATGCTCCGATCAGGAACGGGAAAGCAGAGCAACCTACCAAGGTCTTCCAGATCCCCTTCAACTCCAAGAACAAGTGGATGCTCACCATGTACAGAATCCCTTCGGAAAGCCAAGCTCTCAACGAATTCCAAGTCTTTGTCAAGGGAGCTCCTGACGTCCTCCTGCCCTCCTGCACAGCCTACTGGTCTCGCAAATCAAGATGCGTCATGCCTCTTGACGCAACTGCAAAGACTGCCTTCAAGGAATACCAGGACAAGCTGTCCAAGAACGCCGAGCGTGTCATTGTCCTCTGCATGAAAAGCATGATTGTTCAGGATGCCATGGGCACCAACGCCTTCAGCGACGAGGTAACCAGCCGCGCCATTGATGACCTTGTAGTTGTCGGTATCTTGGGTATCACGGACCCCCCTCGCCCCGAGACTCTGGACACCGTCAAGGAGTGTCGTCGCGCGGGCACAAGATTCTTCATGGTGACTGGTGACTACGGATTGACCGCCGCTGCCATTGCGCGCAACGTGGGCATCTTCACTGGCGAACGAGATCCTGACACCGTCGCCACCATCAAGGCCAACAACGACGTCGACGCCGTCAAGAAGTTGAACAGCGCTCGCGTTGCTGGAGAATGCCACAGCCTCCTTCTCGAGGGACACAGCCTTGGCGGCCTCGGCGATGAGGATTGGAGCGTCGTCTGTGAATACCAGGAAATTGTCTTTGCTCGCACGACGCCGGAGCAGAAACTTCGCATTGTGGAAGAGTTCCGCAAGAGAAACAACGTTGTTGCCGTGACTGGCGACGGAGTCAACGACGCGCCTGCTCTCCGCGCTGCAGATGTCGGCGTTGCCATTGTTTCGGGCAGCGATGTTGCCATCGAGGCAGCCGATCTCGTCTTGCTGGACCGCTTCGACTCCATCATTGACGCCATCCGTCTCGGCCGTCTTGTCTTCCAGAATCTGCAAAAGGTCATTGCGTACCTTCTCCCCGCTGGTAGTTGGTCTGAGATCTGGCCCGTCATTCTCAACGTCTTCTTTGGTGTTCCTCTGCCCCTCAGCTCGTTCCTCATGATTATGATTTGTGTCTTCACCGATCTGTTCTTGTCGCTGTCTCTCATCATGGAGAAGGAGGAGTTTGACCTCCTGTCACTGCCTCCTCGCAATCACAAGAAGGACCATCTCATCAACTTCAAGATTTATGGTCAGGCATACCTCTTCACCGGTACGGCCGAGACTCTCTGCGCTCACTCCATGTTCTTCTTGTACATGTGGAGGGCAGCCGGCATTCCCGTCAGCCAGCTGTTCTTCCTCTTCGAGGGCTACAGCGAGGGGTTCCACGGATACACCCAGGACGAGCTCAATCACTTCAACTACACCGGCCAGTGTGTCTACTTCGTCACCCTCGTCATTCTCCAATGGGGCAACATCCTGTCTGTTCGCAACCGCCGCCTCAGCATCCTCCAGGCCGATCCCTTCACCCAGAAGCGTCGTAACCCTTGGCTGCTGCTCAGCATGCTCATCAGTCTCGCCATTGCCATCTTCGTCACCGAAGTCCCAGGTCTTCAGACATTGTTCCTCACGGCGTCGGTTCCCATTGAGTATTGGTTTATTCCTATTCCTCTGGCTTTGGGAATTCTTGTCCTGGATGAACTGCGCAAGCTGCTTGTTCGACTGTTTCCCAACGGACCTGTGGCAAAGGTTGCATGGTAAGCGGAGCTTTGAAATATATACCCCCTCCTTTGTTTTTTTATCTTCTTCATCCGTTTGTTTGGATACCATTTACTCACCGATACGATGAGCTTGGATATGAGATGTCGAAAGGGTCACGTATGGAAGGAATTTCTTAAAAGTAGAGTCTAGTATATAACAGAACGTGAGAAAATATACAATTGCCCAAACCTAGATGCCTCTTTTCCATTGTCCGACTTCTAGGTCTCTAGCAGTAAACGAGGTGGACATGACCACTATATTTTGCACGACAACTGACTGCATAGGTAATCAGCTCAAGGGTATCGAAATTAGGACTCCATGGAAGTTGCCGCTGAGGCCGTGCAATGCCACAGGATGAGCCAGAGTTAGGTTGCCTACCAGGCATTACCCGTCTTGCAATAGTTTCGTCAACCCTTTTCCAGGCTTGCCGTTTGCCGCCAACTATCTATTGCTAAGACCTGAAGTTGGATTGACGAATTTAACAAAGTATTAAATGTTAGTATCGGATTTACTTTCCATTATCCGGTCTGTTTTGGGGCTTTTGACTTGCACAGGGTGATGTCAATATTTGTCTTACTATGGACTGTTGTGCATCTCCGGCGCTGGCTCACCTTATACGGTCATGTCACTGAACCCGATTACTCTAGGAGGTAGGCCCTGCACACAAAAACTGTTGCAGAAAACATGGGATTCCACGGTCAACACTGTCATGGGCAACGCCTTACATGCCACAAGGGGGAACAGTATGTACTGCAAAAACAGCATGGCTGTAATGGTATTGCCAATAAATAACTCGAGATGCAGCTAGTACATAAACATCAAATCTGCAGGCTCATATATGCAGATGTACAGACTACTAAATACTCCGAAGCACCATGTCCAGAAAAGGTATCATATCCATCATGACGAACCAGCGCCCAACTTGGCCTGCACAACCAGCAGATCTGTCGTCACACCGCTGGCAACAAAGTGGGAAGCAAGGGTACCCAAGCAGCTCTGCACGTCCTCTCTCGGCCTGTTTGCAAGCTTTCCTTCATCCAACTTGACTCCACCACTGCGGCTCAATACAACCAAGGTTGGATTGGAGACATCTGTCTCGGTAGCGCCAGGAGCTGCGTCGGCATGGCTGAGCAGCTCTTCAATCGTGGGAGCAACAGAAAACTTCTCAACCTTGATCCGGGAAGCTGTATCACGGGGAAGCTTGCCCATGACAGCATCAAGAATGTTGTCGCTTGCCGATGCGGACTTCTCAGAAAGCTCAGAAACGTTGATGATGGTTGCAGTTACACGCTCGCGCTCGAGCAGTTGTATAACCAGTTGAAGAGCGAAATTGTCATCGCGTCCACCAAAGTAGACGAAAAAGATGTTTTGAGTGCGGGCAACAAGGGGGGCAGTCGGGAACTCGTGTTTCGCGACGTCATACGAGTATTGTCGGCGAGCATTAGCCTGTTCTTGGCCTTTGTTCTTGACGTCGTCTCGGCTTCGAGTGAAGAAGATGCCAACATTGTGGTCAATGGAGCGGAGAACCGACCTGACAAACGACAGATAGGTAGATGCGAGCCTGTCCTCGACATTTGCAGAGGCAATAATCTGCGCATCTCCCATGCTACCCGTCTCGGTCCATGGCATGAGAAGGAGATCTGACGACATGTTGGATGAGCGGGAAATCAGAGCCTCTGCAAAGCGATCCTCTGGCATAATGGCAACCTCTCCAGAGGCTGAGATGTTGTGAAGCTGGCTGACGCTG
Source organism: Trichoderma aggressivum f. europaeum (assembly GCF_033847375.1). Taxonomy (NCBI): domain Eukaryota; kingdom Fungi; phylum Ascomycota; class Sordariomycetes; order Hypocreales; family Hypocreaceae; genus Trichoderma; species Trichoderma aggressivum. The sequence goes on from NW_026946394.1 coordinate 226,824, forward strand.
CGGAAGATGTTGACAACGGGATCGTGCCTGGTGTATTCGTCGACCTGAGCCACCGTCATGACGGAAGAGTCACGATCTGTCAATTCGAGGAGTCGAAGACCATGAGCTCGGACAGGGCCTTTCATTGCGTCCTCGTAATTTCTCTTTGAGCTTTCCTCGGATGATCCGGTTGGGGTTATGGCGTGAGAGTTTCCAAACAGCGAAAGAAGGTTGAGTAACGCGGGCATGTTGTCCAGCCTAAGGTAAACAAGTAGCCGCCTAACTCTCTCGGGGGTCGCATCTGATCCAGGTGTGACGTTGACTTGGGTAATCAGAGCACCAGTATCCCAATCGATCTCGCCACGCTTCCAGGCGGCAATCTTCTTCTGATACCAAGGAGGGTAAAGGAAGGAGACGACGGGGGTTGTGAAGAAGGTGGTGAGAAGAGCCATGACAACAAAGATGGTAAAGGTCCTGACGCTAAGAATCTGGGCTTGAAGACCAATATTCTAGAAAGTGAAGATGTCAGCGTAATTCTTGGTAAAGGAGACTTTTTCCATATCAGCTTACCAAAACAATAAGTTCCACAAGACCTTTGCAACTCATCAGGACACCAATGGAGAATGATTCTCTCCAGACCAGACCATTCAGACGAGCCGCAAGAGACGCGCCAATGATCTTGGTGATGAGGGCAACAAAGGTAGTAGCAAAGACATAGCCCCAAGCGGTTCCATTGTTGAGGAGGCCCAGATTGGTGCTGAGACCCGAGAGGGTAAAGTAAAGAGGCAGGAAAATGGAACCGACGAGATCTTCCATCTTTTCAATGACGCGGATATTGAAGCCGTGCTCACGTGGAATGACCAAACCAACAACAAATCCTCCAAAGATGGGATGAATTCCAATGATTCCCGTGAAGAAGGCGGAGGTGAGAGCGATGAGGAGGATGAGGGCAATGGCGCTTTGCGATGGGCCATTCTCCAAGTTGTTCGTTTTCCGCAACACAAATCGCAAGGTGGGTTTGACAATGACAACGAGGAGAATGACATAGCCGACGGCAACGAGAAGAATCCACAGCGCAGTAAGTCCCTGGCCAGCGTTGACTAGAGCAACGCAGAGAGCCAGCAGGATCCATCCTGGAAACCGTGTCAGTAGGAATCACATGCCAACATGATGCCAAGCTGTACTCACCGACGACATCGTTTGCAACACCAGCAGACAGAGTAATAACACCAACTGGGGTATCGAGCAGCTTCAATTCGGTCAGGATACGGCAAAGCACCGGGAAAGCCTAGAGGTCGTCATGTTAGCTTCACGAAACAGCGAATCAGACAAGTCGAAGAAGGGACTTACAGTGATGGCAACCGCGATACCGACGAACAACATGTAGACGCTAAAGTCAATTGGCTTGATGCCGGGGTCATCACGAAAAGCATTGTAAATACCCCAGGCGAGACCGCAGCCAACGCCAAAGGGCAGGGCCAATCCAGCAAAAGCGACAGAGGTGGCCACACGCCAGTTGCTCAACAGAAATCGGACATCAGTCTCGAGACCAATCATGAACAGGTAGAGAACAAGACCCAGGTTTGCGACCAGAGTGAGGTTGGGGATTGAAGCAGCAGGAAAGATGGCGTCTCTGAAACCGGGGATATGGCCCATTACAGAGGGACCAAGGATGATTCCTCCGATGACCTCGGCAATGACTCGGGGCTGACGGATCTTGGACAGAGGCCAGTGCAGAATATGGCAGAGGATGACGATGAGTCCGACCTGTATGCGCCTGTGTCAACATTGCTCGACATCGACCAGCTAGCGGGAAGGCTGTACCGACCTGGATAATGAAGATTGTGAGAGGGTTCTTCGGATCGTACACGGACGGATTGGCGCCCTCCAGGATACCGCCTTGCGGCGCGACCCGGACGGTCGAGGTTGGCGCAGCCGAAGCTGTCGTCGCGGTCGCCATGGTGAGAGTCGTTTATTTACAATCGAGGTTGGCAGCAACGGTGCGGCCTCGAAGGCGCAGAGCTGGAATGCGGGATGAGTCGCCCCGATGAAGCTCCCACAGCAGAGACGCGGGGCCGGCGCGCAGACAAGCTCAGAACTGTCGACACTCTAGAGCTGGGCAAGTTGATGAGGATACGAGAGGGATTATATCCAAGAGAAGAACGGACTCCCTTCTCGCAAGAGAGAGAAGATGGAGATGAAGAAGAAAGGAAGAGGGAAGGGCAAAAGGCGGAGCATCACTAAACGGTGACATGACACTAGGAGCTGAGGCTTCGGCGGGCTTACAAGGGGTCCTTCTCCGCCGTCTTGGCCGCTGAAAGGCTGAAAGGACCACTGATCAGTTGACAAGATGAAGGCATCCAAGCCCAGTTTAGTGGAGGCGAGCACTAGCAGGATTGATGCTTGGCGCCACGCAAGTTGGCGTTGGAGATGCTGCCCATGTGATGACGAGATGCGCACTGTACAGAGTATCTTGGAGAGTCGAGGACTTGAGACTGTAAAGCATAGCTCAATTGAGTGCTTGTTGGTGCTTACGAGAATGCAGATGTTGAATCTTGATTTTCAAGTTAAACCACATCCACCGAATCGATGAGTCTTTCGTCAAATCCGCATGGCTACGTGTATCAAAGGTCTTAACAATCCCCTCTTATCTCCAGATGGCTCAACCGAGACGCACAACGCCCGACAAGACAAAACATCGATCCATTCTACTACCTAGGGAAGAGATGTAAGCTACATGTACCAACACAAGCGGACCCCTACCGAGACTTGCATGGGCCATGACACCATCGCCGCCGTCCCAACCAAGACTGAACCACAACTTGCTCGTGATGTTGCTGCAGCTTGAAGGGGGTGGTCATGCTCAAAGCTTCAACTGCACCATCCAAGTAAGACGCGCGCTCCCACCGGCCCCCAAAGAGGATTCGTGCATACGGAACATGCGTCGATGCAACTCCTGGGTGCTACGGAATATCGCAACAAATGGAATCACGCACTAGGGAGGAGAATATGCACCTGTCTGTGCTTTGCAAACACGCCAGAAGAGATGGTATCTTGCTCAACCGCATCTATCCGTGAGAGCTTTACCTAGAAGCTAGGTATGTTCTCAAGTGCTAGTTGCGTCATCTCTCATCCGCGCCTTTTCCACAGACATACTTGTACGATATGGACTCATCTCTCTTTACAGCCAAAGTCCCCGAGGCCACAGCCACGCAGGGTTCATGGGTACATGTAATGCCTGTCTGTAGATAACCCCGTGGAGTTGCGGTCTGTGCTTCAAATTCAAAGAAATCTCACCCCCGCACAGTCCTCATAGTTCTAGTACAATAATTAAGCTCGTGTCCATCGCTCTGCATAGTTCCGTATAGTTGCGCACGCTAACACTGCCAAGCATCACGCAGTGGAATCGAATCAGAACTCGCTCGTGGCCTCCAGTGAGACAGAGACACACGGCGGCCCGTTGTCTCGCAAACTTTAGTTGTTGGAGAGTCGCAGTCGAATGTAACGCTATCCAGGAACATGCAAGACCTGCCGCAACACCAAGATCGGCATCAATTCTTGCAGGGACTGAACAAGTCTCTGACAACTAGAACTCGTGCCAAGGTTTTGATATCAAGAGACATCATCCTACTCGTATCACCAGCATCAAGTCTATGGCTTGAACAGTGTCGTTGTTTTGAGTTCTGTATCCAAAAGGCCCCCAAGTCCAGTCAAATGCCGCGTTTGCCTCGAACAAATTGGACGCAAAACCAACGTAGATTGGCAATTAGAGCATCTATAGCACATGCTGGTGTCACCGTATCTTCTTCACTGTGCTCCGTTCCCCATACAAACCCTGCAACTGATGCAGCTCCGCCCGCTCAATCTTGGCTTCAACGCTTGATGACGCTGATGGACCCTGCATGAGCAATGGGTTGAGGCTCCTCTCTGTCTGCATGGCTCTTTGACAATTGTAATTCTACCAGGTCATACAGAACTATGATCAAACATTGGTTACTTCACGCGACCTGGTTAGATCAACATCATTTACATGTACTTGACTCTAACATTCAGAATCTCAAAGCAGCGTAATAGCCATCTATCAACAACTCGAAGGAGACATAAAATATCAAACAGTGCCGTAAATAACAAATAGCGGCACAGTCTAGACTACCGAATAAACACGTGTACCCAACATCTCATCAAAGCCAAGGACGCCACCACGCTCAGCCGTAGCTGAATGGCGCTCTGCAATAATGTTTCACACTCACTGTTACGCAGCATATGTCTGACAACTCAGCTCATCCAGCTGAAGAATGCGAAAAGGGATTTTTTAACATTCTATTAACCTTGTTCCATTCCCCTCGACACAATTCGCCATCATCAGCAGATCCCAAACATCAACGCCGCCACAAAAGGCTAAAGCCCGCACACTCAATCTCATGATCTCGCCTGACCCTAAACTAACCTCCGCACCCCAAAGTGTGGAGAAAGCTGGGGCACCAGATCTCTGGGAAGCGATCAATCAAAGAGCAAATCCCAAAGTCCGGGGGCTATCAGGTGGTCCTCCCAAGCGCCCTGCTAACGTCTGTAACATATGAGCAACTACATAAGCCAAGGCACATGTGGGTGTAAATCCTTGTCCACCCTGCCAAAGAGCAAACAATATCTGCATTGTATGAAAGCGTATCGTCCGGTCACTCCTCATTTTCCACCTGCCGCCAACTCAGCAACCAGTTGAGCTGCCAGTTTTCGGCCCCCATATTCGTGTCCCTTGAATGCAATAGCCTTGGCATTCTGACGCATCGTCACGCTCGTGTTGCCGCTCAACGCCTCCAGGAAGGTCTCGGTCAAGGCCGCAGCCTCCCAGCCCGGCGCCGTCTTCTTGTTGGGCCAAATGCCGACGCCAAAATATTCTGCCGTTTGTGCGTAATTGTAACGGTCCGCCCATAGCGGGAGCACGACGCTCGGGATTCCGGCTCTGTCCGGTGTTGGATCCGTGTTAGTGGAAATTGACAATTGTTTGCTAGGCAACATTTGAGAAGTTTGATAGTAGGGCTAGGGGGGAGGAAGTCAACGGTGAAATGGACAATGAAAGCACAAGGGATGGAAGCATCAAACATCAAACAATGAAGCAACTCACAGAACCGTCTCATAGAAGCAGTTGGCTCCTCCGTGATGCACCGACACCGCGATATCCCCAGTGTTGTACAAAGACGTCGGATCAACATCCAGCCACGTCTCCAGCCGCAGCCGGCCCTCATCAACATACTTCTTCGCCCCCCCCCCCCCCCCAAGAAGCCATCGCCATACTTACTCTCCCTACGTAGTTTCCACGAGATTCACACATCCGTGGCATCCAGCACGGCGGCAATCGCTTCAGCCATGACGACAGCCCTCGGCTCCTCATATCGGAACGCGCTGCCCAGGTTCACGAGGATCGTCGGCGCCTGCTTGATCCAGCCCGTCAGCTCAGCGCTCTGCGTCTCAGCTGGCGCCGCATCGAGCACTAGAGGACCAACTATGTGAAAGTTATCCGGGATATACTCGAGGGGGTAGCCCGCTTCGGGGTAGCTCATGGCGATCCACGGAATATCCTTTTGATACATTTGAAAGAGGTTGACAGCTTTCGGGATTCCCTACGCCTGGAGCGAGGAGCGCTTGTTCTTTATGGTTGAAGACATGAGGTAGTTGATGATGAAGTACAGTTGCTGATACATGTTGGACGGGATGTCTTTCCAGGGGACAGGGAAAGGAAGACCCGAAGCAATCCTGGTCCCAAAATCAGCTGTTTCCCTCATACAATCTCTAGTTACCGGTACGAATACACTCACCCAGGATATCTCCGAAAGTGCGCTCCTCGGGGCTGTACGGGGCTCAAGAGGTCTGCCAACGCATTCGGAGTGATGTAAGCGCGCGTGCGATTGAGATTCACAGTAGCATCGATACTTGGTCGGAGCAACGAATCGAGGATCACGACAACAGGATCAACCTTTTGGATAATATCCACAGTCTGTTGATACAGGCTCAGATGTGCCTCGTCTGACCATGCCGTCATGAAGAATGGGATCATCTTTGCAAACGCCTTCAGCCCAGGCAGTCCCGGCGGTGTCACAATCTCCAGCAAGCCGCCCGCCGCCTTGATCTCGTCCACGATGCTCGGGCCGTCGAATTGGTGCCAGTGTGTCTTTGCATCTGGATTGAATGCTCTGGCATTCTTCGAGATGCGCTCAATGTCCGATGCCATGCCGGAGAAGGAAGCATAGTGCACCTCACCCAACGGATGGTTCTCTACCAGTGCCGAGACTGTGGCCAGATGTGCGTTACACAGCCCGTGATGGCTGTCGGCGAGGATAAGAACCGTGTTGTTGCGGCCACTGACAAACGCTTGGTCTTCTTGAGCAGTCTGTCCGGCAACAAAGACACCAACGAGTGCGGCGAGGATGGCGAAGACAACCACTGCTCGCCGAAACATGTTTGCAAATATCAAAGCTGAAAACAAATCAAACAATAGCAGAAATGCGTCAACGCGCGCTCAGTCGTAGAGATTGTGGGAGAGCAGTGTGCCCACAGTTATACTCTCTTCTCCTCTTAATATACTGATCGATTCACAACAAACACACAACTAGACACAGCATCTACTCAAACACGAATCCTGATGCCCCTGATTTCGGACGCCACTCAGCTCCAATTGCACCATGATTCGAAGGAAGCGGGGTTTCATCCATTGATGTCTCACAATTCCTGCTGCGTTCCTCCTCATCTTCCAAGTGTCACTTCAAAAGCGAGTACGATGAACCAACCTCTGCCTTGACCGCAACCGCAACCGCAAGACAACGAGCCAAAAACGCGGCCACTTCATAGCAATAAGGCAACAATCTTCGATCCGGTCCACTTCAATCGCAGTATTTTCTCGCTCTTCATCCTCTGAACACGCACTTGCATGCGCTTCCACTGTACGAACACGCAGCCCGTCAAACTACTACTCGTACAGTAGCAGCAAAATAGCATCAATCTACCGAGTACATATACGCGTTTTTTGTGCGGACGGTGACCTTTTCGAGTCAGCATACGCGTATTTCCGGCCATGTTGGCAAGTTTGATAGGTCATCTCATGCATATGTTCAGACAAGCTGGCTCCAAAAGCTGTTGGCTATTACGAGCATACGCTGCAATTCGTACGCGTCGGAAGCTGATTTGTTAGAGATTGCGGTTTGCGAGGTTCAGCTGCCGGCTATCGGCAAGTTTCCCGTTTGTCGAGGGCTCAAGCTTTTCTCAACCTTGGTTGATACCTGAAGACCCCACGAGTTTGCCGTGCCCACATATCGTCTCCCGGCAATGCCCGCTCGGATCCGTACTCCCTGCATGTGTTGAAGCCGTGAAAGTCTTTGTGGTACCGTACCATCTAGGGATTCATCGTGTTTATCTAGTGGAGCACCGGCACCTCGTTTTAAATTACACGTCTATGTGTATCCTCGGCATAATCTCCCTACGGGGCCCAGATACTATCTGATTTTCCAAGCCGGAGCGAGTGCCGGTCCTTACCTGACTTCACCAGTCTCCATCAAGCTAACACATGGTGACGCACATTGTTGCTCGGCTTAAGCTTGTGGGTTGTATTATGCTGGTAACACTGACAACGGTGAGTGTGTTTCCATCAATACTGGGCAAGTGTTTCTAAAATGACAAAATTAGACAGGTTTTCTAAATTAGTGCCCACAAACAAATTACTCGCCAAAACGCCAACAGAGTCATGAATTCGGATGCTATCCAGGGTAGGCCGGATAGTGCTCGAACCGTCGACGACCAGCCTCGCACTATTTACAACTACCGACTACGAGGCGTGAGAAGAAGAAAACAAAGGGGGACAACACTGTAGTCGAAATAAAGCTAGAATAGTCAATACCTGTATCTCGCATTTTCTCGTCTCCGTTACCCGAGACTACATGTACACATGCGCTTTGTTGTTAACCGGCATGTTGAACTGAACAGCCTAAAGCCGGACCTCATTGCCTACATCTATGGATATTTTGTGACGGGTTTAGAAAGCACGTAGACACGCTACCCTATATATCCTATTTTACATGCAGATGTATACGTTTTTGGCTATATTCACATACCATCTATCCCGAGCCAACTCGTACCATCTTTGCCGTCCAACAGCCTGTTCTACACAAACCTCTCAGCCTAAGGAACCAAAAACTCCGCCCTCTTACAAAATGACGCGACTTACACACTCCAAGTCGACAATCCGATGATCACTCATAACCATCTTGACATATTCACATGAAAACGGCCAGACTTATAAATCCTTCTCAAACCCCTCAGTAGTATCCAAATCCCGCCGAAAACTCCCAATTAAGCAGCATACTCTATCTAGATCCCTTCCGGTATTCCGTATATGTCTTCTCCCACAGAGATAGCCTTCCGCGCGTTCCGCAACGCCGCAACGGAACGGGAGGGTGTGGTGTCACACGCACGCAGAATCCTCCCCCCATGCAAATAGATAGGCCATACTCTGCATCCCTTGATTTGACCGTATGCATGCAAATAGGAATGGTAATAGTTCAACGTACATGTACAGATTGAAATCGGATTGATTCCTCCCCCCCACGTACGTACGTATAGAGGAGGGATGCCTCACAGAACCCCATCTCACATATTCACCAATCACTGCTTTCATATATTCGATAATCTTGCTTTTCCGCCCCCAAGGTTAACCCCCTCCCCGAGGAAGAGACAGATGTAGTAATCGCCCTCCCCAAAACGTCGAGTGAGATTTCATATCCTGGGTCCCCAGGACACACGTATTGATTATTCGTCTTTCAAGTTTCTCGGCCTCACTCAAACAGCTCAAATACCACCTCACCAAAGAAACTTGACACACCTCCTTCAAAACCGCCCTCCCAGTTCTCCAACCCGACTGGTCAAAATCTCCAGATGAAGGATCGGCACCAGGGTCCATCCATTAGAGTCACCTCACTCTGCCATTGGAGCAATCCATCATTTCCCGTCACAGAGTCCCTTCAATGCAATATAAAACCTACCAAGTGTAGAAAACGCGGCTCTCGCATCTCATTGGCACACACAACACGCCCAAACTCCCCAAAACGAGCCACACCAAACCGAGTAGAGGCAGCAAGGTCTCCAGAAACAATGAAACCCCAGCCTGCAGACCCCCAAAAGACCAGCTTCGGACCCAGCTCCTCAGTTTAGTTACTTCTTGTCAACCGCACGTAGCATTGGGGCAAGGGATGGACTTGGAGAAGGCGGACGAGGAGGGGGGGGGGGGAGTGTACATTACGTTATTTTTCGTCTGCTCCCTCTCCCTGCATCATGTACATGTAAGAAGCATGGAGCAACGAAAAGAATGAATTTCGCCGAAGCACGTTGGACAGATGAAAGAGTGTAACCCTCATCCTGGCCCGTGTGCCTGCAATTGCTACATACATTGTGGATGATGTTTGGTTCGTTTTTTTCTCTCCGTAACGTGTGTATCGCTTGTGGCCAAGGTGCCAACTTGTTCGATGTTACTACAAGCACATGCGCGAGGCAATCTCATCGCAATTATTTGTCCCATCCCTACGCTTATGGGGGAGACCGCCGTTTTACCAGGTACGGGCTTACTTGAGTGGTGGGTTGGTGGTTAGGTGGTATTCCATGTACGCGAGGTAAACACGGATGGAACAGCTTATGCGACGGAAAAACACTGGTCTCAAGCTGCTTAGCCATGGTTGCAAGGTAACATGCAGAGGTAGATATACAGCAGACTGTGCTGAAGTTCTCTGGACAAGTACTCGTAAGAGCCGTCTTTGCTCATACCGTTGGGCAAAGTCTTGCACTCAAGACCAGCTTCAGCCTGCCAAAGAGCAGAGGGGGGAAGAGGATTCCTTTGCATCCTCGATTTGGTGTCCAGACGCGCAGGTGTGGCAGGTCAACCAAAGGAACCCATGCTTGCGTCTCCCCCGGCAATATATTTGCGGTGACGGGACGCCCTCTCATACGTTACTGGTTACTGTGGCTCATGCACAATGCAGGACTGGGAGATTGGGAGTCACGTACGCTCGGTCCCGAGCCAACAAAGCACTGGCTCTCGCCGTCCTTCTGCCAGCAACTAGCAACTAGCCCTGCAACGGCAAACGGCTGGGATTGCTCGCAGTGTGGAGGGCGAGGCCGTGGCGCAACAGCAGTTGGTGGTAAGATGGGTGGTAATTTCAGGGACACCACCATCTGGAGATGCAGCATCGGGTCGCCACCCCGATCAAGGCACGAAGATCCACCATCTGCTCCCCGTCTATCGATAACTATCGCGATCCTTCTCGCGCTGCTCTTTCCAGAGCATCTGCCATGTCCCAAACGACATTGGAAGACAAATATCGTGACAGGGAGGGTACGCCCACCATCCTCGGGGCCTCTCGGCCATTCAGAATCCCTCTCTGCCATTCTCTCTGCTCACGCTTACCTGCTCTCCGCCACTTGCTTTTTTTTTTTTTCTCTTTCTTCCTTCTACCCATGGGGATGGGGACCCGGGGCGTCTGAGTGGGACTCCCCTTTGTTATGCGTTGGTAGACGGAGTATGTCGTAAATAGTACGTATATACGACCGAGGGCACTCCGCGAGAGCTGCCGGAGCTCGGCGCCTCGTTAATAGTGCACAGGTACTCGTACTCGTCCACGTAGCGGCTTTGGCGGATACTGCGAGTACAGTCCGATGGCGAGACGGGGGTGAAAACATACGAGAGTTACAGTTGGATATGACTGCAAAGTTAATAATCAGATGGCGCCAGGGGGCGTGGTCTTGAGGCTGTTTGCTTTTCGGGGAGAAGCGCGGTGGTTGCTCTTGGGCGGAATGTGGGCTGCCACGATGCTTAGCGGGAGAGCCAAGATTGTGAGCTGCTGGTAATCAATGAATCGCACAGGTCAGAGAGCTCGTCCAAGCAGAGAAGTCGATCTCGGGCTTGATTTGGCCGCCGTCGCGATGGCCTCGTATGGGGTCCGCGCGCCGACTGCATGTTAGTACCGAAGGGAGCCTCCCCTCCGGATGCAGCTAACGACAAGCCACATCAGTGCCATGCGCGGTGAACTGTGGACGAACCCTCATCATCATCATCGTCATCACACTATGTACTACTGGCAGTACCAGAAAGCAGGGAACAAGGCAAGCGAGCTCGGCTGCTGAGCCGGATCTGATGACTGGATGAAGAAGAGCTGAAAAACTCTGACTGTGATTTCCTGGTCAGCGCGTCAGAATATTGGTCCCGTGATGGAAAGGCCAAAAATTCTCTTCACCCCTTGCTCCCCACAATCCCCTGTCCCCCGTACTTTAATCCCTTCATCAGATGAGCAAATACGGGGTCTAGACGACTCACGGCATGTGTCGGCCAGCAGGAGTACGTCCGCGCTGCTAGGTAGCCAATGTCTGCCTCGGTACGAACCGATACGTACCTCGCAAGGTCATTTTGACCAATCAAAGCATGTGCTATGGCAAGGCGGCGCGGCTGAAGGATTTTCTCGTCTCAAGACGGCATGGCGTCCATGTCCCGGAAATCTCCCCTAGAGCCAGCAGAGCGAGTCCCGTTGGCGTGGGAAGGAATTTTCTCTTCTTCTCTTGGGTACTAACGTGACCTGAAATTTCCCAGAGGAGCTCCGCATTGTGGGCGGACGTGTGGGGAGTGTTTCGGTCCGGAGACGTGCATGGTGGTGAGGCATGCTAGCGTACGGAGTGCGTGCTGGGGGGTGTGCCCGAGCATTGGGTTCGCCTTGTGGTGAGGTTTGTTCATCGATGACAAGCAGCTGAGCCATGATTTGGCATGCCGGCAAGGTTTCGAGGGGCTACCGGTTGCTTGCTGCTCGTTTGCTCGGTGTATTTGATGTTGGGCCGTAGTTTGTAGCAAGTCGTCGATGCAGAACCGACTGTTGGCCGCTGACGAGGCAAATAGTAAGGCCGAATGGGCGAAACGGCTGGCGCTGCTAGCCCGCTCAGCCGCGATGCGATGGTTTGTAAACTGAGATGAAGGTTTGCAGCTTCAAAGTATCGAGAATCGTATCGTGAAACGGCGTGACGAATTGGCCGGGCAAGTATTGGGGCCATCTACGGTTTCGGCCAGAGAGATCCGAGGCAGCTGTGTCGACTCCAGCATCTAGCTCAAACCTCTCTCGTCGCGAGGTGCAGTAGCATCCCGTCGTCAGCCTCGTTGATGGGCAGATCTTGGCGTGGGCCGGCATCATCTGTCACAAACCACTGCGTACGAGTAGGTACATACAGTCACGAGAGACACACTCCCACCCGGTGTGCGAGGATTGATTGATTGATGGATGGATTGATTGAGTGATGGAGTGCCCGTCGTGCCACTAGTAGCTTGTTCGTTGTCTGGCAATCTGGGAATTCGCATGCGCAACGGCGAGGCATGATCCGATCGAAGGGCCATGGGCTGGCTGGGCGCGCGGTTGACGAGGGCTTTGGCGAGAGCACAATCCATGGATGTGCATCCCGTCGAGATCCTTACACGTACATGCACCGGTGCTTGGTCCGGGAACCAACGCCCAGCACTAGCGACCCGGCAAACCGCCGAAGAGGCGCCCGTGATGCGATGCGATGCGATGCGATGCGGGCAACCAGAGCACGAGGACAGCGAGTAGGTATATCGTACGCATGACTCCGCGTATTGCCGTATATCCTTTGCAATGCTCGAGAGCCAGCTGTGCCAGAGTTCGGAGATGACTCCAGATTGCAGATTTGGGTTGGGCGATGCGCAATTGGCCGCCAAGCCGCCCCTAGCTCGGTCAATTACCAGCAATTGAACTGGAAGCAGTTCAAACAAGTCCTGGCAGTGGGCAGTGGACAGAGGGCGCTGGAAGGGCGCTGGTTTGGTTGCGTTGCTCCGGGCTGAAGAGCCGCCCCTCCCACTCCCACCAAAGAATGGAGAGGCCCCAAAGGGTGGAATAGCGCCGCTGAGTACGACCGAAAATTGCCCTTTGGGAGGCAGCGCCGGCGGTGGCATCTCCAGCTTTTGGTCCCCCGTCTTCCCCCACGCTGGGCCGAGTCGACTGTCAGCACGAGGCCCATGGGGAAAATAGAGTGAAGTACGGGGGAGGCGTGATGGAAAAGGCCGAGGAAGATTTCGAGGTCATGCCATGCCATGCGGCCATGGAGTGACTGACTGACGCTGGCCGCCGGATTCAGCGAGCGAGTGACCGGTCAGCATTCGATCAATTGTACCTAGCTCCAGTTCGCTCGCTTGCTTGCCACTCGTTCACTCAGTTGGTTGACCTCCATGCGCCTATTGTTATTATTAGTACACGCAGTTGTTGGATCGTATCAATGGGATGGCCAAAGGTTAGTTGGGTATAGCACATGGATGCTTGCGCGGGTGTTGGTGGTGCTGTTCTTGTTGCGCTGCTGCTTCGGTAGACTGACGGGTGACCTGCTGGCGTCTTTTGACCATCGAATTTTTTTTTTTCTTTTCGCTCCTCGACGGCAAAAGGGTCCGAGCGTCTCGTCTGTCTCGCCATGCCAACGTGACATCTGACATGGACAGCGATGATCGACGGACGGACCTCGATATTTTTTCCTTGGGGCCATTCTGCTAGGTACCTAGTGGTATTAGCTAATCCGGGACTTGGGTGTTGGCATCGTCACCGGCGGGCAAGGGCATGTCACTGGGATTGATGGATGGAAAGCGGGAAAGCACCACCTACGAGCCACGAGCACGATACATACAGTAGCACCTACCTTAGCACTCAGGACTGCACGCAGAAGTTCCATGGTGACTTCCATAATAACGGAGCCTTGCCCTTTGCAGTTTGGCAGGATGGACTTGTATTGGATCAAATGAATGCACAAGAGAATTGAAGTCAAGCAAGAGCCATCCATCGACGCTAGTGCCCGAGCCGGCGCCTCTCCACCATCTCAATGGTACGAGCACGTACCGGTAACAATGTAATGTAACTGGCAGCCACCAGAGAACCGTACTGTACCTGTAAGCATTGATGTCCAGATTCGCTGCTGAAATCCAAAATACGAAGCCGTGTGTGGTGCCGAGTGTGTACTCGTGCATGCATGTGCTCGTATGTACCCCAATTTCAAATCACCGCCAGACCAGACTCCAGACTATTTCCCAAGCAGGAGTCATGAGCAGCAGAGCCAATTCGCGCCTCCAGCCAAGCAAAAGGCCGCAGCCAGACCCCCAGCCGGCCCTTCTCGGCGCTTCTCTGCCTCGTCTGGCTAGGGGTCCAGCCCATGGCCCAGCCCGCGGCCAATCAGCGCCCGCCGCCGTCTTTGGGCTGCGTCGGCGGTACTTCGTAGCTCAGAAGCCTCCGGGCCCCGCAAATCCCCATGCGGGCTTCCCCAGACGCGTCTGGCCAGCTGCGCAAATGGAGAGCCAGGGGGGGCCCCTCAATCTCCTTTCGCGGCCCCTTGCCTGAGATGTGGTGCCTTGCCACAATGCCTGCTTCTCGCGTGCGGCGCCACACCCACCCCGGCCCCCTTTTTTTTTCTTACTCTTTTCAGGGGTGTGTACCTGTGGCTGAGTTTCTTTTTTTTTTCTTTCAATTCTTCTGCTCAGGTGCATGTACTCGTACTGCTACAGCACAGCACAGCACAGCACAGCGCTGGCGGCATGGTTCCGACGTGCAAAGGCATGGGAAACCACCTACTACCAAGCTTAGCAGGTTGCAGTCAGTCGCTCTCTCGTATGTACATGTACTCGTACATCAATGCTCTGTTGGCCTGGCTCGTGATGAGCGCGTGCACCAATCAATCACCTGTTGCTGCTGTCCCGTCCGTCCGTGTACTCGTACTCGGAGAATGCCGTCAAAGCAAAGCAAAGCTCAGCTCTCGACCTGACCTGATGCGAACCCAGATTGGCCTCGTGACTTGCACGAGATCAATACGCGCATTGCAATCGCCACTCGACCCAACTGTAAAATTTGCACCTGCACCTTTCAGTGAGCCCGAGTCGCTGCGGTGCCTGTAAGCTCAGCGCTGCAAGGCCTTAAAACTCTGTGCTGTGCTAGCACGCCGAGCGCTAGGCCAGACCCGACCGCTGGCCCCAAACGCTAGGCGGGATGCGGCGCCAGGCTAGGAGAATAGCATGTGGGTGAGGCCGAGCGCCACACCAGGCCGTCTCTTTTTTTTTGCCTCCACCAATCCGCCATCCACCAGCCCACTGCAACCTCGTACCTAGTCGAGACGAGACGAGACGGTCCAGGAACATGAGCCAGCCATTGCACTCGCACACAAACAGCTGCGCAGTCGAGGTACCCGTTCCCATGTCGATGCTTCGTCCATCGGCCAATCTCTCACCCCCTCCCTGGTCGCTGCAAATCCAGAACCTGGAGGGGCGTGCGAGACCGAGAGCCTCTCTCTCTCTCTCTACGCAACGCCCAAGCTTCCCCAAATCGACGGCGCCTCTCCACCATGGAGTCTCTTGGACGATGCCGCCGCCTCTTTCTGGGTTCTAGGTTCGGCCTGCCTACCTGCCTGTGACTGAGTGACCGAAAACTCTCTGGCCTACCGTCACGACACGACAATAAAAAGGCCGGCCTGCCGCCTGCCCCTTCCCTCCTTCTCCTGTCTTGCCTCGTCGATCTCTGTCTCACTCAATAAGAGCTCGTTCCGTTCACTCGGCCCGGGTCAACCTCTTTCTTCTTCCATTCCTCTTCAGCAAACACCAAGAACTGAGCTCAGAAGATTCCAATCCCCAACTTCGACGCCATGTCCGACGCCCCCGAAACCAACGCGGAGGCGCGAAAGCACTCCATCGGCATCCACACTACCCAGGATGTCGAGCACATCGAGGCTCCCATCACATGGAAGGCCTACCTCATGTGCGCCTTTGCCTCCTTTGGTGGCATCTTCTTCGGCTACGACTCCGGTTACATCAACGGTGTCAACGGCTCCGCCATCTTCTACAAGGCTGTCGAGGGTGCTGCCGCTACCAAGCTCACCGACCCCCATACCTCCCTCATCACCTCCATCCTGTCTTGCGGTACCTTCTTCGGTGCCCTGATTGCTGGTGACGTCTCCGACTGGATCGGCCGAAAGTGGACCGTCATCATCGGCTGCTTCATCTACATGATCGGTGTCATTATCCAGATGGTTACTTCTCCCGATCACGCTCTTGGCCCCATTGTCGCCGGTCGTCTCATTGCTGGTCTCGGTGTCGGTTTCGAGTCTGCCATTGTCATTCTGTACATGTCTGAGATTGTAAGTTGGACACAGTGCTTCTGCCCGCTCGTTCCCTTCCGGCTGCTAACCCTGCTGCCTCTCCCAGTGCCCCCGCAAGGTCCGTGGTGCCCTTGTCGCCGGTTACCAGTTCTGCATTACCATCGGCATCCTCCTCGCTTCTTGCGTCGTCTACGGCACCAAGGACTACACCAACACTGGTGCCTACCGCATCCCCATCGCCATCCAGTTCCCCTGGGCTCTGATCCTCGGCGGTGGTCTGCTCTTCCTCCCCGACTCTCCCCGTTACTTCGTCAAGAAGGGTGAGATCCAAAAGGCCATCGACGCCCTGTCCCGCGTTCGCGGCCAGCCTGAGGACTCCGAGTATGTCCAGAACGAGCTTGCTGAGATTATCGCCAACGAGGAGTACGAGCGTGCCCTCATCCCCTCCACCACCTGGTTCGGCTCTTGGGCCAACTGCTTCAAGGGTTCTCTGTGGACCGGCAAGTCTAACCTGCGACGAACCATCCTCGGTACCTCTCTCCAGATGATGCAGCAGTGGACCGGTGTCAACTTCATCTTCTACTACTCCACTCCCTTCCTCCAGTCCACCGGTGCCATCAGCAACTCTTTCTTGATCTCCCTCATCTTCTCCCTGGTCAACGTCTGCTCCACCCCTCTGTCTTTCTGGACCGTTGAGCGATTCGGTCGTCGTAGCATCCTCATCGTGGGTGCCGGTGGTATGCTCATCTGCCAGTTCATCGTCGCCATCATCGGTGTCACTGTCGGCTTCAACAAGACCCACCCCAACCCCAGCGACCCTACCTCCGGCCTGGCCGACAACGTTTCTGCTGTCAACGCCCAGATTGCCTTCATCGCCATCTTCATCTTCTTCTTCGCCTCCACCTGGGGTCCCGGTGCCTGGATTGTCATTGGTGAAATCTTCCCTCTGCCTATCCGATCTCGTGGTGTTGCTCTGTCCACCGCTTCCAACTGGCTGTGGAACACCATCATCACCGTCATCACCCCCTACATGGTCGGCACTGACAAGGGCAACCTGAAGTCGTCCGTCTTCTTCATCTGGGGAGGCCTCTGCACTTGCGCTTTCGTCTACGCCTACTTCCTCATCCCCGAGACCAAGGGCCTGTCCCTCGAGCAGGTCGACAAGATGATGGAGGAGACCACCCCCCGTACCTCTGCCAAGTGGAAGCCTACCACCACCTTCGCTGCCCAGATGGGCGCTGGTGAGTACATTGAGAAGGCTACCGTTGAGGTCTAAGCGTTTCCTGCTTCGATTTGGATACAGGAGGTGTTTGTTCCTTTTTCTTTTTTTCCCCTTTTATTTACAATTTCCTTTATTACGCGGTGGGGTGGACGGCTGCAGGTAATGGTCTACCTCTGCAGCTTTGTGATGAAATCATACCCAGGGCACGGCGGACGTGTCCCAAGAGATGTGTTTGATGATGACGGAGACGCTTTTGTAATGCGGTAGATGTGGACATAACTATTACTACCTTATTAGTTAAAAAATGTTATCCCAAGATCCAAAAAAACTTCTTTCCCTTCGCGCTTTAAGGATGCGAAACGACCTTTTTAGTCCTTTTCACAGTCCCTTTTTAGCTACCCTGTTTTACTACTACTTTATCTTAATAAGATCACTCACTTGATCTACATGTTGGTTTTGTTTTCTCTTCTTTTTTCCCCCTGTGTGTGTGTGTGTGCTTGCGCTTGAGGCTGTGAGACTTCCCCTTGTCTATGGTTGCACATGACACTGGGTTTGAATTTTACACACTCGTTTTTTTTTCTTCCTTTTGCTTCCCTTGACTTGTTGCTTTTACCTAATTTGTACGGTGCTAAGCATTCCCTGCAAAACCAGCTGATGTGAGATTTTTCTTCTCCTTCTCGGTTCTCGGTACCCCATGCGTGAAACTCGACCAATCAGTTTATGGAGGGTGTGGTACGTACTACGAACAGGAGGGAGAGGTTTCGTCTCACGAGTTGACTGGATTTGGTAATTGGGATTATACGAAGGGAGAGGAAGAAGGGGGGTGGGGTTTATTTTGCGGTGATGTTACGTTGTGCTTGGGTTTATTGCGTAGGGGACGTTTGATCTTATGACTGTTGTTTGGGGGCTTGTTGTGAGTGTATCTTATTCATGCTTGTGTATGGTTTCTTTTTTTTGGTATATGGTATATGGTACTGGTTTTTTTTTGAGCTTACTGAAAAAGGGATTGATGTATTTTCCTATTTGGGTAGTTGATGGGCTATTTGTAGGCAAGCAGGGGTTTTATTCATGTGCATAACGATGACTGTCTGCTTAATCTGGAGTGTTGAGTGTTCATGTTGGATACCAAGGTTGTGTAAGAAGGGCATCAGGAGTGAAAGCTGCTAGATATACGTAGTCTTGTATGAATATTCTGACTTGATTTGGCTGTTTTCCTCTTGCACAAACCATTCCCGCTAATAGTCAACTGTGATTAGGGGGGTATCTTGGGTATTATATCTTATCGTGACGACTTTCATGAATACAAACAAAAGTAGAACCAATTATCCCTGTACTCGATAATCCGCAAGCAGTATTACAGCAACAATAGAGCCATCAGTGGTTACTCCTGCTCGCAGCGGGACCAGCCCCTTCACTCGTCTCGCTCGTCTCGCTCACCGAAGCTACCGGTCCCTGCAAGATATTCTCCGTACTCTTCTCGCTCCCGTTCTCCCCGTCAACGGCGCTGCCCAGGGGCCTCATGCCGCTCTTCGTCGCCCGCCACGACTGCAGCGCATAAGGGCCTTCTGCGCCGGGCCTGGCCGGCGTGTTGCTGCTGCTGCCGCCGCTGCGCGTCTTCTCCTGAAAGTACGTGACGAGGGGCGCGAGCGTGGGCACGCACGCAATGATGATTCCGACGGCCGTCTCGACAATGGACCACTTGATGGCTTCGGCGGAGTCGAGGTAGTTGGCCAGGTTGCTGATGGTTTGGATGCGGATGATTTGGACAATGGTGACGAAGAGACCCAGGGCGAAGAGGCACAGGAGGGCGATTTTGCGACGGGCCTTCATTTGGAGCTTGATGAGGACGGGGAAGGGGAGGACAAGCCTGTTCAACACAGGTTAGGAGGAACTGGAAGCTGTGGGTGTAGAAAGAGAAGCGATAAAACTTACGTGATGACGTCAAAGATAATCGTCAGAGACGAGAATGTGAGGTAAAAGGGAACGGCATCGGCACAATGACCGGGCACGAGAGGCTCCCATTGCTTCTGGACCTAGTCATTCAATATTGTTAGATATATTCGGTGCCATTTTCACCCCTGACAGAGACAACATCTCAACAAAAGGGGTCGCGTTTCATGATGTTTGTCGTACCGGTATACACAGGAACAGGAAAACCAGCATAAAGGCTATATGTGCCATTGTAACAATCGCAGCAATCGAGATGGGCAACAGTCGGTACGTCCCCGGTACCAAGCGGACGTAGGATACGAGCAGGCTGGTCTTGAAGCCCCAAATCCCAAGAACATAGCTAGTTAGACAGAGGAGTTGTGAGCTAACAGTATCTCTCACGAGGGGCCTAAAGAGGAATTTGCTTACAACGGCGCGCCGATATATTGCGTCTGGAAGGATTTAATGACTTATTCATGGAAACGATGGGAAGAAAGGACAGGGGTGAAAGTACTTTGCCAAAGTTGAGGACATTTTCGTCAGGCATCGTATCGAGTTCAATCAGCCCGAGGCCCCATTTCGTTTCTGCGGAGGGGTTCAGCAATTGATCCTTCCAATCCACAACATTCGGCTGGGTTGTGTAATGGGATATATCATATACATACGGACGATGGTTGCTGAAGTGTACCCGCAAGCTCCAATCTGTTTCCAATCCCAATTCTAGTCAGTGGACCAGCCAGTAGACGAGAGTTTTCCTTCGAAACCATCCGGGCGAGGCAATCGATGGGGAAAAGTTCATTCGGTCGCATACCCAGCTAGCAATGATTAACCAGTCGTCTGTGTTTCCTTAATTAGCCTCTGGCCTATCGGATCCTGCAAGAGAGCCGAGAAACGAAGCCGCAGCGACGATCGCCAAGGGGCCCCTTTTAGATACGTACCTAGACCGACGGCCTTTGCAATCCTCGTCCTGACATAAATTCTCAGACACAGCGCGACAAGAGCCAGCGCCGTCACAGACAGAGCAACGGCAGCGATAGTTGGCCCATTGTTCGGCGTACCGTCAGGCGTATTGTACGCCCACGCCATGGCTTTCTCCTAGCCAAACCCCAAAGAAGCCCGAAAAGCCCTCCAGATGCCTGAGAACACCGAGGTAATAGCAGTAGAAATAGAGAACTCTAGGTTTTTACATAACGCATGAAAAAAAAGGAAGGAAAGTTATTAATAGTAAGAAATGAGAAGCAGGTAATCCGAATCCAGATTGTCGAGCTGCCGGAACAGGGAGGAGAACGAGGGAGAAGGGGGCCGCCTGTGCCGCACGGGGAGATCCCCAGGATATTATACTCTGCTTTGTCCGAGAGAATCTTAGATACTACTGTTAATAAAACGCAACTTGTCAAGAGCCGCCAGCTGAAGATGCATCGTGGACTCCTGACGGAGGCGGTTCCGGCGAAAGTGGCTTGCAGCTAGACAGGTTTAAAGCAGCAGGGAATGGAAGAAGGCGGGAAACGACGGGAAACAATGGAGGACGCAGACAAAGTCCAACAGTAATCCCAATGCCACCTAGGCCTGAATCCAATTCCCCAAACAAGTTGGAGTGAGAAAAAAGGAAAGGGAAAATGGAGGGCTGACAAGGGATGGCGAGTGCCGACCCAAAGAGAGAGCCTGTCAATGCCGCATGTCATTTTCCGAGGCACTGGAACCCCCGATCCATGCTTTCTTTTCCCTTTTTGCACTCCCCGTCACGGTGCCGCGTAAGGAAAGAAAACCGCCCGCCTCGTTGCTACTGCTCGCCGTTGCTCCCGTATTGGATAGGCAAGCCTCTCTATTCTCTAGTCTATTCGTTTTGTGCTAGCACTGCGACATTAGCTTCAAAGCGGAGAGAGAGCCGGACATCTTACAGGTTCACGCAAGAATGGGCTTGACAAAGTCTCCTGTACGTCGTACTCGTACTTGCCTGTCCTCTCTCATTGCCTGTGCCTCAGGACATAATCGAATAATCGAGATGAGAGATACTCCACGTGGAACAGCGCTCTCCCCTGTGTTACGCATCTACAAGCAATGTAACTCTCACCTGCTTTCTTCTTTCTTTCCTATTTTCGACGTACGACGTTCCAATCCGTCCTTTCCTCTCCTCCGCGCAGGCTTCGAACGGGCGTAGCGGTCGTAATCCACGAATCCGAGACCCTTGGGAGGGTAGCATTCCTGCGCGTAATAGGTAAGAGAGAAAAGCAGGCCATGGCACCTGTAGGGGTCGCCCCGACCGGCAGCTGGCCCATTCGGAGATGACTGGTTTTGATTCTACGCATACATGGGGAGCTGGTTCGCCGATGGCAGACTGCACTCATGCGACCAGGGATAGCTGCAGTGACGACAGCTTAGTCAGAGTGCCGAGGTGATGCATCGCCCGACGAATTTTGTGAGATCTGATCTGCAGGCCACGATACCATTCAACTTGAAGCATAGCCTTGCGCAGAAAAAAGAGCTATTGTTTAGCCCAGTCTCCTAGAGGAGAGGCGTGATCACTGAGTTCATGCTGCTTACCATTACCAAGCTGAATTCGTCCGTTCCCCAGACGGGGGGTTTTCAGCTTTGATGCTTCTTCGTGCGTCTTCAGTCGCTGGGCTTCGGACGAAATGTGTCTTTCCCCATCTTTTCTGTACCCCTGGTCCGCCGGAACTCCGCTTTCAAGAGCCGGCAGCCACAGCGCGGTCTTATCCAGGAAGAGTCATAGTTCAGAGTAGTCGTTGATGGCGGCGGGAGGATACGGTTCCGCCAACGGTAGATCGCCAGAGGTGGGGGAATAATAGCAAGAGCAGAACCCAAGGCCGAGTAAGTGATCATTGACACGAGATTCGACAATCCAAGCAGCTGTCATTTAACAGGCCTTCTTTTCTGTGCCCTTCTGTACAGCATGAATGCCGTTGCAGCAATACGACATAGCAAGACCTGGGGGGCTTTGTCCCTGAACTACATCCCTGTCCACATGCAGGAGAGACGTCCAACTTGTTAATCTTTGCCTAATTCGAACGGGCAGAATTCTCTCATTTGCACTAGGGATCTTTCAAGGAGCAGAAGCAAAGCGCTAAATAGTGCTAGACCGCGGCCCGCGCAGCATCCCAACACGACAGCTTCCAGAGCGACGGTGAGAAGAGGGGGAATGTAGTACCGTTACCTCTGCGGGCAGTTTTGAGATCGAGGTCCAGACTCGAGGTCCAGACTCAACAACGCACCGGGAATTCTCGTGTCAACTGCCGGTCATGGGGCGAATAGCGAAATTTTCGAATACCACCTCACAGCTCGCATTGAAGGTTCAAGCAAAACCGGCAACCTGTTTGGCACATGAAAAAGGGACAACGGAACGAAGCAGAACCCCAGGATAGACCGGGTACTAAAGGTAGACATGGCCCCAGCTCCTTCTTCAGCTGTTTCTTCAGCTCTCTCTCTCTCTCTGCTTCTTTCTCCTCTGCTCCAAATGTGAGCTCCCTTGTCTTTAGCCTAGCCAATGATGCTTTCTCCGCCGGGTTACTCGGGTCACGTTCTCATCAGTACGCCGAAAAAGGCGGTCTTGCTCCCCCAGTCTACCTTGAATGAGGGGGCCTTGAGCCCAAGCGAACAACTGAACAGAGCTGCGGCCGCGGGATTGGCCGCGTGGGATCTGATGCCCGCGCATCGACGTCCTTTGATTAGCATCTCGACTATCGACTGACGAGGTGACCGTAAAGAGTAGTAGAATGATTAGACCGGCACGTGGAATGCCGAGATGGGCGTATGCAAGCCAAGATCGATGGACCTCTAAATCGTGGCAATGGCTCGATAAAAGTCCACAGATCCGCGCATCTCGCCGAATCTGTAGCTCAACCTCCTCAGCTTCTCTTTCCCCTCTCGCCACACCACACGGAGCACACCCGGGATTCTAAGATGCATCGCAGCAACCTAGGTTCTGCGCTTCTGGCTTTTGCGAACCTGGTAGGCTTCGCCAACTGTGCGCCCGCAACCTCGTCTACATCAACCTCGTCTACATCGTCATGCAAATGCTTCCCTGGTGATGCATGCTGGCCCAGTAACAGTGATTGGGCCGCGTTCAACAAGACTGTTGATGGGCGTCTGATTGCGACGACTCCTCTGGGATCGCCGTGCCACGGTGCATCCTACAATGAGGCCGAATGCCAGTCTCTGCAGGACAATTGGCTATTCTCTCCAATCCAGTAAGTTGTATATGCATGAGAGACGCCCTTTTTTTTTTTTTTTTGTTTTCCCTCTTGTCTAGCTTCCCCAGATGTATGCACCGCTTGCCAGCGATATTATCTGACAAACGGCCTGTTAGCTACGCCTCGTCGTCGTCGGTCATGGCGCCTTTGTTCGCAAATGCGAGCTGCGACCCATTCCAACCGGCTGACACGCCTTGCACTCTCGGCAATTATGTGCGATATGCGGTCAATGTGTCAACGCCTGCTCATGTCACAGCAACGCTCAAATTCGCGGCGCAGCGCAACATCCGCTTCGTCATCCGCAACACGGGGCATGACTATAACGGCCGCTCAACTGGTGCAGGCGCCCTCTCTGTTTGGACTCATAATCTCAAGGACACCGAGGTTTTGGACTGGAGCGATAAGTATTACACCGGCAAGGCCCTCAAGATTGGAGCTGGTGTCCAGGGCTTTGAAGCTCTCGAGGCAGCACACGCAGCAGGTTTAATTGTAGTGACGGGAGAATGCCCCAGTGTTGGCATTGCCGGAGGATACGTCCAAGGAGGCGGCCACTCCGCTCTCAGCACCATTTATGGCTTGGCGGCCGACAATGCCCTTTCATATGATGTCGTGACTCCCAACGGAACGCTCGTGACTGCCACCCGGACTCAGTATAATGATCTTTACTGGGCATTGAGCGGCGGCGGCGGCGGCAACTATGGTGTTGTAGTGTCCGTGGTTTTCCAAGCGCATCCTGACAACATTGTCAGCGGCTCCAAGTTTGCCGTTGCCACCACTTCCTCCGAGACACTGTACGCAGTCATTGACGCGTTCCACGCCGCTCTGCCTGCCATTGTGGACTCGGGTGTCATGATCATCTACTTCTTCGGCCCGGGATTCTTCCAGGTGCCTGCCATGACGGCATATGGCAAGACGCAAGACGAGGTTGTGGCCATTCTGAAGCCTTTTGTTGACTCTCTGGCGGCACTCAATGTCGACCTGACGCCCACGTACACGCAGTTCCCCAGCTACTTTGATCACTTCCAGAACTACTGGGGCCCATTTCCTGCTGGCAACATCCAGGTCGGCACGGACCTGTTTGGTGGCCGACTGATTCCCCGCTCCGTGCTGCCGAATTTCTCTCCGACGGCGCAGAAGCTAGTCGAGCTCGGCGTGACCTTTATCGGAGTCGGACTCAACGTCTCTCACTTTGGCGGCAACAACGCCAACGCCGTGCTGCCGCAGTGGCGATCGTCCATTGTCGAGGTGTCACTGACGCTGCCGTACAGCTTCCAGGTTCCCTTCCAGGACATGATTGCCACGCAGGACACCATCACCAACGTCGTCCAGCCCGTCATCGAGGCGGCCACGCCCGGTGCCGGTGCCTACATGAACGAGGCCGACTTCCAGCAGCCTGACTTTCAAGAAACCTTTTTCGGCGCCAACTACCCCCAGCTGCTCAAGATCAAGCAAAAGTATGACCCCACGGGTCTGCTGTATGCGAGGGCGGCCGTGGGCAGCGAGGCTTGGACGGTTGCGGAGAATGGCCGGATGTGCAGAACTCAGTCATGATTCGTTGAGTTGAGTTGATTAGTTGCAGTAGTATAGAAGTGATGCTTGGTTGAATGGCTCATGATGATGATTATTGTATGTACTTGATCCTAGGTAGTGATGAAGTGATGTTTGGAATGCGGTTGTGCACGTGTAGATTAGCAGATATGCAGATATGGCAGGTACGCGGGGCCATTGACATCGTGGATTACTAAGCCGCGACGATACTATTATGTACTCCTTCAACGGTATTGATTGATCTTGCATCGCCAAATAGATGTACATGTGTATGTTATCAGCAGTTGAGACGCAGATAAGCACAGATGCCCGTGGATCACCTACAGCTCGGGATCTGACCCCAAGATCCAGCCAACCAGCCTATCAGCAGCGGCTTCGGCTACCGCGCTTGTGTGATTAGCGGGCTGTAATGCATCATCTCGATCGGCGCATCTGCTGGGACAAGCACAACGCAGACAAAATACTCCGGAGTATGAATTCATTTGGGTCATTTGCAGCGGGAATACAGAGCATAGCGTCTTGAGTTTTCCACTGTATCGGCATCAGCACGGAGTAATACTATGAATAGGTACGGATGTTACATTTGGTGCATATTAGACGACGGATGCTGCTGAAAGGCAGCCTTACAAAGCATCTGCAACTCCCGTATCAGCAGACCTTCCGATGCACCAAGTAATTGTATCTGTACGGGACGATCTCAAGGATTGATACTTGCCATTTTCGTATTACTACCTACTCCGTTGATTTGTCTGGTACTTTTACTATTCAATCCCGTAATACCCGAAGCTGAAAAACGGGCTTGGCGGCTTAAAAGACGACGGGCCATTTTTTCTGCTTCCTTTTTAAGCTCGCATATACACGACGGAAGTTTGACGCATCAATTACTCCGAAGAACCCACGCCGTCAAATCACGGATCTTGGCCCTCGCCCTCGTCACAGCCGTTGCTTCTCCAAGAGCCTATGAATTTGCGCCGTCTTCCGAAGCCTTTACTCTATTGTACTGTACTTGTAGCACATTCTGGCCCTTTCGTCGTCGGGATTTATGTATAGCACCGTTTTCTGTTCCAGGGTCTTGGCTCGATCGGGAAAAAAACGGACAGGGTTCCGGTTTCTCCGTCTCTCTTCCGAGCATAGTTCCAAGACGTGATATCCAACGCCACCTGATAATAAATACTTTACCTTTCCCTTCACCCTCCTGTAACACCAGCCATGCCTCTCAACCGTCCCTGAATCTCTCTCTCCGGCTCTGCTCGCCGACCGTCGCCGCTCAATGGGTGCCTCACCGCCGCTGTCGCAGGTTCTGCCTCCCCTGCTGCTGGGGACGGCCACCTTCAACCATCAGTATCACCCCGATCCCTCACGCATGCCCTACGTCGATATTGTGCGAAAAGCCCTCGAGCACGGAATCAACGCCTTTGACACCTCGCCTTACTACGGCCCCTCCGAGATCCTGCTGGGCCAGGCGCTGCGACTCTTGACCCCGCCCCCGCCGCGAGAGGGATATTTCCTCGTCACCAAGGCTGGCCGCATCAAGTCGGACGAATTCGACTACTCGCCGGCGTGGGTGCGATACAGCGTCTGCCGCAGCCTGGAGCGTCTCGGGACGCGGTACCTGGACTTGGTCTACATGCACGATGTCGAGTTTGTGTCTGCCGCCGAGGTCCTGCAGGCCGTCAAGGAACTGCGCCGCCTGCGCGACCAGGGACTGATTCGCTATGTTGGCATCAGCGGATATCCCGTCGGCACTCTCGCATCGCTGGCGGAGATGGTCCTGAGGGAGACGGGCGAGCCTCTGGATGCCATTCTCTCCTACGGCAACTTCTGCCTGCAAAACTGCCAGCTTGGGCGAGCCGACTTTTTGCAACGATTCCAGGCCGCCAGGGTGGAGTGTCTGCTCAACGCAAGCATGCTCAACATGGGCCTGCTGACGACTCGCGGTGTTGACAACGGCCCTATGGTCTCCTGGCACCCCTCGCCGCCGGAGCTGCGCAAGGCCTGTACCAAGCTGTCACAAATCGCACAGGATAACGGCGAGCACCTTGAGGGGGTGGCCATCCGGTGGGCTCTGGAAAATTGGTCTCGCGCAGGAAGGGACTTTGGCACAACGGCATATGTCGGGGCTGGACCTCGCATCGGTGCAAGCGTCATGGGTGTCACGGCCATCACAGAGCTCGACGAGACTTGGGATCTATGGAGAAGCGTCATTGGCCCTGTCATCGGCACCAAGGACGAAGCCGCAACGCAGAAGAGCAACAAGATCAAGAGGCTTGTCGAGGACAAGATGTGGCCTACCCTGGGCTCATGGAAGGATCACGCCTGGGAGAGCGGCGGCGAAACATTTGTCAATGCCAGAGTGACGCCTGGACAGATTCCCAACGACGAGGTTGCCGAGAGATGGGGACTGGTTCCTTCAGCAGCGGCTGTTGCCAAGTTGTAACGCGCAACGCCTAATATCATAGACCAGCATGATTGTTTTTTTCTATTCTTTTTTATATCTTTATCCTTTTTTCTTCTTGTTTGATCTCGGATGAATTCCTACAAAGTACATACATGCCGTCGCTATAAATGAAATCGCATTTATGAGAACAGTGCTGAGCTGGGAACCGAGTGATGTCAACGCGTTATCCATTTTTTTTGATACTACTTGTAGAGATTGGCGAAATATCAACTTACCTGCCTATCTAGGCTATACGGAAGAAGAAGCTGGAGAATCTTGACGCTGGATTCAGCCGAGACAAAGGCTGATGCGTGTAACGGATTTTATCTCACTATTGATGTCTTCGTATTACCGCTGATACAGCGGCAGTCATGCATGGCCAAGTCGCATTAGGATCTGCATCTGTTTAGCCTACCCAAGTGTATGTAATACTACATGGATGGCCATCCTCTCTAATCCTCCGATCCTCCGATCCTTCGGCTATACATAGCAGCAGCTCCAAAGATGTAAGCGGGTCGTCAGCCTTCTAATGCAAGACATGCTTCCAGATAAGAGGATTCCATATCAATCAGACTCTAGTCAATCTGCGCGTAAAGCATCAACTTGTTGAGCTTTCTTTAGATACTGTACGACTTGATTGCTTCGTATACATCAGAAATGGAATCAACTCTTGTATCTCGGCTGCTCAAAATATTTTCGCGTGGCCTGCTCATCTTGGTAGCTGCGCTGGTTGCTAGATTTCTGTATCGTGGATACAGAGTCAGGAGGCATGTCCGAGAGTTGCAAGCTCAGGGAATTGTACATACGTAAAGTTTGGCACTCTCATCGCAGTAAATACTGACCGGCTCGCAGCCCACTCTCCCGCATTCCCTCCTGTTTGGCCATATTCCAATTCTCCTCAAGTTCCGGAAGCATCACCCCGAGGATGTCCATTTCGGCATCATCATGAAATGGCTTGTAGATAACTGCAGCCAGTGGATTCCAGACTTGAAACGCCCCCCGCCAGTTTTGTACCTTGATATTTGGCCCGTCTTCCCGGACGTCATGATGATGGTCTTTGACGGCAGCATGTCGGCGCAGTTTACGCAGGCGAGAAGCTTGCCTAAGCACCATATTACTCGGACATTCCTGGAGCCGTTGACAGATAACCTGGACATGACCTCTGCCGACGGCAGTCAGTCCAAGGTGTGGAGGTCGCGGTTCAATCCGAGTTTCAGTCCGAGAAACATCACCATGCTCATTCCCGAGCTCATCGATGAGATCATGGTCTTTAAAGATTTGCTCGGGAAAATGGCTGGGCCAAGCGGACTATGGGGGGACGTCTTTCAGCTAGAGGAGCGCACCACGAATCTCACTTTCGACGTAATTCTTCGTGCAACCATGTAATAAATCCTCCAAGATATTGATCGTGCCCATACTTACACGCCATCTAGGGATGAAAGACTGCATGAGCAGATAAATACACTGGGTAGTCCACTTAAGCAAGCTCTCATCAGTCAGATACGGTTGATGAGCAAAGTCCTCGGCGTGAACCGTATCCTAGGCATCAGAAGGTGGCCGTGGGAAGCCTGGATCAGACAGCGCAACAACGAAGCATTACGCGACGCTCTTCTGGGCCGCGTGGAAGCCGTCACAAAGTCACCTCATCTCGCCGATGCTGTCAGCGAGAAAAAGACTATTCTAAGCATAGCCTTGAGTCGCACGCTTGCCGAAACGGGCGGCGAAGTTCCCGATCAACAGTCAGTCGATGCCATTCTAGCTAATCTCAAGCTTTTCCTGTTTGCGGGCCACGACACAACATCGTCAACCATCTGCTGGATGTTCAAGCTGCTTCGGGGCAACCCCGACTGTCTCTCCAAGCTCCGTGAAGAGCTTAACAGTGTTCTTGGAGAAGACGTGAACCAAGCCGCCAGGTTGTTACGGGACTCGCCTCAGCTTCTAAGCAACCTGGTGTACACCAATGGCGTCGTCAAAGAAGCTCTCCGCTTCTACCCGCTCGCATCAACCGTGCGCCAGGGCGAAAGGGATTTCTTTCTCACTGTCTCCGGGTCTGATATGAGATACCCGACGGAGGGCACCGCCATCCATGACGTGCCGTCCGTCATTCAGCTTGACGAACACGTTTGGCCGCGCGCAAACGAATTTCTCCCGGAACGCTGGATCGCAGCCCAAGGCGATCCGATGCACCCCAACAAGGACGCCTGGAGGCCGTTCTCCATGGGGCCGAGGAATTGCATCGGACAGGAGCTTGCCATGGTGGAAATAAAATTGGTGGCTGCGTTAGTGTGTAGGGAATTTGACATCCAAGAGGCTTGGGACAAGTGGGATTTGAAACAAGGAACGACGAAACCCAAAGAGATGGTTGGTGGGCAGAGGCTCTATGGATGTGGGCAAACCGTCCAGCACCCAAAAGACGGAATGCCGGTGCATGTCAGGCGACTTTATGCTTGAATAAACACCAATGCGTAACAGAATCGGAATGCTCCGAATTAGTCGGACTGTAGTGCAACATCGGATTGAGCCGATGAAGTCGGATCAAAGCCGGTACACATGGCCTCTACTCGATTATAAAATATCGACAAGTCCTAAGATATATCTCAAAGTAAAAAAAGCAACCTGAATTCAAATTCGCTCTCTACTTTAAAGTGACTGTTAATCGCCTTTCAATTGTGCTTCTCTGGACATAGACACAATGGCTACCACCACGACTCCACACGTTATTATTGTTGGTTCCGGAATCACCGGCCTCCTGATAGCACAAGGCCTCAAAAAGGTAATATGCGATTTTATGCTTCCATCTATGCAGCCAGAATTCCGTAATTAACCCTTTACTTCTACTACGCAGAGAGGAATATCCTTCGCTGTTTACGACAAGGTCGACCCGGCCACTCGTACTCGAGACTGGAGCATGACCATATTCTGGTCTTTTCGACACTACCCTGCCCTGCTATCTGAAGAGCTTAACAATCGCATCAACGAGGCGCAGTCAAAGAAATACTATGAACCGACGGCAGTTGAAGAATTGGTTGTCAGGAATGCCGAGAGTGGCGATATATTAGCAAAAGTGAACTCTCCCTTTGCCAGGAGAGTCAACAGAGTGGACATGAGAAAGCTTCTACTCAATGGAGTCAAGATTCAGGTATGTTTTTTTTCTTTCTGAGTTTCCATTTGGCATGCTTGGAGAATATTCAAAATTAACCAACTGCCAGTTCGATCGAGAACTCGTTGGTATCGAATATACGACCGATGGTGTTGTTGCCCGCTTCAAAAATGGAACATTTGAGAAGGGCACCATGATTATTGGTGCTGAGGGCGGACAGTCCTTGGTACGGCGCTTGCTTCTTGGTAACCTCGCCCTGCCGGAGGTATATCCAGACGTTGAAATGATCAACATCAATGCCAGATATACTCATGAGCAAGGGAAATATATTGCAGACAATACAGTGCCGCACGTTGATTATGGAGTTCATCCCAAGGGAATCTTCTTTATTATCCTTGGTAAGATACTTGGCCCTCTTTGAAGAGTCAACGCTAACTTTTACATCCAGTTATGCGCGTTGAAGATAAAGATGATTACTCTACATGGACATTCCATTTTGTCATTACATACCCCAAAACGCTCACTGGCAACCCGCTAAAGGGCAAAACCAATGCTGAGCGTGTTGCCATTCTGAGGTCCCTTGCAGATAACTTTGCGGAGCCTAGACGATCAGCCTTGATGTGGCTGCCCGATGACTTGGAAGTCCCCGATGATGCTATCAAGATGTGGAGTCCAGAGCCGTGGGACAATCATGATGGCCGAGTTACGCTGGCTGGAGATGCAGCGCACGCAATCGCATTCTGTAAGTGATTTAATTGTCTCTCACTAGACAAAGGAAATGCTGACTTGCTATAAAAGATCGTGGACAAGGACTTAACAACGCGACTGCCGACGCCGCCAGCCTCGTCTCTGCCATAGAGAAAGCTACTACTGGAGAGATGAAATTGGCGGATGCCATTACTGAGTACGATAAAGAGGTCATCGCTCGGGGGCAAGAAGAGGTTAGATTGTCTCGAGAATTGGCTTTGTCAATGGAACACTGGGATAAATTCTTGGAAAGTCCCATCATCAAATACGGTGGAAATATTCCGAAAGAAATGTCCAAGTGAAAGTCTTTATAGCAGATGGAAACTTCGCTGAGTTGAGATAGTTTTGTTGGAGATTCAACATCTCCATCGTGGTATGATACTTGTTATCGGCCAAATTGAATTCTCTTTTCAATCATTTTGATTTAGAATCTAAGCAAAATCTAGATCAGCCCACATGGGCCCCAGCTGATATTCTGGTAACAGAAAATGAGAAAAATCAGCATCGCCATTGATTTCCTGAAATAAGCCAACGTCAAAGCTGTCTAAGAGCGGATTGGGAGTACCGGAAGGCGTCAGGAGGCCAAGTCGACGACAGAGGGACATGACCTTTGCATATTGATGCTCTGATGTCTTTGAAGATATAGCGGTCAACTTGAGGAGATCCAATGAGGCCGTAACGAATTCACGGGCCTTGGCGAGGGTAGCACCATCAACCTTGCCCGCATTGAGAGCTGATTTCTCTTGAGCCAAGACGCCCAACACGGCCCCAAGCGCCGTGATGAGGAAGTAGTTGTACTGCGTTTGCTGCATTTTGTATATGTCGGTCCCGCCAAACAAGTCCAGCAAGATCTGAAAACTGTCGCAGGCGATGTTGACAGTTGTCGCCCACAGGTCCGAGTTGGTAGCCTCTTGCAGTTGGAACGAGTAAAGTGCCGGACGAATTAGTACGAGGCGTAGCTGATTGGCCCTCAAGTAGAGCAGTGTTTGGAAATGACGGATCTTTTTAGCATCGGGTTCCTCGATATTAGGATCCAGTACTTTTGGAACATGTTTCTCTTGCCATTGGCTGAGATGATCTTGAAAGAAATCGAATGATTCTCGCCATTCTTGCGCGTAATGAGATGAGCCGCCAAAGACATTGGAGATGGATTCGCAGATTCTAGAACCTAGACGACAGTAATCGATCATGGCTAGTAAATAAGGGGAATCGCCCTAAATTTTATGACAATCATTAGTGCTCCTCCACTTGGAAAAAGAATGAAAGATAGAAAACTACTCAGTACGTACCGGCAACGGAATGCTATTGTCAATATCTTTATCTTGAATATGTCTCGGTAGCCCCAAGGAATAGCTGAGCTGGCAATCGAGAACAAAGGCCGTCCAGAACATGTTTACTGCCAGTTTATACGAACTTGGCTCCTTAAACATGCTCATAAGCACTTTGCCTTTATGCAGCCCAAATTCCAGGATCAGACGAGTGAGATTGCCAACAATACGCCAAGCAAGTCTCGAGTTGCCCTTGATTGAATGATATATACTCTGTTCAAGTTTTAGCGCCAGCTGAATAGAGGAATACCGAGTTCAGTACGTACAACTAATATCAGTACTTGTAAGTCGCCAATTTCTGCAGTGGCCGCCCATATTGTGTTGTCTACATCGCGTTGTATGCTTGCATGGAACTTTGCGGCTGCGGCCTCATGACTACTGTCTTGTATAACCAAGGCAATACCAAACACCATCTTGATGATGTTGAGGTCACTGCGACCCATTTGAGCCGCCAAGATATCTTGAACGGATGAATGCGATTCTGCTGCCAGAGCAGGGTAGAGTTTCCTCACATGCCGCATCAAAACACCAATTGGTAGGATAGGATGCGTTACGCCCACGAAAGTGTCGTAAAGGTGTACAAGATGGACCGCCATTTCTCCATCTATCTCCTCCAATGTGCTGAAGGGCAATCCATGTAGGGGCTTTGCCGTCGCTGGTATCGAGAAATCATCAATGTCCCGATCATATGAATCGTTCTGGATATTTTCGCAACTACTTTCGACAATAATCTCTCCATCCAGTGTCGAATATGTCTCTCGGTCCGTGCTGTCTATTCCGCTGCCTATCATCCCTACTGCAGACATATAAAAGGTCATGCCGGAAGGACCACGGAAAAATGGAAGTACGTGCTTGTAAGACATGGCCGCGGAGTATTGTTCAGCGTTAATAGGGATATGCTCCTCAGGCTCTCCGGCGAGTCTCTTATTGAGTCCATTGCTGTTGCCCTCGGTCCTCTGGAGGAGCAAATCGAGTTTTTCTGACTGAGCTTGAATTATCTTTGCTAAATCCAAAGCCGAGGCAGCATCCCTAGATGAGTTCAGATCTCTTAGTATATAACCGTCATGAACTGGACGATGGGTTCTATCAGCTGCGGTATTGAGACATACCAAGTAGGAGGAGGTTCCCTGTGACTGGATGCCCCGGCCGGAATCTCTACTTCGCCATTGTTGGTATAAACAGCACCAACGTTGTTTAATTCCGTTATAAGAGAGTCCCGCAATTTATAGACACATTCTTCCGGTCGCCTTTTTTCGCATCTATCGCACGGTTTCTTGCCATTGCATCGAATCTTTTGCTGTTTACACCGCTCGCAGGCTTGAAACACGTATCGCTTGCGCTTCCGAGCGAGCCGGCGGGCACTGGACTGAGGGAGAGACGATTGTCGATTTGCACGGGTCTCCATAAGGTATGTTATTTAAGATATGATGGATGTTATAACAAGTACCAATAGTAGTGAGTTTAATATCCCTTTAGTACGTCCTGGATGGGGTATAGAGTAAGGTTTAGCTCAATACTATATACTGCCTAGTAACAGAGGGATTTGTCGATTCTTAATAAGTCCCCTATTCGTATATGACCATCTCATGACAAAGCTTAAGCGGGGTAATATGCCGCTAATTACGGAATGCATAGTATGATATGTCGGATTTGCAGGGCATCTTATTGGATGGCGATGTTACTTTGGTCGGTGGTACCGCGTTGCATGCGGTATGGGCATATAAGGTTGTATGTGGATTTTACTAGGCAATTGCGGAGGTGGCGTCAAACTTGCCCCCTTTCTTCTTCAGCTTCATTCTGGGGGGAAATACGTTGTCAATGACCTGTAGAATAATTCGAAGTGATGAAGGAGTGTTACCCAGCCATGTTTTATCTATATGTAAAACGCTCAACATCTCTAGCCTTGAGTAATAGTTGACAGCACGGCTCCGGTTACTACATTTACTTTTCCTATCCCTCTTTCGACAAGGCTATTTGTAGTTCTAATCTCATTGGTGCTATAATAGTAATGTTTTATGTAATGCTAATATCTCATCAATTGGAATTTCATTTGTCTAGATAATTATCCGGAAGAATCCGGGAATCTTCATACTCTTCGCCTCCTCAATAAGCAGAACAATAACACAAGATAGGGTCCAGCATTTTGATGCCTACTGCTTCCTCCTCCTCACAGAGATCTTGTACCCCATTGGAGGCGGCGAAACATAGCTAAACCACTATGACAGAGCTCACGTTAGTTTACACACAACGTGTTACCTTCCCAACTTGGGAATAACTTACAGGGTTCTGAGGCCGGGGATCTGCGTCAGGCTTGATGTCGTACCGCATCACGATCTGCGACAAGAGCAGCTTGAGCAGATGATTCGCAAAGAAGCGGCCGGCACTATATATAAGTCAGTAAAATACCACCACTCAAAGTCTCTGGTGTTCATTTACCAAGCATATCTGCCATGACTAAAGGCGAGATAGGTGTCGCTGGTGGCCGCAAACTTGAGCCCGGTCGTTTGCGCCTCTGTCTTCTCGTCCAGGAAGCGGAAGGGATCAAACGAAAAGGGCGACTCCCCAGGATAGACCTCCGCATCGTGATGCAGGCCGTAGCTCCCAATTCCAATCTTTGCACCACACGGGATGTGTTCTCCCGTTGGGAGATCAACACCATCCTTGGCCACAACTACTTTGATGATGCCATGGGCGAACCCCCAGAGGCGGAGACTCTCAGTCATGACACTGTCCATCTTGGGCAATTTGGCTACTTCTGCTCGCTTCCAGCGCGTGGAAGGATCAGCATTGTCTGCAGCCGTAGCTTCTTCGCGCAGTTGGTCTTGGATACTGGCACTCTGAGGAGAGTGAGCAATGTCAATCAGGACATTCTCAAGGGTGATGCCTTGGACCTGAATGGCAGCCCAGTTGAGAATGGCCAAGAGCTTGCTGCTATGGCTCTGTGATCGGCACGGGTCATCATTGCGACGATAGGCTTCTTGCATGAGACGAGATAGGAGATCGCTTGGCTGGTCTGGATCTTTCTTCTCTTCATTTTCCATGCGGCCAAACCGTCTTGCGCGCTCTTGGATTACGGGATTGACACAGCGGTCCATACGCTTGAACTGCATCCAGTCGTACTGCGCAAGAACAGGACCAAGGAGTGGCCGAAGAGGCTTTGGAGTCAGCTGGGCGAGAAGAGCTTCGACCAAGATGAACTTTGCAAAATGAGTCGAACTAGCAAGATAAGTCGGATCCCGGCATAGTGGCAACCCGACGTACATGCGGCTGACGATGCGGCTCATGAGCTCCAAACAAACGTCCAAAAGTTCAACCTGTGTCCAATTTCTTGTGTCATTGCCCCAGAGGTCTTCCAAGGCTGCTTGAATCTCTTCGATGACATCGTTGGTCTTGTTGTTGAGCTCCTTGGTGATGTCCTTGATGAGATTGACTACAAATGTCCACTCGTTATCATCGGCAGCAACACAGTTTAAGAACGTGTGCTTGGCTGCGAGAAACTCGTTGTTGCTCTCACGCTGGCTGAGCACATTTGCAGGCTGCTTCATCAACCACGGCAAGTTCTCCGGCGGTAAGATGACTTGGTGCCCCGTGAAAATATCAGGGAGGATATATGGCCGTCCCTTCTTAGAGTACTATTTAACAGTGTTAACTGTGAGCCAGAAGAGAGCATAAGACTGGTTCTTACATCACGGTGTCCGGCCCAGAGGAGAGTGTTAACTTCAAAGACAGAGCCGAGAGACGCTCGACCGCGAGAGAAAAAGGACCCATCCGAGTTGGCAAAAGCTAGACTTGTTGGAATGCCTTGGTATGAAAAGACGCGATACCACACATAGTAGATGCCGCCTAGAAGACCGGCAGCGGCCAGCCAGGGGAGAAGAGCCAGAACAGTAGACATGATTCTCAAATTACTTGAGCTATAGTGTCTGTGAGTCTTGAGCTCAGACTACCATGAAAGCCGGGGAACTTTGTGCTTTTCATACACACACATGATACATAATTCAGCTCGACGAACACCCTCTCTAGCAAAATGGATAACGATCCGCTAATGTCATCCTACTACCGGAATTACCGCTTGGGCTTCAATATTCTATGGCAGAAGCTAGTCACTCGAAGGATCATCATCCTCCCTAAAGCTCCTGTCCCCTTAAAAGATCTATCTTTAGGCGCTGGTGAGGCTGATGGAAAGGAATTAGCAGTATTGACATAAAGTTTGAATTCTATGTGGCCTTCAACATCAACAAACTATGGAATACTACTCAGCTCATGGAAGATCCTACTCTTAGCACACATAACGCTAAGCTTAAGTTTTAGCTAAACCCAGAGGAAAGGATTCAATGGCTCTGAGACAAAATGAAACCAATCGCACATGTGACGTTGCCCCTGACAAGAGTACCAGGATCTTCCTTGACGGGTATGGCATCTTTACTTTTGCTAGCTGATAACGAAGGACGGCGGATGAAGACCTGACGGGTGAGGGATCTGTAGGATCGTAATGCGACGATCTGACTGGGATGCCTTTAGCCTATCACGGTCGAGACATCAGAAAAGAGACGGGCGTCCAGAATCCTTCCTGATTAAGCACTAGCAGTCTCGGCATCGACTCCGAAGAATCGGACCAGTCATTGGTTGGTGATATGCCACCTCAAGGGTAACACGCACAACTCCATTCACTGACAGCTGTAGGATCATGGATACAACGCTACGGCCCATCTCTCTGCCGTCTCGTTGAAGGATGCAATATTTTGTCCATCTCTTGTTCTTGCGTGCATATGAAGCTGCATACCTGTAATTAGCCGCATTAGAAG
Source organism: Trichoderma aggressivum f. europaeum (assembly GCF_033847375.1). NCBI lineage: Eukaryota > Fungi > Ascomycota > Sordariomycetes > Hypocreales > Hypocreaceae > Trichoderma > Trichoderma aggressivum. The sequence continues at coordinate 264,273 of NW_026946394.1, forward strand.
TCAGCGTTGATTACAAACATAGTCGTATAATTGACGGTACGAAATTTACTCACTAAATTACTTGCATAGATCAATCGTATTCACTTGGATAAGTTGCCTGTTCTATGAAGCAGACAACAGGTATCGCTCTTAAATCACATTCCTCTGCTATCGGACCTATTAATTAATCACGCAAAGTTCGTTACTTCTGCAATAGGCCGCTATCAACTCTCGTACTACTCATACAAGTCATCTGGGGAATACGAGCATTGAGAAAGGATTTTAGCTCTTAGATAATTACTGAAAGAGAGTGGCAATCCTACAACGACCCAAAATAGTTGTCAGTGCAACATTTCCCGCGTGTAAGCTGAACAAAAGGATGAGACAGGATCCAGGCAACTCAGCCGCATCGTAACGTAAAGTTCATAGTTACTATATTTGTAGTTCCAGGGATACTCGCTCGTGACGTACCGCTTCCCTTGACGCATATCCTCTTTGCTAGCATGTTTTTGTAGTTGAGACGGTATCCAGTGTTCAAAGTACCTACCAGGAAGTCATTCATATACTGGCTCTGCAAGGCGGCTTGAAGATCTCAGTGATTGAGATCTACACTATCTGAAAGACTGAACTCAATAAGCCGAAAGGACTCTTCTGCAATATGGCTGATTCCATATTACCCAGCCATACAATGGCGTCGGCGTCAAAGCTTCATATTGACATTTCAATCACTCCCAATCTTTCATCGCCTGAACGTCTGCCATTGCCTCCACCAGAAGTAAACAAACTAGTTCAGGATGTGATTAGAGATCAAGTCATCGCTCAGCCTGAAGCTCAGGCTATTGTCTCGGCGACTGTGAATCTCACATACAAAGAACTAGACGAAAGTTCTACACGGCTGGCTATTCAGATTGCATCTTCTGGAGCCAGCTTGGGTTCTATTGTGCCAATTATCTATGAGAAGGTAAGACATTCTTCAATCTCTGTGCCACCTCTCTCTCGTTCAACTCGAGATGATATTCATGTTGTAGCCCTCGAGGGAGAACGGAAAGGATTTCAAAGGGAAAATAATGGCTAACCTGTTTCACATAGTCTGCCATTACCATCGTTGCTATGTTGGCAGTTTTAAAGGCAGGGTGTGCTTTCACTGCGCTAGACGCATCTCACCCAACACAGAGACTGTTGGAGATTATTGAAGACACCGATGCTCCCATTCTGCTGGTGTCTGCTGAACAGGCTCTGCGATTCAATGGTCTTGCTGGAGTTCCAACCTTGGAACTATCCACTGACATCTTCTCTGGTGAGAGCACCGCTGCCGAGTCACCCGCATCTCTGTCTGATGTCTCGCCGCATCATCTGATGTACACCATCTTTACCTCGGGCAGTACAGGCCGTCCAAAGGGTGTCATGATAGAACATGGCGCCTGGCTAACGAGCGCTCTCGCATATGGCGCTGACCAAGAGCTCAACTCCAGCTCGAGAGTCTTGCAGTTTGCGTCGTATGCTTTTGACATGTCTTTGATGGAGATATTTACGACTCTCATCTTTGGCGGCTGCATCTGCGTGCCGGATGAGGAAGATCGTTATGGAAGAATACAGGAGTTTGTCAATCAGACAGGCGTCAACACCTTGATGTTGACGCCTTCCTACGCCAAACTGTTGGACCCCGCTACAATGCCTGCTGTGAAGATGCTTATCACCGGTGGCGAGGCTGCCCCAAGTGATTTACTTGAGCTGTGGAATCCGCATATGAAAGTCTATATCGCCTACGGCCCGACGGAGGCCTCTATACAATCTGCTGGTGCCAAGCTCGAAATTGGAACTACCACGGTCCCATCGGGGCTCATAGGGCGCCCAACGGGCTGCAATCTGTGGGTTGTCAAAGAGGATAACCACAATGAGTTGATCCACAGGGGTGAGATCGGGGAGCTGGTCATTGAAGGAAATACTCTTGCACGAGGCTACTTGAGTGACGAGGCCAAGACCGCTGCCTCATTTGTCAACATGTCCATCGGTATAGATACCCGGCGTGTGTTTAAAACGGGCGATTTGGTTCGCCAGACCGAGGGCGGAGATATCATCTTTGTTGGCCGCAAGGACACGCAGATTAAGGTGCAGGGCCAACGCTTCGAGCTTGCTGAGATTGAAGCAAGGTTGGCTCGGACTCTGCCCCCGGGATCCAAATCTTGTGTTGACAAAGTTGTGAATCCCAATTTCCATAATGGAGGTTCCATTGTGGCCTTCCTCAGCGACTCGGTAAAAGTGTCGGGCAACGAGGAGCCGGAGATCAACTGGAATCAAGTTGAGACAACCTTGGAAAGCTCCCTCACGATTATGGAGAATCTGGGAACAATACTCCCGAAGCCAATGATTCCATCACTATACGTGCCGGTCTCTTTTATCCCTCTAACCACTTCTCACAAGACAAATCGCGCTGCATTGCGAGAGTTAATCACGTCTCTGGGCCCCATTGAGATACAAAAACTCCGAAAGCCAGATACGCCCAAAGGCGAAACCAGAGCCCTGTCTGCTGAGGAGTCAACATTGCGAGAGTTGTGGGCTTTTGCTCTAAACCTGGACCCGGAGACTATTCGACCAGATGATCACTTCATTCAACTTGGAGGCGATTCAGTGACTAGCATCAAGCTGATCGCTGCAGCACGCAGTCGAGGGATCACACTCACATCTGCCACTGTCCTCTCAAACCCGGTCCTGTCCGACCAAGCTCGACTCGCATTCAGCTCCGACGCTGGAGAGAGTGACGAGAATATCCCACCGTTTGGGTTGCTAGAGGGCCGTTCGCACGAGCTCCGTGCAGCAGCAGCCGCCATCTGTAAGCTTCCAATTGGGGAAATAGAAGATGTCCTGCCCATGACACTCAGCCAGATGCGGTGGTACGGAAAGACTTTGGTGAAGCCAGACGCATGGATTGACCAATACCACTTTCAACTCCCCAGCGACGTGGACCTTGTACGATTTAGTTCGGCCGTCGGTTCCATCGTAGAAGCCACCGATCTCTTGCGGGCAAGAGTTCTTGTCACAGGAGACAAGAAGCTTTTTCAGGCCATCATCAAATTCCATCCAGTTCAAGTCATCGATGCTAGTGATACCTTGGAAGACTACTTGAGCCGGGATCTCGAAACTCCCATGGGTCTTGGTGCACCATTGACACGTTTCGCTGTACTTCATCAAGCCAACTCAACTAAAGTGTTTGTCTGGACAATCCACCATGCCGTCTACGACGGTTACTCTCTACCGATGCTGCTCCAAACCATTCAGGATTTCTACCAGGGCCTTAAGCCAGCCCCGTTTACTCCATTCAACCGCTACCTCAAGGGTCCTGAAGAGAAGGATCTGGTTGAGGGAGAGGCATTTTGGAAAACTTATCTACTGCAGGCTTCTTGGACCAAATATCCCGTCTTGCCACATCCAGAGGAAAAGTCCCCACCACAGATGGGCAGACTCTTGCGGACCATCAGTATCGTCAGCTCTGAAAGTGCACAATCTGTCACCATGGCAAACGTGATCCGTGTTGCGTATGCTGCAACGCTCTCACACCACTCGGCAGAACGCCCCAGCTCTGTGCTTTTCCTAGAATCTCTTGGTGGTCGGAACTCAAGCCTCAAGGGCATCGATCGTGTCGCTGGGCCGACCCTGCTCACCATCCCGACGAGGTTGGAGCTACCAGGTGTCAAATCATGCAACGATATTGTACATGAGGCGCAGACATCACTTGTGGAGAGAATGAAGTTTGAGAGTTTCCCCTTGCCTCGCCTCCTGCCACTTGCACCAGCTCTGGAGCTGCGTAACGTCCTCATGATAGAGAATGAAGCGTTTCTAATCAACGGAGATGGCAATGGTCTATTCGGCCGTGGAAAAGAAGAGTTGAAGTTGGAGGAGACGGAGGGCTTGCCAATGATATTCCGATGTACTATTCTTCAAAGCCAGTTGGATATCGATATAAGATACGACAGTACCATCATTCCCCAAGGGGAGGCGGAGGGTTTCTTGGGAACTTTTGCGAGAATTTTTGAAGAGTTATGGCATGGCGATGGGGCCAGACCTTTTGATGTCTTTGGTTCATCCTGATCTATAGGACAGCAAGTGGAGAGCAAGTGGACAGCTCGTAAGAGATGAGATTCAGATTCTCATCAGATGCTTGTTTGGATGCTAGTTATTCGGTTTGGATGCTAGCTATTCGCGCATTACACCGAAGACAGCTTACATACATGTATGTAGTTAGTTGACAATATGGAAGTACGTCGAGCAAGTATCGCAAGTTCCCAGATAGTACAAGCAACTAAACCAAATACCATGAATCGCCTTCATGTTACATCAAAAAATATGTAATTCAAGTCTAATGGTTTCCTCAAATTTGACTCTTGGCTACTCTGTCAAGCAGCAATTTGACTATATCCCTTGCCTTCTGTTGTTGTAAAGCATTGCCCAGGTGTAAGGTGCCAATTATCGCCAGCTTCAATATTAGCTCCTCGGTCAAGACGCATCTGCACCTATTTCACCTTCCACTATCCTCTACATCTAGAACTTTTAACAATACCTAAGCGCAGTCACAGCTACAATTTTTTTTTTGATAGTTGAATGTGGGCTCATCTACATTTCGAACACTCGACATGCTCATTTTCTCAATCTCCACACAGCTCTAGGGTAGGCTTATTATGTAATTTTCGGAACCAACGATTTGTATCCGAGGTCTCGCAACTTTCCCACCACCATAACCCGAACCTCTGTTCCGACTTTTCGCGAACCTCGACTTGTTCTCCTCTCTCGTCCTCCGTATGGCGGGAGGTCGCAAGTCCAAGGCCGCAGCTCCGGCTCGTCCCCAAAACACGCTCGTCATCGACAATGGCGCCTGGACGCTCAAGGCCGGCCTCGTCTGCGGCGGCTCGATTCCCGAGCCTCGCGTGATCCCCAACTGCATCGCGCGCGACCGCTCCAGGAAGATTTACGTGGGCGCCGAGCTCGAAAAGTGCCGCGATTTCAGCGAGATCCAGTTCCGGCGGCCCGTGGAAAAGGGCTACCTGGTCAACTGGGAGGCGCAGAAGGAGATTTGGGACCAGGAGCTGTTTGGCGACAAGGCAGAGCTGAAATGCGATCCCGGCGAGACGAGGCTGATGCTCACGGAGCAGCCGAACACGCTGCCCGTGCTGCAGGCCAACTGCGACCAGATTGTCTTTGAGGAATACGGCTTCTCGAGCTACTACAGAGGGATTGGTGCGTCTATTCAAAAGAAGCAGAGTGACGGCTACTAACATGTGCGCTTCTCCTCCCCCCAGGATCATCATTCAATGCCTATCACGACCTGCAGAGCCTGTTCCGCACGCCAAAAGACGCCCTCACAGCCGCAAACACGCCAGCCGAAATCATGCTGGTCGTCGACTCCGGCTTCTCCCACACAACCATCACCCCTCTCCTCGGCGGGCGACCCCTCCACTCGGCCATCCGGAGAATCGACATTGGCGGCAAGTTTCTGACAAACTACATGGCCCGCCTCATCTCCCTGCGCCACTTCGACATGCGCAACGATCTGTACATTGTCAACGAGATGAAGGAGGCGTCGTGCTACGTCTCCGCCGACTTCAAGGCCGACCTGGAGCGCACGTGGAAAGGAACCAGGGGAGAGAAGCGCCAGGATTACCTGTCCGGGGCCGGCATCGTCAAGGATTACGTCCTGCCGGACTTCCACACCCGGCACAAGGGCATCCTCCGCGAATACGATCCGGCGCAGCACACGAAATCCAAAAAGCTCGCCGCCATGGGCGAATCGGAGGAAGACGTCTTGACGCTCCGAAACGAACGCTTCGCCGTCCCTGAGCTCATCTTCCGCCCGTCAGACGTGGGCATGCGGCAGCCCGGCCTTGCAGATGCCATCCAGCAGTCTCTCCACGAGCTCCCCATCGGCCTCTGGCCGGGGCTTCTCGCCAACATTGTCGTGGTGGGCGGCAGCTCCTTGTTCGACGGCTTCATCCAGCGCTTGCAAAAGGAGCTGGTGCAGCTTGTGCCCGACGATTGCATAGTTCGCGTCGCTCGCCCTGCCGACCCCATCACCAACACCTGGTACGGAGCAGCCAACATGGCGAACCACCCGAACATCGACAAAGTAGCCGTCACGAAACAGGAGTACGAGGAGCATGGCAGCGCATGGATAGCCCGCAGATTCTCGACAGGTCTCTTGACATCCTGAACAAGGGCGAGAGAGCCCAGCCTTGGCTTGGGTGCCGCAGTGTCTCTGATGCCTGGCGTTTATACTTGACAACAGAAAGCTACATGTGAGATGCGTGGGATGGACATGCACGACTTGTTCCCATGATTAGACAAGTGCGGCGGCTGTGTGAGTGCCAAGAGAACATCTTGTCTCGTCACAAAACACGCCAAGCATTCCAATTCACACCCAAGCCAGGATAGAATATTGTTGCAATGCGCCAGAAACGCTTCCCGCCAAGTTTTTATCCTCACCTACCAGCGAGCTTCCGATCGAAACGATTATGTGGGAATTTTCGCCAAGAACATATGCCAGTTCTGTCTCGGCGAACAAGTCAAATCACGATACTGCCAAGCTAGACGGTCAAGTTATACAGGGGCGAGTTTCCCTTGCAGTCTCTCAGGCAGCAGAACGAACATGAGCGCTATTGCCAGAAGAAGAGGAGATGGGATGTGCAAGCAAGAGGAGCAGTCACTTGGTTCGATTTCAAAAGGCTAGGCTAAAGTGCACCCAAAGAACAAAGCCCATCATCATCATACCAAGTCCCACCCAGCCGACATTTCCCATCAAATCGCTATTATGCGGAGCAATCAGACATGTCCATTGAACCTTAATCATAAAGAACAAATGATATGATGCGTTCATGGTTCCGTGCTTTTTCGGCGGGTTTCGGCGTCTCGGCATTCACTCTAGTTGACTGTATGCATGGCGCTGTTATCGGGAGGTCATGGTGCCGGACTATGTATGCGGGTGAATGTGGCTTGTAAAGATGAAAGGAAGAGTCGCTCATTATGATCCATACGCCGTCATAAGTTGGGAGTCATGTGCCCAAAAGGTTAGAGGGGAGGTTCCATTGATATCATGGCATTAAGAAAGAAAAATCCGGAGGAGAGAGGAGAAGATCGGCTCATGTTGACCAAAGACGGCCCAGGCCTCGACCCCGGGACACACACCCTGAATGACTGGTTAGCGCTTTCACACTTTATAGCCGGGTTATATCAGGTTCGAGAGGGGGGTGAGCTTTACAATCGCACTGTTGCTTGTTGCGTTAGCAATCCGTGTCTTCACTTGTCAATCTGGTGTGGGAACTTACATGGTCCATCGAACATCCCTCATTATGAGTCGTGCAGTATCCAGCGCAGCACTTTTTGCACACCCTCTGGGTAATGTTAATGCAATCATCGCACTGCGGTTTTTTCTACATTAGTTTTCTCTCTAATATAGAAAGCATAGCATGATCACGGAGAGAAGCAGGGGGTAATGTAATGCTCACATTGTTGCCGCATTCCCAGCAGCTCCTCGACACTCGTGGCTACGCAGTCAACCATTAGCGGGACATTTCTCAAGGTGAAACATTGCGTTTGTGATGATGATGATGCCTCCATCTCCTCTGCAGCTGCAGCTGTAACGCCAAGGGGGACTGGGGTTGGGGCAAACGCTGCGTACAAATTCGAGAGGTCTGTCTTCGAGACTGGCCTGAATCGGCTGGTCTACTCCATCCCCGGCTCGTTATGTCGCAGGATTTAGAATTCCACTACGATTCCCCTTCCAGGATTGAGTATACATGAATGACAGAGACCACTTCGTACCTTTTTCATGCCCGGAGTTGCGAAATCGAATTCCTCAAAATCATTGACCGCATCGTCGCCGTCAACAATGGTGACCTGTGTCTCAAAATGGCCCCCGAAACTCTGGCCTGGAAGCACATAGCATGATTCGCACCACCATTTGTCGCAATTAGTGCAATATCGCTCGCGGATACAGTCCATACATCTGGGCACAAAAGAGCTATATGGCTCTCTGGGGTTGACCGCCGCCCTAAGGGCCGAGGAAAAGAGAGGCAGCGGTGCCAGCAGCGGTAAGTTGGCGACTGCGCCACTGTTCGGACGTGTGAGGCCTTCGGGAGCGTCGTGGCAGCTCTCACAGCCAAGGAGAGCATGTGTAGCCACAGCGGGAGCGCTATCAAGATCCGATCCGCCCTTGTAAGCCGGTGAGTTGCGGTGTCGTGGCCCATGGCAGAGAACGGCATCGAAGGCTATGAGGCCCTGACAGGCGAGCATGCAGTTGGCCCACTCCTGGCTGACAGATCGAGGCAGGATGCGGCCCTTCTTGTTCCACCAAGAATCGCCTTGGTTCTGCAGCGAGGATGCCAGAGCCACCTTGCTCTTTTGGTTCCACTCTGCACTAACAGACGCTCCGGGTGAATCGGGTTGCTGTGCAGCAGCCAACACGTCCCTGGGGCCGAGGACGTAGAGCGCCTTGAGACTGGGAGAGCCAGCTCGCCGGGTTGGGCGACAAGCATACTGAAGTGTTTGGCGAAGCTTGCCGTGGTTCAGGTTCTTGACGTCACGAATGGACAAGACGCGAACGTTGAAGCTGGCATCATTGATAATTTCATGGCAGAGCTCCGACGTCACGGAGAGCCCGTCAAGAACCAGCGTCTGAACATTCTGTAGGATGTTCTGTCGCCGAAGGGTTGAGAAGATGCCCCTCAACGGGCCGGAGTAGAAGCTGTGGGAAAAAAGTGAGCTTAGCATCGCATGACATGACATGATGCAGGGAACCGTCATGCACTCACTCATCCTCGGAGAGGTTCTCATCTAGCTGAACATTGCGCCAGACCTCGCCTCCATGATCGATCTTGTCAATCTCAAACTGGACTGCCTTGATGTGAGATAAATCAAGATGGCGGAACACTCCTGGGGTCTCTCGGATGAGGGCTCGGAAAGCTCGGCTTGTAGCAGAGAGGCTCAATACACTCGATACGGGCAAATAGGGGATAATGTGTCTCAAGATGAGAGAATTGTGAATGGTGTCATAGAGGGTAGTGGCTAATTCCTCCGTCTCCGATGTCGCCAGTAGTTGGAGCTCTTCGCGCGTTGGGTCGTCGACGGTAGCTAAGCTCATGTCAGGCTACCTGGACCTTGAAAACGAGAAACTTCGCGGGCGATGGGGATTCGTCGCAGGCGAGGTAAAGCCGTGAGCTTGCGGCCAGGTGAAGCCAGCACGAAGAAAGATGAAGGAAGATGTGATGGTATGATATGCAGATGCTAGGTGGGGAAGGAATTGGAGAAGCTCCCGTGTAGCTAAGTTTATGGTCTAGGGTGAAAGAGAAAGTGGCTGAAAAGCTTAGAGTCTTGTGAAAGTAATGAGAGACTGGCGCTCAACGCTCTTCTCACCAAGCAGATAAAAATCAGGATGGATGGAGAGTGGGAATAACGTGGGAGTTGAGAGTTTGACAGACGGGAGGCCAGTGATATATGCACTTGGTGGTTACCCAGAACGGATGCCCTACCTAATCCGTGGACACAAGTACAAAGCACCTCCTCACCTCGATTAGGCCGCTTGTACTCGTACACGGCGGGCACACGTGCTATACGTTGGTACAACCTTGTTTATAAGCAGTGAGACAATCTCAGATTACACGGCAGAAATGCTCTGATGAGGCACAGCTGCCGCCAGTCAGACTGGGCGGTCTGGTCCTTACTCGTGCATGGAGCGAGACGTGGCCGAAGCCTTGAACCGCCTGTTGAGAGAGACGCAATAACTACTGCCACATGGAGTATAGACTTTCTCGGCGTCTGGGCCATGGCTAGCTTGGCTAAGACAGGGCAATCTTGGACTAAGACCACACCTTCACCTTATCAGGCCATGGGTGGCCAATCCCAACGCACGGGAGATTGGGGGGCGCCGTACAGCCAGATGGGGGGCCTTGTCCCAACGGCAGCTTGTAGGTGAGTTCCGTGGTGGTATTTCAGCAGCGCCAGCGGCGGCTGCGTCGACCGAACTGGCCCAGGCGCGGGGCGAGGTGAGCCTAAGAGGAGAAGCGCCGAAGGACCGAAGCAACCTCCATCTGATGAAATAACAGAGGAGTTGGTCAATTCCTGCGGATATGGATCATCGGCTGAGATGGAGGGACTGTGTGTGGCGAATGGGCGGCCAAGACGTAATGCGTTTATGTAGCACTCTCGGTAGGTATGTAACGTCCCTAGAGATTCGTCATCTTTGGGAGCTCCCACCATGCGCGAGGTGGCATAATCTGGCTGGATCTTGGGAGACGAATCAGAGAAGGCAACGATTCACACTCTCAAGCTTCGACCAGAACAGCTCTCACCACCCAACCGCCGTTACCCCACAAAATCCCAAATGGCCCCCCCCTTGTCCATGGAAGAAGACCAAGACAATCAAGAACAGCATGAGCCCTTGTACTGTATCGTATGCTTCGGCCAGAGACTTGCAGTGTGGTGTGCGGGGTGCCTTCAGAGGAACAAAGCAAAAGCACTGTTGACAGGTCCCATGTGTTTGGACAACTGGAAAACTGCAATCGTGGTTCCTTTGAATGGCATTCGCTTTGCTGGCTGGCTGGCTATTATCCGCGTGCCATGACAGACTCCGCCCACGAGCTTGTCCAGCCCCCTCTTTGCTGCCACTTTGGTTTCATCTCAAGGGTCTGCATGCACCGGAACGGCGGAGCTCTGCCGTCCAGCATCCGAACTGATGAGCAAGATCTCTCGGCGTGGGGGAGAGTTTTGGTCGCACGGCGGCAGCTTCGTTTTGCGGGGCAGCTTGGCTGGCACCTTGAACATGCAGAAGCTTCTCCTCAACTCATTGCTGTTAGTAAGCAACGACGAGACTCGACGGCACCTCGAGCTGCAACTATTTCGAGTGCGTCTGTAGTACTGAACTGACATTTGAAAGGCCATGATGCTTGACGGGTTGTATTGCCATTGTGAATGACCGGTCATGGAGAAGTCACAGAAATTCACGTGTACAATCACGTGAATATGCACGTGCGCTTACCTGATACTGCACAACACCAAAGCGCCGTGCTTCGTACTCCGTAGAATTGCACGGAATGCTGACTTATCGCAATTGCCCCTCTAGGCGTTTCTGCCGCGTCTTCCAGCTGTCGCCTTCGCAATGGCGTAGGTAATCCAGACATCTATTGTTAATCCTTGATATTGCGGCAACTGAGAAATGGAAGTTATTTGTATTTGTATTGATCAACCTCCGTGCAACTGTGGCTTTCTGGCTGCGTCCTTCTCCCCGGAAACTCTCCATCATCTTCTCCTACCGGTATAACAAAGAGCTGTGTTTAGGCGTAGCATAAGATCAACCCAGCATGGACGAGCCCATCTCTCTTCGGTGGTCAGACTCGTTCGCCATACTCCCCCCCTCCGATCCAATCTGCAGCAAGCTTCCGGGGGACAAGATTATCCTCCCTCCTTCTGCCCTCCAGAAACTGCTCTCGGCTTCGTCTTCCCAAGCAGCAACGGCATCCGCCAATGGCAGCAACGGTTACTTCGGCTCCAGCTATCTGAGCAACCAGTCGTACGGACAAGAGACGCAGCAGCTTCCAAATCCTCTTATTTTCCGTCTTGTCAACCCGAAGAACCACAATGTGGTGTATGCCGGCATCAGAGAGTTTTCTGCGCCAGAGGGGACCATCGGGCTGAGTTCACTACTCCTCGAGGCTTTGGCCATCGGCTCCGATGATTTCGTGCCAACGACCCCCGATGTCATAGATATCGAGGACCCTGAGAACTTGGAGAGCAAAAATGCTGCCCCAGAGAGCAGCCGGATAACGGTACATGCTGCAGAGCTTCACAAAGGAACCTATGTACGGCTGCGACCCCTCGAAGCCGGGTATGATCCCGACGACTGGAAACCATTGTTGGAACGTCAGCTTCGCCAAAACTTTACAACGTTGACAAAGAACACGGTCATTCCCGTTTCAGGCTCGCAAGGAGAAAATTTCAAGCTATTGGTGGATAAGTTTGCGCCGGATGGTGACGGCATCTGCGTCATCGATACGGATTTGGAGGTTGACATTGAAGCTCTGAACGAAGAGCAAGCTCGAGAGACAATGCGCCAGATCATTGCAAAAGGGCAATCGGGCACTTCTTCTGGTAGTTCTCAGGGCGGTGAGTTGAGCATCTGGAAAGACACGGAAGGGCAAGTAGTGCCTGGTCAGTATGTCGATTATACGCTTCCATCATGGGATCGATCACAGGATCTGGCCATCTCTCTAAGTGGAATCTCCGATGCGGATAGTTTGGATTTATTCATCACGCCGAAATCGCGCCAGCAGAGGGCGCTGCCACGAGACTCAGCTCATGTCTTTGGGGATTTCTCACCGGCTCAGCATGGCATCAAGTCCATCACGATTTCACCAACCAATGTCGAGCTTGAAGATGCCGAGAGCCTCCTGATATCAATTCACGCTTACCAGGGTGCTGGCTCTGGTACGGCTCCGACCAACACACCCCCCTACACTTACACTATTCGAGCGAAGACGGCTTCTCTGAAGGAAAAATCTGCCGATGAATCCATGGGGCTCGACCACGCGGAACATTCCGCAGATGAGGAACAATGTTCCAACTGCTTGCAATGGGTTCCAAAGCGGACCATGGTCCTTCACCAAAATTTCTGTCTGAGGAACAACATTCTCTGCCCTATTTGCAAGTCGGTCTTCAAAAAAGGCTCGCCCGAATATGACGCCCACTGGCACTGCAGCCACGACGAGGCTCATGGGGATTCGACCTTTGGCAAAGCCAAACACGACCATGTATTTCACACTGACCGCAATTGTCCGGCTTGTGAATTCTCAACCAATTCACTCTCAGACCTAGCACGCCACCGCACAAGCGTTTGCCCCGGCAAAATTATCCTTTGCCGATTTTGCCATCTTGAAGTTCCTCAAGAAGGCGATCCCTTCAACCCGTCACCTGAGGTTGTCCTCTCGGGAATGACAGCTCACGAGCTGGCAGATGGGGCCCGTACTACGGAGTGCCACCTGTGTGACAAAATAATTCGTCTCCGAGACATGGAAACCCACCTAAAGCACCACGAACTCGACAAGGTGAGCCGATCCAAGCCCTCGGTATGCCGGAATGTCAACTGCGGACGAACACTGTACGGTGTTGGGTCGAAGGGGCAGATCGGCACGGCGGGCTCTCAAGTCAGAGCCCCAGGCAATGACATTGGCCTCTGCTCCTTATGTTATGGGCCCTTGTACGTTAGCATGCATGACCCTGATGGCAAAGCTCTACGACGAAGAATCGAGAGAAGATATCTCAGTCAACTGATGGCAGGATGCGGGAAATCACACTGCGCAAATGAGTGGTGCAAGACCGGACGATCAAACACTGGCCTCGAAGCCAAGGGATCGTCCGCCGCAGCGGCACTTCCTCTCGTTAAGCCGTTTCTTCCAGGAGCACTTGACGCCTCGCAACCATGCTACTTTTGCGTTGACGAAGCAAGCCAGACGGGCCGCAAACTGGTAGAGATGGTGGCGGCCGAAAAGGCTTGGGAGCTTGAGTGGTGTGTTGCCGCCGCTGAATACGAAAAGGCCAATCTAGATAAGACGAGAGACTGGCTGCAGGCATGGGCGCCTAGAAAGTAGACGGGTGATGGAATCATGGCATAGATTAGATGGTTGAGAGCTGCTGTATCATATATTGCATGGCATTGCGTTGGTCAAAGATACCCCGGACATTGTTGCCCTACATACACAAAGAATCGACCAAGTTAGCTTAGCATATAGACTCGCCTTGGAATTTACAATAATCATTTCATTGTTTCGCCCTTGCAGACCAGCATGAATCTAGAGCTAGTTTCAATTTCGTTGCTGCCGGCTAAATGGCTCCAACAGCGGGATCGGAGCCAAGCAGCACACTTCACATGTGTTTTGATGACGTTGATTCGCCGGAGTGCCGATCAATGATCTCATAATGAGGCCAACCCCAAGCAAAAAAAAAAAAATTGTTGTGCAGCACCGGGCCGTCTTTTGCAATGCCCACGGACGACACCCATAGGCCCTCGAAGAGGCAAAAGCAGAAGCAACAGAGGAAGAAGATGACACTGGCAGAATACGAGTAATGGGAGGATTGCTGGCTAACGATCTGGAGTTTGGACGGATTTGGAAGCAAAGACAAAAGTCCGGTTCCGAGGTTGCTGTGGAGGAGGTTAGTACTTTGTACGGGCGTTGAGAACCTCGGAAAATCAGGTACCGAGTGCAGACGAACAAAAGTCGGCTGCACTGCCATTCGAGCACAGCTTGGGGTATTGGGCAGCTTTACGGAACAAAGGACGCACGGCTGCATTCTAATCAATCTCGAGGTAAGCAATAAGCAGCCCAACGATTATGTTATCAAGCCCATCATCCCAGATCCGGGAAATGAAGCAAGCAAACAAACAAACAAACGGCGCTTGATTCTAGGCCTGCGTGCTGCTTTTAGTACGGCTACGGGCTCTTAGCAGGGCACATGTCCTGGGCTTAGCACCTACGCGTACGAGTGGACTTGAGTCCGGCTGTCCCGAAAGTACCTGACGGCAGCGAGATACTTTTGCACGCTGACCGGGTAATTGGGATGGCCGCTGGGAGAATCCAGTAGGAAGTACTAAGACCAGCTGCGGTGAGCATGGGAGAGGCGCAATCAGACCGCATCGTATCTGATGGAAGCAATGCGTATAGAAGGCCGTGATCAATCCAAGATGGGCTAGAGCCAGTTTAACGGCCTCCAGATTTGCTTTGTATGTAGACGTTGGTTGAGGCTGAAGGGATTGAATCTGGGACTGAATCCAATTCAATGGATTGCCCGTGGATTGGATGCTGCGTACCTAGTATCCAGCACTGCAGCCCGCTGTAGCCCAGCTACCAACAAGCGGCCACGGAATACATGTACGCTCTGGAACGCTGTGGCGGCCACTCACAGGCTCAACCGCCCGGGTTTGTAGGTACATGTACCTCCCCTGGCCCGGGTACTTGTGGACAGCTCCCCATATTTGCATCGTTCCAAGGTGGGGGAGGTGATTCTGCCCACGCTGACCGTTATCGTTGTCCCGCTTTCAACATCCATAATCCAGACCAGCCTCGCATTTCCCGGGCACGCAACTATCACGAACTTGCGTTCGCATTGCATCGCGTCGCATCCCGACCGCCTCATCCACGGCCTCCTTCTCAGCCCTTTGCATCTGCGCTTTTTGCTTCTCTCCCCGGCAGTGCGTCGCCAAGCCAATATCCGGCCACTAAGGCGGTCCAGATCGAAGCTGCTGCTGCTTGGGGCAAGTCTATTGACCTGCGAAAGCTCCTCCTTTGCCACCCGCCATCTTCGAGTCGCCCGACGAATAAAGCGCTCGGTATAGCAACTGGCTGCCCGTCAGAGGCGTCGATCGCAGACACCACTATGCAACACCTGCTTCCTACAGCAGTCTGAAGCAGTTCCTGTTGAGTCGCCGGTTCCTGTGGCGGATCGCAAGGAAAGCGAGGCATTCGTCTCTTGGCTCCTCTCTCGCGTGCCTCCTCTACTAGGCGCATGACCCTGGAGCATCTCTGCGCCGGGCTCTCGATAATCGGCGCATCAGGTCTGGATAGACGACTTGCGAGTCCCCTGTTGAGATTAACGTAGGACCAACTCATATCTCAACCAACCCGCCGATCCTTGCTTGAGACTCCCTTCTAAGCATCGTACTCCCCTCGGCCGCTATCGTTTGATTTCCTCTTTTTTTTTTTCCTTCTCCGTCATCTTTTCATCTTCCGGATTTCTTCTTCATTTCGTTGCGCATCTTTTGCATTTTCACAATGGGCAATACAAACACAAAGGAATCTCGCTCCGATTATCCCGAGGATGGCCGGGGGCGGCGGTTTGACATGGGAGATTCCTCTCGTGGTGTCTTGGGCGATCCACGTCTCCAGCTAGTGAGATCGGAGCGAGGCTTTCTTAGCCTAGGAGCAACCTCTGGGTCCCGAAGTAGAGATCGCCCAGATGCCCCGTTCGAACATCGCGAGACAAAGCAGGAGCGAGAAGCACGGAAGCTTGAACGTGAGCGAATCCAAAGAGCTCAAGACCGCGAACGGAGTATACGAGAGGAACACGTTGACGGAGGTTATCTTGTCACCATGGGAACCTATGTCGGGACTGAGGATTTCAACAAGGTTGTTGTCAGACAGCTGCAGGTGCGTTGCTGCTCTCCAGGCCGAGCACTGTTACTGGCCTCTCTAACTTGGAATCACTAGATTGAGCGAAAAATGGCCCCCTTTTGGCGTGGCCTCAATGACTGGTCTGACAACTGGGCTGAGCACCAGCTTATTGCGGCGGCCCGTGGCCTACCTATCCCCGCGGCCGATGCGCCTCCTGACCCTGATTTGATACCTCGCCTGCCGCCGCCGCCTGACTCTCTTCCTACACAGAATCTGAGCAGTTTGACGGTGGAGATGGGACCCAGGACTCTCTCAACTGCTTCGGATCGTAGCGGGTCAGGCAGTGGCTCCGCGTTGCCCTCCCCGTCGACGGCCCTCCCCTCAAGGGGATCAATAAAGCCAAGGGCGAGAGCACTGGCGGCAGCCTTGAGTGTGGGCTCTCGGAATACGTCTTCGACTGACTTGACACCCAAGGAGATCAACCTCCCCCATGACCCATTTGTCAATGGCCAGCCGATTGAGGTTTTTCTTTACAAGGATGCCACCGAATGTCCTATTTGTTTCTTAACATACCCTCCTTATCTCAACCATACACGATGCTGTGACCAGCCGATATGTAGCGAATGCTTTGTACAGATCAAGCGAGCCGATCCACACCTTCCCGAGCACCACCCCGATGGCCAAGCGCGAGATCCAAACGAAGGCCTCTCTGCGGAAGACCCCCCCGAAATGCTAATATCAGAGCCCTCAGCATGCCCCTATTGCCAACAACCCGAGTTCGGCGTCACATACGAACCGCCTCCATTCCGACGCGGGCTGGCCTTTTCTTCGTCCAACATAGCATCAAACACTGCCATGTCTTCTCAGAGCTCACTCAACTCTACATTGGCGCCTGCTCCTGTAGCAGGACGGAGAAGGGCACATAGTCTGTCGGCCAATGCACCCAACGTCATCACTACTGACCGTGTCCGACCGGATTGGGCTACGAAGCTGGCCACCGCGCGTGCTCACCAAGCGCGCCGCGCCGCTGCAGCCACCGCTCTCCACACCGCAGCCTTTTTGATAGGAGGCAATGAGTCTCGGCCAAGGATACGCACGAGCAGGTTTAGCCGGAGGAATACGAGCACAAACAGCGGCGGCACCACCACTCCCGGAGGACACAGCGGTGGTGCAACCGATACGGCAGAAGGTCAGGAGCCCACTGAACGAAGTTCGAGCCTGAATCCGGATGGCACGCGCCGCACTCGAATGGAGGAGCTTGAGGAAATGATGTTCATGGAAGCGATTCGCCTGTCACTCGCGGCGGAGGAAGATCGGAAACGCAAGGTGGAAAAGGCTCTTCAGAAGGATGCCAAGAAGCGGGAAAAGGAACGTGAAAAGGCGGAGCGTAAAGCTCTTAAAAAACAAGCCAAAGATCCTTATGCGGGCGGCATCAGCGGAGCCAGCGGAAGCAGCCTTTCCTTGGGTCTCGGCCGCAAGCGAGGAAATAGTGCAGCCAGCAACTTGCGGCTTGAACTCACTCTGCAGTCGGGTTCACCATCGGCCTCACAGTCGAGCAGAGCGGCGGATCCTCCAAGTCAACAGACAAAAGCGGAGAGCCCTAGCGACAAGGGTAAAGGGGTTGAACGCGAGCCTCAGCCAGGTGCAACAGAAACAACCTCCACAGCGTCGCTCCCTATTCCTACACCTCCCAGCCGTGGAGGATCCCATTTGCGGCAAATGAGCAACGCATCCTCACTCGGCTCGTCGGTGGGAGACAGCCCATCGGGCAGCCTCACTGAGCAGGGGCTCGGTAACTCGGATGCAGCCAAGAGACGCAGCATGGGCAATCGCAGTGACAGCGGCGACGGCGAGACAGAGAGTGAGCCCATGTTCAATTTCAGCAGCCTAGCTGAGATTGTCGGAGTTAACCTTGAGGATGGATCGTCGACACAGCAAGCGGAGCTGGGTGACGGCTCAGCCCGTCCGCTTTCTCAGGTCCCGGAGGAGGAGAAGGAGGAGGAGGGCAACGTCGAGCATGTTGAGAGAGCTCTCAAAATCGAAACATCGGGCATGAGCAACGACACGGTTTTCAGTACCAGCGAGGCCTCACGGAACGCACCGCCTTTTCTCGACACACCGGAGTTGACCATTACCCCGGAGACCCCAATCGTTGAAGATGGTGGACCAGAGGATAAGCGCCTAGGGGAGTCCCATGTGTCCGAGCATCATTCAACTACTCAGGCTTTACATTGAGGAACGGAGAGAGGTTGCCGCGATGCCGATTAGCGTGATGATTATGATGCCACGGGGCGAGGTTAGGCTTGTTGCAGCAGGGGAGGATTCTCATTCAACTTTCTCTCTCCTTCTTCTTCTTTTTTCTTTCAAGGAGTAAAGGGAATTTTTCTGTGGACCAGGACGGCAACGATACAGGGAGCCCGCAGTTGAAACTATTTGACGTGTAGTATATGTGACAAGTATGTAAAGCGGATGTATGTACTCAGCGATTGTTGAACATTATGCAATGAATAGACTCAAATCACAAGATGACCGTCTCCCCTTGATCCCTTTTCTTTGTTGAATATCGCTTTGAATCAAATGAGCGACTCTGCATGTTCAAGTCGTAAGTGTCAACGTCATCAATCACAGGCCATGTTTCCAGCCGCCACCTATTTTGAATATACACATGTTGTGTCGGTTCTCTTGCTGCGCGAAGTTATTGCCGCTTTTGGAAAGGCTGGGAGATGCGAGACATGGCGGGCGGGAGGTGGCGCATTTCATTTGTTCCTATCTGGGTATTTGACGTGTTTGCTAGACGGTGGAAACATATATAAAGAAGCTGTCAAGCATACAATGTGTTTTGCTGAATTCACTTTTCAACAAGTCCTTTTGTGGTGTCAGAGATTGTTGGACATGGCTTCGAAATATCAGGTTGTTGACATTGCGGGAAGTATTCCACTCTTGGGGAGGCGGGAGACATGGACGTGGGTGGATTGGTTGGTTAGTTTGATGGATTTGTCGGGCAGGCTATGGGAAAGAATTATTAGGGGGAAATAAGGAACAGGAAAATACAAAATGCGTGGGCGAAGGGATATAACCTTGGGTGGAATGGATCAACAGCATTGGTGATGATGTGTGTTGGCGGTTGATGGAAATTCTCGTTCGTTTTATGCTATATTCTTTTAATCTCCTTCTGAAACTTTTCTGTCCACTCCGTAAACTCGTCTCTTGAACCGTCCCAGCTCTCACTCAGCAGCTCGCTCACGGCAAACGCATCGAGGAAGCACTGGTCCATGGCATCGTCAATCTCCCTAGGCCGCAGCTCGTAAAACGCACACGCCAAGTCCCCAAAACTATTGGGGAGCTTCTGCAGCAGAGTAGCAAGCTCGTCTAGTCGGCGCGGAACTTTGTCTCCAGCGTTGCTCTGCGGCAGGGGCGGGAGTCTCTTCATGCGGCGCTTGGTGATGGCTTGGTATAGGAGGATGACGAGACGCAGGCGGCGGAGTGACGATTCGAGACGGGGCCGGATGCCGTCAGGGTCGGAGGCGGGGATGGTTCGGTGCGAGTTCATAAGGTCGTCGAGAATGTGTTGGGTTGATATGTGGGCGGACCCGACTTGGTCTGCAAGATCATCAACATCATCATCTTCGTCGCCGTCGTCGTTGTCGTCTTCATCAGGTTCCTCGTCGCCCCATTCCTTCATCTCTTCCGCGATGTCGGTGAGCGTGTCTTTGCACTCGTTCATCTTTTCCACAAAATATCCACTGACACCGCCATTAGCAAGGCTAATGACCTTGTCGCAGGAAGCCCAGAGGACACCCGTCGACGCAATGCTGCCTTTGCCCGAAGCACCAAACCCTTCGTTTTCCTTTGCCAAGACTCTCCCATCCTTGGGGACCTTCTGCAGGAGATCGGCCAGTTCCGACAAGACGCGCTGACACCTCCATGCCAGCTCGCGCCGGAATGTGAGAGTGTATCCGTTTGAATCGCAAGCCTGGACGGAAGCCGCAAGGCCGGGGACAGGGCCGGTGACGAGCTCGCGGACCACGGACGAGATTGCGCTTGGAGTGAAGGGCTTGTTTATGATGAGCAGCGAGACTTTGGTTGCATGGGCCTTGATCAGAGTGGCAGAGTCACGGGCCAGAGCGAGGGCATCGAGAGGCGCTGTCGACGTTGACGAAGTTGCCGGCGTCGAGACGGCATCTGGGCTGTTTCGGATTTCCCCCAGCACGTCCTGGAGCTGCTTCAGAAGGGCCCCTGCGGTCTTGACGAGGGTCTCGAGACTCTCCAGAGCCGCAGCATCGGGAGCCGGAGCCATCAGACGAGGAGGGAAAAGAGAATGTACGTGGGATTAAGTTTTTTGCGGCTGAGCTGTCAAACCATCCGTGTGGTATCAGACGGATTGAACTTTTTTTTTTCTCCCCTGGAGGGGTACCTAGAATATCACCTATCAAAGTCGCATCGCTGCTGGAACCCTGCGATGTGGGACATTCTTATCGGGGGGCTTGCTGTGCCGGAGCTTTGCCGGAGGAGCTTCCATAGCAGGGACTCCACTAAGGCGGTGGGGGAGAGCTGCCACTTTGTCTACTCGTACATGTACTTGTTGGGGACAGCTCGGGCGCTACAAGCCACCTTTTGTGTCAAGTCAACACCAATCCAACCCCCTTTGCAACTTGCCCGCGATGCAGCACCCAAAGAGTCTGGCGCTGTTGGGCGCTGTGTGCTCTCTTACAGTTACAGTGGCTGCTGCTGGCAGCGTGCCGCGCGGAGTTGGACCAGAGTGTAAGTTAGTTGTGTTGCTGCTGTTGTGCTGCTGAGTTGGGGAGGGAGCCTTGTAGATGGAATGCCGGTGTGAGGTGGCCAACTCGGGCCCAATTCATTCCAATTGACGTCCAATTGCTGATTTCAAGTGCCGTCTTTAGTCATCTCCCACTACCAGAACAAGGAGTTTGCCTGCATCGCCAACCCCTCCATCGTCATCAGCCTGGATCGTGTCAATGACAACACCTGCGACTGTCCAGACGGCTCAGACGAGCCCGGCACTGCTGCCTGTGCCTTCATCGACCCTCTCTCCCCCGAGCAGCCCCTGTATGGCAGCCCTTCTGGAACTACGAATACCACTCGCTCCCTGCCCGGATTCTGGTGCAACAACAAGGGGCACATCGGAGGCTACATTCCGTTTACATTCGTCAACGATGGCATCTGCGACTACGATGTCTGCTGCGATGGATCAGACGAGAACGGCAGTGCCAATGGTGTCAAGTGCGAGAACCGCTGTGCGGCCATAGGCAAGGAGTACCGGAGACTGGCAGAAGAGAGAAAAAAGGCCCACGCAAAGGCCATCGTCAAGAAGCAGGAAATGATCAAGCAGGCATCGGAACTTCGTCAACAAGCCGAGGCTCGTGTTGTCGCTCTAGAAAAGGACGTCAAGGATCTCGAGGCCAAGAAGGAGGCCTTGGAACGCGAGTATGCTCGAGTCCAAAACGAAGAAGCAGGTAAGATTGTGCGACGTAAAGCCGGTGCTGGCGGTAAGCTCGGTGTCCTCGTTGGTCTCGCCAAGGACAGAGTTGAAGAGTTGCGGGAGGCTCTCAGACTGGTCACAGAGGACCGCGAAACCATGCGCGGCAAGAAGAACGAGCTCGAAGCCATTCTCGCGCAGCTCAAGCAAGATCATGACCCCAACTCCAAGGATGAGGGAGTCAGCGCTGCGATCAAGTCTTTTGAAGACTGGACAGCCCGCGAAGCCTCCGCTGACCAGTCCGAGTTCCTCGAGTCCGACATCAACGAGATCCTCAAAGAGGACGATGAGACCAACGGAGTGAACTGGAAAGCATTCGAAGAGCATCAAGGCGACACGGACATTCGTAAGCACTATCAGCTTATCGTCATTGTCTCTTTATTTTCAAACTCATTTTTGTTGGGATGCTGACTTTGGAATCTTTTTTTTAGTCTACGATTTCGATGCTTACATCCCTCCCTTTATCCGCGATGTGCTTCATGACAAAATCAGGATTGTTCGTAAATGGCTCATTTCCAATGGCATGATGGCGGATCCTGCCACCGATGGTTCGGAATCGAGTGCTGTCAAGGCTGCTCGGGAGGCGGCCGAAGGAGCCGCGCAGGAGCTCAGTCAGAAGACTAGGGAACTTGAGCAAGAGAAGTCGGATCTCCAGAAGGATTTTGGGCCGTCTGACATTTTCCGCGCAATCCAGGGCAAATGTGCTGAGATTGATGCCGGTGAGTATACGTACGAGCTCTGTTGGCTCGACAAGACTCTCCAAAAGTCCAAGAAGGGACATGCCTCCTCCAACATGGGCAACTACGCGCGAATCGACATTGCAACTGCCGATGAGGAAGACAGGGTGGATGGTAGGAGCCTGGGCAGCGGTCCCAGGATGGTAATGCGATACGAGAACGGCCAGACGTGCTGGAACGGCCCTCAGAGACGAACCGACGTCTGGCTCGGATGCGCGGAGACGGAAGAGATCTGGCGGGTTAGCGAGGCCGAGAAGTGTGTCTACAAGCTGGAGGTGGGAACGCCGGCAGCCTGCGAGGACGACACTGTCAAGAAATCTCATGAAAAGGATGAACTGTAAAGCGGCACACCCTGGGGCATTGTAGAGCGGCGACACACGGCCCAGACACTGTAAGGCATGGAGCAGCGGTTGCGACGACCCTCGTTTGCGAGCGGGCGACAGCTATCTCGGAGTACGGAATTAGAAGAAAAACGTTTACACCAAAGGCCAAATGATAATCGGAATGATGATGACGATGACAACGACGAGGATGACTCTTTGTCGTTAATGATACTAGTAGCACCTGCATCACCGCTGCCGAGCCAAATGTGACAATTGCTGGTGGAAAACTCAAAGAGGGATATCCTTTGCAGACGACACATCGGTTTGGCCGCCAAGTCATTTATTCGCTTGATGCCCTATTGGACGAAATTTATGCGAGGCCGAATCACTCGTACGAGCTCTACGACCCACTGCGCGCCATCTACAGTATTAGTTCGGCGCCGAGGATGGCACTTCTTTTCAGACCAAGGGAGGCTGGCGCTGTACTGTATGTCAGATGGTGGGCTCCAACTCTGATGGGTGACACGGAATATTGATTACACGGAATATCGCCACATTGTTTTCGATGATGTTTCCGATCCGACGACGACGACACCCCCAACAAGAGGCAGAGGCTGACACTGACACTGACACCGACACTGAGGCGTGGTCAGGTCAAAATCCGCGGCAGGAGACGTCGACAGAACGGACCAAAGGGGGAGACGACGACCCAGAGGTTGAAGCACCGGTGACGCCCAGGAACAAGCGGACTGGTCAATGGCTGCGCGCGGCGCAAAGCTGAAGCTGTCCCAAAGCTTGGCGGGGCCCGTCTATGGATCCTTTCTTCGACCTCGTGTCTAGTGCCAGGCTATTTGAGTCCTAGTGCCCGGAGGTGTCTGGAAGCCCCAGGGCTGAGACTTCACCGCATTGAGGTTGATGCAAGATTCCGCGTGTCGCGCAGAATCCTACCTGATTGGGTCACCTTGCGGTTCTCGAGCCTGGGTCGCGGGTAGCCTAGCACTCTCGGCTCCGTTTGAGGTGCGACGTCGGTGATTAGCTGTTTAAAGCTGCTTGGGGAGACGGACATGGGGTCGGTCAGGACGGCGGTTCTCACAAGCACGAGCTGATATCAGACCATGACAGGTGGATTTATAGCAACGATGTTAGCGTCCGGCATCCGAGATGCCCGTTGTTGATCCGGTTGACAAAGGTGCCGCCAAAATAGGAAGAGCAAGAAGAGTTGATTTCAAGTCCCGTACTGTACGAGCATGAGCAGCCCACATCCGGCCATCGCTGGTTCGCTGGGCCCGATCTATTACGAATACTAGTAGGCCTCGAGTGCTTGGTTGATAGCATCAGGTCTACCGTGTAGTTTTTGGCTTCTCGCCATTCTCCTTCTTAAGCAACCACAGGACCCGCGGCCCCGTGTCGCTTATTCGATGGGCCTCGGGGAGTTTTTCTTTTTTACTTCAATCACATTTGGAAGCACAGACTCTTATGTTATGTTGGAAAGCTTGTAGTCGTTTATTCCCCCAGGCCAACGTGACCCCATAAGAGTTTCGTTTCTTCCCTCTTCATTTCGTTACATTCATTCATTTTCTAGTTATCTATCTTCTTCCTCCAGAGTGGTGAGCCTCTGGGATCGTCTGCTGCAGTTTGGTTGTGAAGCTTCCATCATCTTCTTTGTTCCATCTCCTCTCCATCTTCTATATAGTCTCTGCAAACATGGGTGAAGCAGAGTTACCAGCGCAGAATGCTGGCTCATCAACTTACACCCCCTTCCTGCTACGACTATACGACCTGATAGTTCTCAGCATATCAAACAACTACGCGTGGAAGTGCTCGACGGAAAAAGTACAACTACCCCTTTTCAAATCTGCTCTAGGAACCAAACATCTTGATGTCGGTGTTGGCACGGGATACTTTCCTGCCAACGCCGTCAGGGCACAAACCTCCTGCAAAGAGATTACACTCGTCGACCTCAACCCCAATACGCTGAACCTGGCGGCTTCTCGCATCACTGCTTCACAGAAGAGCATCAAAGTACACACCGTCGTGGCCGATGCGACCGAACCGCTGCCACTGCCGACAGGCGCCACATTCGACTCCGTGAGCATCTTCTACTTGCTACACTGCATTGCCGGGCCGCCTGAGAAGAAGAACAAGGTGTTCGATCTGTTGAAGGACTACGTCTCCGAGAACGGCGTTCTGGTGGGAACAACCATCTTGGGAGAGGAGAGGCCGATGAACTGGCTTGCGAGACGACTCATGACCATCTACAACGACAAGGGCATATTCGACAACTGGAAGGACAGCAGGACCGTGTTCGAGGAGGGCTTACGGCGGAACTTTGGCGAGGTGGACATCCAGATCATCGGCAGGATCATGGTGTTTACCGCGAGGAATCCCAAAAGGGCAACATAGTGCGCCGCCGTCATATCATGTTCAGGGGAGGTGTGATTGGGCAGATACACGAGAGCGAGTTGCTAGCTGGGATGTGTGGGAAACAAACGTAATGCTGACCCCGGATACACGGAGGGCTTTTCCTTCTAAATTGACTCCTGATACCTTTTACTCTTTTTGTAACTATCGTTGTA
Organism: Trichoderma aggressivum f. europaeum; assembly: GCF_033847375.1. NCBI lineage: Eukaryota > Fungi > Ascomycota > Sordariomycetes > Hypocreales > Hypocreaceae > Trichoderma > Trichoderma aggressivum. The sequence goes on from NW_026946394.1 coordinate 289,524, forward strand.
TTATCTTTCTCCTAGTCTTAACTCTGGCGGGCGTTGTGCCGCACACAAAACCACAATAAAAGTCAGCAGTAACCAGTACTAAAACCGATGCTCCAATCCCCCTTATCCGAGGTAATGATATATTCATGCCCAATGGTGCGTGTACGCCCACATCATCCCCCCCTGGCATGGAATCTCCTTGGTTCCCCAGCCCAAAGCTGAAATGCACAGGGGCGGGGTCTCCACGCAGTCCGACTTTCTCAGCTCTTCAAGACCGTCATCTTTGTTGTTTCGTCTCCTGAAAGTCATGCATCACCGCCGTTGACAAATCTCTCCGCAGTCGTGCGTGGTCGTCGGTAAGTTTTGACGCCTCACCACATCAACATCCCGTTCCCGCACAGTATCTGTAAGCAGGCGGTCCAACAAAGGAGGTTTTGGCCACTAATAAGATGGAATGAGGCGCTGTTGCTTCTCTATTGGCTCTCTCTTTTCTCACCCGGTGTTACGGATGTGTGTGATAGATGTCAAAAGTGCAAACTAACCAAACCACCCCCTTTTTGAAGGGGAGGGGTCGATCATCAATCTTAGCCTTTTGCGTCTTTTTTCTAGAATTTTTCTAGCAACGTTGGTCTGCTTTTTCTTTCAATTTTCACCGTTTTTTATCTGTTAGAAAGTCAAATGTGGTAATGATTCATGTCACCGCAGCAGAGCGTCACCTACTGCCGTCTGATGTAAGACGTCGTCTTTGCAGAGACATTCCGCACCCAAACTTTGAGTCACATTGCGATTTCCATGCATCTACCCATCTATAAACACATTATGCCACCTAATAACACAGACGAACATGCCTTCTTTCATCAGCAACTATCACCAAGTCATTAAAAGACAACAGTCGTCGAGTAACAAGAGCCATAATCCCATCAACCCCATCCATCCCTTCCCCCTTCTCACAAAAACAACGAAACCATCTCTATTCTTCAAATTTCCCTTTGAAACTAATCACTAAACCCAAAAAAAGAGCCACTCTTTTTTTCCTTCATCCCGTAACCCACAAGTTCGATTCCATCCAAACCAAAGGGAGGGGCACACCTTTACACTCTCTCATATCCCAACAAAATCAGATCCCGCTCGCGCTTACACTAATCTTCTCCCGAGTTTTTTTTCTCCTTCGTCTCCATCTCATCTTACTAAATATCCCCCACAGGATGGAGAAAAGAGAAAAAGAAAAAAACTACAAAAGCAAAGCCAGTATTACCCTCTCCCTCTCCACTCTTTCATTATACCAGCCCAACCTATCATCCTCACACTACTCAATCACAGCAACACATTAAAAAAAAGAAGTAAGCAATACAAATAAAAAAGGCAATCCAGCAAGTGGATAAATCTCACCAAAGCATGTGCCAATCCTCGTAAGAAGAAATCCTCAGAGAGGCCAAGAGAAGGAACAAGGGAAACACGTTGCTCTGATTACAAGTAAGAAAAGGTGACATACAGTGACAAGAGTCTGACACACTTCAGTTCGAAAGAAGACGGATTTAATTCCGCGCTTTCCGACGGAATGTGTGTTGGACAACTGAAATACGACTTCCTTTGTTGCTGCTGACTTGTGCATATAATCATGCTTACTTAAATCAACTGCGTGAGAACATCCAGCTAGAAGCGGCGTGTATTAGTCAAACTGCCTAATTACACAAACAAGATTGCTTCAACTTACTCTCTCTATAGATGTAACAAGTTACGTATTGTATATAGCGAATAAAGACCCTGAAAGATGATCAAAACTGACCTGTTATTCCTACACAAGACATACGAGAATCAAGCAGTTAGACGACCTACAGCGAGAAACAATGGATACACGAGATACAACAAGAAAAAGAGAGGCAACCCAAGATTCAAAACTTCATGCATCATTAAATCAAAATAATAAACCTGCTCGCTCGTCATGACGATTACAAATTATAACCCCAGGCCGGCGCGCAAACAACTGCCATAGCCAAAAGCATTGTCCTCCCTTCCAAACTCCCATCAGGGGTCAAGCAGGAAAGAAGAGGAGGGGACACAATTTGTGCGCCCCTTTGCTGATCCCGCTGCCAAAATATCCGAATTCAAACCCTCCTTGGCTCTGTTCTGTCGCTGAAGCGCTGCTAATCACCTGCAAGACACGCCCACTCCTACATCCGGCTTGCTGTATACTTCCGCTATTTCCCAAGGCCCGCCTAATATGCTTAATCCCCTCGCCTACCAGAAACTGCACCATCCGATATAGTGCTGACACAGATTCTCCAACTTGGTAGCTTCGATAATGAGCTTGTTCACTTGGTTAATGATATCCAGTTCCTCGTTAGGCTTAAAATCGCGTCCAGTAAGCTTCTGTGAAACCCGGTCGAGCACTTCAATCGCCCTGGCGTTTTGGCTCTCTCTCTCTTCCGCGCCGTTAGCCTGGGCACCTTCTGGTATCGTTGAGCTGTTTGTGCGGGCCCTGTTCCTAGCCATAGGGGGTGCTGAAGATTCGACATTTGCCATAAGCTCAGATGGTGCAACATCGGCATCCAGGATAGACTGTCGTCGCGCTCGCATTGCGTGGGGGCCTGCAAGCGCCACCTCGCGTTCGGAGCGGAAGTTGGGCCCAGCCGGAGAGGCGGCATTGGTGAGTCTCCAAGTGAGGAGAGGGTCATGAATAAACTACGAAACAGTGAATTAGTTTTGCAGCCACTTGCCAAGGACCTTGTAGATATCAACTTACCGCTTCCAACACAGCCATTACGCTCTCCTTGTTGTCTCGCAAGACCCTCATTACGTGTTCGCATGTGATTCTAAAGCTTCCTTCAATGTTGCTAACCTCCATGGCATATGTCAACATGCGGGTCAGTCGGAACGGCACTCTCTCGGGATATTTTTCACGCTTCGTAGCAACTTCAAAACAGTCGCCAAAGTCAATATGAATAATCTTGCCAGTGACGCGGTCGAGCATAAGATTCGAAGGGTGGCGATCTCCCAGACCCAAGATATAGCCCACCATAGACATGACGCCCAAGGAACGAGTGTAGTTTGTCCGCCTCTCCAACCAAGCTTCCGACGACTTGGACTTTAGCCAGAGAACGCGGTAAAGATCCTGTCCTGTTGTGTTATCCAGAGCATATCCAAACACTTCTACCTTTTGCATGAGCGTAAGGTTGTCGTAGTCCGGCGCCATCTGAAGCATGATTCGATGCTCAATGTTGAGGAGAATCTTGCGACTCTCGCGATACTCGCGGATGAGGACGTGCAGTGTGTCACTATTCGGAACCCATCCCAGCAATCCGGAGTTCTGCGAGAGCGGAATGGCAGGATAGCGCTGGATGTTTAGATGTCTCTTGTAGCATTCGGAATCATTTGCCAGGAGAGTGTTGCAAAGGCCAAACAGCTGCATCACACGCTCATCCTGTCGAATGTCTTCATGGCCCTTGAGTAGGAAGGCGTAAGAAACACCATCACTGCCGTTAGCGTTTAGTTTTCTCGGCCTCTGCTTTGAGTTGATGACAGTAAAGGTTGATTCAAAGGACATGATCCTCACGATGGGTTGTCCACTCTTGTATGTTCCCGGAACAGCCAGATCGAGATTCTTCGCGTTCAGCAGTTTAGGGGAGCAGTACGTAAGTTCCAGGCTTGTGACCTGCGGCAGCTGTCTTGTGATGCGACGGAAGACTTGATAGTAGAGGTCCCATGCTTGGTTGAGATCGTTCACGTCCCGACTCGTCTCGTATTGGTGGCACCAGTCTTGGGCTTCCTTAAGATCGCGCCCAAAGGCTTGTGCGAATGATATCTCCCTCAGAGTCTCTGGGCCCCTCTCCAACTGTTCATGAAGAGGTTCCAGTGCCGCAAACATGCCCTCGATGTTGTGGTCGCCAAAGTACAACCGCGATGCCTCTTCCAATCCCTCGTGCCAGAGTTCGTGCCAGAGCACCGCAACTCGAATCAGCTCATGACTAACAGTGTCTGCTTGCGCAACGAGGTTGGCGCTGTGCTGGCGCATGCTGTCCATGATTTGTGCTGCGGACCTCGACCGTCGACTATTCTGCCACGACTTCATGGCTACGGTAAGTGGGTAGACCAACGCCTGCGGGTGAGCCCGACCCACGTCAGCCAGCAGGTTGTGTACCGACTGCTGCACGCGCTTGTTTGGCTGATTGATTCTAGCAATGAGTTGAGGTATCACCTCCAGCCATGTGTCAATGCTGACGTTTGCAAAGCCCTCGGTCACAGACGTGTTTACATCTGAATTGCCTCCGTGAGTAAACCACAGCGTCAATAGACGCAGCGTATCTTGAAGCGAGCTGCCGGCAGATAGCGCAATGGACTTGAAGAAACCTTGGATGGCTGGCACAACATGTTCGATAATCATGGTCTGGTCTGCTCTTGATAGCTGTCCTTCACCCCTAGCGGACAAGGTCTGAACAATCTCAAAGTTGGCAAGCGCCCAGGCATGCCAGGCCTTGTACCAGCGGGGGTTGTACTTGGTTGCTTGGGAGTAGGAGGCCAGAATGTCCTGAATCTTGGTGTATTGCCAATCATCCTTGTTGAGAGCAATCTGCCACTCACCTTGTCGCAAGTAGCACTTTGCCAATAGCACCGTCTGATCGACCAACGCTCGCTGTGTCTGCGGGCTCATCACAGATGGATCAACTTGGTTTTGGAAACCGTACTCGAGTGGCAGGTTCACTTCGCTTCCTGCCTGAGCAGTGAGGTGAGCCTTTGCAACGTCCAGACGATGAGCAGAGTCATTGGTGAATCGCTGTAGACAGTACAGAGTTCTCTCAGCAATTCCTGTAGCCTTCATGTTGGGTTGCTGGCCAAGCTCCCATTGATACTTGAGCATGCCGTAAATGACTTGAGCAGGCGGGGCGTTGCGCGGTGCTGCTGTTGCTTGTTTGGTATCGTTCCAGTATGGAATCAGGGCTTCAAGCGGCGCGTCAGACCCAATTAGCTGCTTCAGTGACTTCTCAGCCAGTCCCATACGGCCCGACTTGCGGCAAAGGTTGGCAAACTTGATCCACATGCGAATGTTCTCCCCGGGTGCAATGACCAGGGCACGTAGTCGCAGCATTCGCTGCCAAACCTCGACGTTCCGCTGGCAGCCTTCCAGTCTTGTTTCCCAGGTCTTGCGCATAGTGACCTGTTTCCTCTCATCGCATTGCTTGTATACAATCAACTCTTCCAGCTCAGCAAGCATCTGAACTCTGACGACGACTTGGTAGGCTCGGTTATATGATTCGCTGACAAGGGCACTAAGCTCAGTATCCAAGCCTTCACGAGCTTGTTCAATGCAGGCAATGGCCTCTCTGAACTGGTTCCGATGAAGGGCGAGGATGGCACCGAAAAATGATCGATCTGGAGAGTATCTCTTCAGAGAAGACAGGTAGTTATCCATCGAATCCCACTTGCCGAGACCCCACGCGGCAGCCGTGGCGAGCGGTGCAATCATTCTTTGGACTTCGGGTGCAGAATTGGCCCATGTGCTGCCGGTCAAGCTAGCGAGAGCATCCCATTCACCTAGGGCGTGAAGACAACGCATCTTGCCCATGACAATATCAATAGGAATGGGTTGGTCAGCAGGCACCTCTCTTTCTCGCTTGTTGTAGGATGCCAAAGCTTCCTCCCATCGCTCCAACTTCTCAAACCACGTCTCGCGCAGCTGAATGCCTTCCTTGTACAGCTGAGCTTTCCTCAAGATACCGATAGCAGCATCTGACTGCTGTAGCTGATTGTTGATCACAATCAGGGCTTCTACGGCTCCACTGCTTTGATCTTGCAGGAATTCCAGTTCTTTATAATGCAGCGCTTTGGCATAGGCGTGGCAGCGGGCGGCCTCTCTACCGAGAACTCGAATGTCGATGGGCAAAGCTTTGTCATCGTGTTCCATGAACTCGGCCAAGTTGAGCAAGAGGCCAAGCAAATCTGGCGGTACATTCTCCGACTTGATGGCGCTCTCGATGTTCTGAATTAGTTCGTCTTGGAACTGTTCATAAAGCTCGCTCCAACACGAAACAAAGGCCGAGTTGAAAAGCTCTCGGGCTAGGGGCAAGTAGACGCTCGCAAGGCTGGCACAGGCCCTCAAGGCGTGGTTTGGCGACTCTGTAAGGAGCGTGGTGCTGAATCTTCGTAGCCACTCCTGCCAATCCTCCTTTGTTGACTTTCCTTTGGTATCCCACGCGGCTTTCAGGTGAATGGCATTCATCTCCAGCTTCTTAGTACCCAGATCTGCAAAAGGGGTCTCGTCTCCAATGTCCAAAAGGCGCGCGTCTGATGTCAAATCTTGCGGTAAAACCTCCCCTTTCTGCAGCTTGCTAACAAGCAGATCATAGTTTTGATGTTGGATCTGATGTTGGTTGATGACTTTGTTCACAGTTCCCATAAAATGTATATAGTCTCTTCCAAGCTGCTGTACCAAAGCACAGAGTGTATCAAGCGCAGCGAGCCTCAACATGGGTTCTCCCATATCGAGCACTCTTGTTAGAGGATGGATAATTTTGGCCGCAAAATCGTTCAAATTTACTTGGCGGGAAATTTTGCCAATAGTGTCAATCGCTTGCTTCCTGATGAACGTTGGCTGTCCCTGCTTCTCAAAAGTCCTAACAATAACGGGGATAATAAGGTGCATGTACTCCTCAGCGCTCGCTCCAAAAACCAAAAAGGCGTGCAATACTTTCTCAGACGGCGTTCGTTTTGTGGACACGTCCTTGTCGAGCACACCAAGCATGAGGGGGAGAAGTGACGCCAGGTAGATTTTGAACTCACCCTCCAGCGACCGAGAGATGGCTTCGACCAAGGACAGAATCGTAGTTTGTAATGAAGCCGACTTGTGCCAGTATTCCTGAAGAATCTCTACAATCTCTGGAAGATAATTTCTGATGTGCTGTCGCACAATGCTCACCAACGTCGCCAACTGATTGAAGTACGACTCCAGGCGAGTAGGGGGGCACGATCGAATGACAAGCAAGAACGCAGGAACGATTCTATCCAAGAATGAGACGCATTCTAATCCTAACGTTCTGAAGATATTCATAATAGCCTCGATAACGGCGGCATGATGCTGAGCCAGGGAGTGGTCCTTGAGAATCTGGAGAAGTGCGTTGATGACGACGGTAGGGAAGTACTCTTTATTTGACGGCGTTAATCCAGTCATCATCAGTGATATGTCTGTCATCTGATTTGACTCGGAGCGTCGTTGCATTTCGGGTGTCTTGTCCTCAACCTGCTGCATTCAGCAATTAGCGAACTCGAAGATCCTCTCCTAATATCGTTGTCCAAGAATGAACAAATTCGAGAGGAAAGAAGGGGGCCGCGGTGCTCACCTGATGTTTGTAGGGATCCAATGCGCCCAAAATACCCATAAGCTTGATGGTCTCTTGTCGCAGAGGACCTCTCTGATCTTCTGTCCTAATAATGGCTTGGAGAATTTCTAATAGTTGAGGATATTCAAGGTAAGGCAGTATCACATATCCAGAATTACTTGCCAGCTGGCCAAGAGAATGGAGAGCCGCCTCTCGTTTGATGTTTGAGCTCTGGTCTTGCAGGGCATCAATGATGAGTGGCATTAGACGGTCCTTGTACGGCAACATGTCTTCGCCGCCGACAGTGGCCAGCTCTCCAATAGCTTTCAAAATGGTAGCAGCGACCGTGGGGCTGGGATCGTTGGCCTTGGGGAGAAGAACAGAGATCATTGGCTCGACATAGGGCTTAATCAGTGACTGTGCATTTTGAACCAAGAGGCTCAGTAGTTTAGCACTCTCCTCCTTGTTTCGTGCCACGTCTGAGAACTCGAGTTCGGTAAGCATCTGAATGAGAGTCTTGCGTAGGGAGGGAATAACATATGCCGGGTTAAACCTAGCAAGTCGGCCAATAATAGAGATGGCAACTTCCCTGATAGAGAAGACTTCGTCGTTCAAAGCGAAGAAGAGGATGCGAATGTTTTCTGCCTTGGCCAGGTGGCGATCAAACCGTTCGTCAAGAGCAGCCAGCACAGTCCGCCGAATATTCGGCTCTGGGTCGGATATGCCGACAGTGAGTAGCTTTTCAATGACATCCCCAACGACCTGGAGGGCATGATAACTGGTCTGGTTGACAATGGGGTCTCGAACGTAAAGCTGGCAACAAGTAAGGGCCGCCGCTTCTCGAATCTCCGGATCCTCATCCTCAACGTACTTGATGGCCACGTCACGAACAAACTCGTTCAGAACATGACCAGAGAAATCAAAGCTCCCGAGTGTGTTCAAGGCAAGTTTGATCTCCGTCTTGCGATTTTCATACACCTGTGGATCCTTGGCATCCTTTGTAATAGTCGGCACCGAGGTTAGAGTGTTTGGCTGCGGCGCGCCGAGAGGCTTGAAGGATTCACCGCAGAGGACAACGCTCAACATGTCCAGCAGCCTTTCTTGGATGATGGGCTTGACGGGCGGGATATAGAATGCCATGTCGACCAGAGCCTGGGTCAGTTTAGGCGTCAGGTCGCAGGCAAAGATGGGGTCAAGGAGCGCCTCCATGTATTTGCTGAGAGTCTGGCCAACAGCCACGGCCAGACGGCTGATACAGTCAAAGACTGGATCCACGGAGCCCCTCTTCCGAGATTGGACGCTGAGACCTTCTCTCACGTAGATCAGAACGCCATCCAGATAAGGGGCGATGGCACTCTTGACGGAGTTTGCTATGTTTCCGATGGCGAGGAAAGCGTCGTTGCGCTCCTTGTCCTTTTTCAACATGCCAGAGAGATAGACCATGAACTTGTGCAGCCAAGAATGGGCGAAATCGGCTGGCGAGTAGCTTGCCAGGTCTGGTATCAGGAGCACCACAGTCTTTCGCGTGGTCGGGTCACGATGATCTTTGTGCTTGAAGACGATGTCACAAGCTTCCTGGTAATGCTCTTGCATGTACATGCCACCTTGTTCCAAAAGCTCCTTCAGGACCAGCAATGATGCGTGGATTGACTCGACCGTGTTCACTTTCAGGCCCTGTCTCGCCTCGTTGTAGATCTTGCTCATCCATATTTGCTTCATCTCCTGGTCTCGCTCCCGAATGATGCGGAAACAAGCGCTGACGGTCTCGGCCGAAGTTTCGCGAATGAGCTGTCTTGGGTCACGGAGGCCGACCCAGATCCAATCAAAAATCGTCGGGATATACTGATACATGAGGGTGGGTGCATTTCGCGCAAGCTCACGCAGGACGAGAACTGCACTGTATCGTCGTTCCTCGACTCGGTCATTCTGCAGCCACTCGAGCGCAGTATTTACCTCGGAGTCAACCAGCTCTGAAATCATGGCCCCTCCAGGTCGACAAAGCTTTCCGAGGGCAATCGCAGCATGCCGCATAGGCATAGTGTCCTTGCCACGGAGAATGGTCTTTAGGTTCTGGGTAAAGCGGGTATACTTGGCGGCCACGTCCACGCCCTCAAAATCAACGAGAGAATCCAAGGCATAGATACCGCCTAGCCTCTCTGCGGAGTCGCTGCCATGTGTGATGAGTTGGGTGATTTTATTGTTAACATTGTTGTAGAATGTGAGGAATTGCTCGGGGCTAAGATCTGCAGGGGTGTTAATCGAGCAGTCCCTCGCAACGCACAAAGACGGACTCGGCATCGCCTTACCTCGATGGCATACAGTCACCAGCTCTCGGAGCTGGATGGCCGATCGCTTGCGCACATCGTCGCTGGTCCTGGAGAGGGGCGACTCATCAGCGTCGTCATTCCTTGGACCAAACATCAACATTACAAACCCCCCCACCACGGGAGCTCACCTTGACCGCAATCCCCTCGTGATATATTCGAGCCGCTCTAGGGCGACCTGCTGTGCCTGCGCCATCGTCCCCAAGTCGACTGGAGCTTCCAATGGAAGCGCCACATGTACCGCACCGAGGCTACAAGTCGCGGAAGCCCGACCGAGAGGGTCGAAATCGCACCGAGGAAAACAGGATGACGCGCGATGGTTGTCGAGGCTCTTGGTCGGGGAAAATTCGCAGATGGTTGTCGTGAGGAGATAAGGATGAAGATGTGACACAGTCAAAGGAATGCCTCGCTGGCAGCCCAGGGTCACGTTGTCATGATGCCTCCGACAAGCTGCGTTGCCGGATTAATGAAGGTTGGGTAGGACAAGGAAAGGCCCGTTAGCCTCACAGCTTGGAGGATCGATGGCTGCGCGTTTGTCCGCACTGTAGCTGCACTGTAATTCGTCCTGCTACGTGGGGTTTGATACGGTGCGTAAAGCTTAATGCTAGCACTGGGCGGCACATGAGGCTCGGAAAGTGCTATCGATAACGGCAGCGGTGATTCGCCAGTGAGGGAGATCTCACTTTCAGCGGCTACCTGGAACTACTAGGGGAAAGTTAGCACCATCAATGAACCACCCAATTCTTGGTCACGCTCTGTCGACCCTCGCCACTTGATGAAGAAATATATTTTCTCATAAACTTCCGAATCGCCTCGTCCCATAAAAGTCTAAACATTCGAATCCAGCACCACTAGACCTACACCGCAATACACATCCATTCGCTACGATCGGCAACCATGGGCAATGATGGCGGATCCATCCCCAAGCGCCGCGAGCTGGTCAAGAACGCGGCGCGCGCACCGACAATTTCCGAACTCAAGGCGACGGCCCTCGAGTCTCTCGCACACGCGTGGGCTCATTGCGCCCTCAGCGATGCGCCCCTCGACCTAGACGCAGTGGTTTCAGACTGGCGGGGGAGACTGTACAGCTATGAAGCCATTCTCAAGGGGCTGATGCCGTCCGACGATCCCAACGAAGTGACACCAGCATCTCTGGGCATCCGCTCCCTCCGTGACGTTGCAAAGCTGAAATTCTCCAAGACGGGCGATAAGTGGGCTTGCCCAATCTCTATGAAGGAAATGGGACCAGCGACAAAGGCCGTCTACCTGGTGCCGTGCGGCCACGCATTCGCAGAGGTTGCCATTACAGAGATCAAAGAAGAAGCCTGTCCAGAGTGCGGAGAAGCCTTTACCCAAGAGAATGTGATAGCCATCCTCCCGACTGCTGAGAAAGACTTGGACAGATTACAGAGGCGAATCGAAGAATTACAGGCAACCGGCCTCACTCATACGCTCAAGAAGGGCAAGTCGGACAAGAAGAAGAAGCGAAAGGCCGGAGATGCGGAAGAGGAGGGAGATGCTGAGAAGAAGGAAGACAAGGCCAAGAAGAACGACGCCAGCCGAGCAAAGAAGGAAACAGACTCGAGAATCAAAGGCATCAACAACTCGATGGCCGCGACATTGACCGCTCGAGTGCTGGCAGAACAAGACGAAAGAAACAAGCGCAGGAAGCTGGCCCAGGCGGCTTCATGAAACACGCGACGTTGGCCACATGAATTGATTGGACATGGCTTATCCTGTATATCACCTGTAGAGATTCAATGATACCCCTTTCTTTCTTTCTATTCCAAGCCCATTCGTAGCCAATGCTCTGTGTTATTGAATCGGGATCTCCGCTAGAGCGGGACTGTGTCACAACAGGCAAAGCTGGCGCTGCAGATGTGAGGCTCTGTAAGGCTCAAGTGGTTCTAGAAGGGCCAATATAGTAGTAATGGAGAATGCCTAAGAATAACGGCCCCAGTAGACTCAGGAATGCGCCCGTTTGATGGCATCCATGGCATTTGATGGCACCTGCAGACGGCCAAGGCCAAGCATCTCGGGACCGACTGCCTCTAGTCCGCATTCATCAAATCCTTTGTGAGGCCCACGACAGGTACTGGTATGGTAATATCATCAATACTGCCTAGGTAGTATATTTGCCACTCTATTTTATACAAGTTCCTAAAAATACATGATTCGTAAATCGGCCGTTCCATACATGACATCCGGAAATATCCACGTCAAATCAAGTCAAGCTGGTCCAACATTCGATCCGGCTGCTGGCGCATTGCTTGAGCTTTGTAACATGTAATGCTCCAGCTCAGCTGCATCAGCATCGTGCCCTGGCCCTGGAGTCGCCGCATTAAATGATCGCGCCACCAGACGATCTTGCACGCTTGTCCTGTCATAGAGGAACCGGGAGAGCATGGCGGGGCTCTGGGCTGTGCTACAGGCGTCGATGGCGTGCGTTAGCGGACATAGCCGAGTTTTGGGCGGTTGTTAGTGGTCGCCTTGGGGGGGAGGGAGCCGGGAAGCTTAGCGGTGGAAGCGGCACACACGCACCCAGAAGCAGTGGATGGGCTTGAGGCTGAGTTCAGGTTCCCGTTGAGCTGGGTCGAGCCGTTGTTTGGTTGCTGGGAGGCGCTCATGGTTATTGATTGGATATGATCTTGATGTGAAGAATGTCTGAATGGAATAGCATCAAGAGCTTCAGAATCGTGTCTTGACAGATGGGTTGCTTTTGTAGAGCTTCAAAGAGATGATGTTGTGTTGTCTATACAGATAGGTTCAAATAGAATCCTTCAATATACTTCCTTCAACCACAAGTTCCAGTCTCTTCTCCTTATAAACCAACAACATTGAACCAGGCATTGTCATTGTCCTATCCATCCATAGCTTCCATTGCAAAGCTAGCAGCCTCGCAAGGACTTCCCCAGGGCTGCTCGTACGCATAATTCAGCCCAAGGCTAAAAACGACCCCCATGCAACTCGACGTGCAACAAGCCCGAGCACCAAGGCCCGGTTCAAAGTATCCGTGATGCGCCAGTCAGTCTTCATTAGCCAACGAGAAGAGAGAAGTCGACTTGTGAAGCCAGATAAACAAGGTGTCAAGATGAAGAGGAAGCCCATGACAGCCACCATCAGTTGTCCGCTATGGGCAGCGGCGTCCTGATGTGGTTTTTCCGGCACGTTATTTTTATCCGGCCTCAACTGATGCCTCCCAACCTGCCATCTGACCACTCTCAACTCCACGACTCCTCCACTGATAGCAACTGGATCGAAATTGCGATGTTCACAATCAATCTATCCTGCCTACCTACGCGCTCGACTAATGCGCGCCGTCCCGCCGGATCAGAGATTAAGGCGCATCCCTCCAGGGGGTATCGGCACAACACAATGAGACAATGACGGGCCTTCAGCTGGCGCTTACGGACACCAAGACCCCAAGCCGGGCCCCGGCGCGATATCGTCGTCTTTTTGGACTTTCTAGCCTATTCGTGCCCCTTCTTGACTTGCCGCGTTTGGCTGCTCGACGGGCCTCGAGGCCGTATCAGGAGGGTCCCTATTCAACCAAGAACCTAGACCCAGATCGAGAACCAGAACTCGGCCACTTGGCGACTGTCAAGATGCGAACCATAGGGCTGCCTCGACAGATCGTCTCTGCCTGCGTCAGCAGTGCTCCCCATGCAACAGCCGTCACCATGAGCGAATCAGAGGCGCAGCGCCGGCCCTCGTCCCCACGAAGGATGCCGTCGTATGGCCCAGCTGGGCAAAGCCATGCCCCATCGCCAGGCACTAGAGTCTGCAGGCAAAAGTCCAGGACTGCAGAATGGGGGCTTGAGAAGGCATCCAGGCTCGAGTTTTTAGCGGTTCGCGAGGCATTCCCCAGCGCCCCGATCCTGGCATTCGAGACGGATAATAGTAGGGGATCCCGCACCTATCGTCGATGAGGCATTCTGGAGAGGCAGCCTTTCTTCGTTCTCTCTTTTCTTCATCCTTTCTTTTTTTTCTCCACGCAATTAATATACTATAATTAATTTTAATGTAGGTCAGCGTCTCTTGTTTCTTCTTGTTCTTCCTGCCTTAATCCCCCCCTCAACCATTGTTATTTTCAACTTCGACATGGCGCTGTGGACAAGTGACTGACAAGTGGACAGAGTCCGAGCCAAGTCGGTTTTGTATAATTCAAACTTTCGCCCTTAGCACTTCATGACATTGCGACGGGCCAGCTTCTCAGCGGCTCACTCCATGGCCGATAGCCCAATTGATCATGCAGATCGAAGACCAGGCCTCGCTCTCAATCATATTCCCATACACCTGCGACAAGATTCGCGATCTAGAGATTCCCTCAGCGATAAGCCGTTGACTGCGCCGACATCTCACACCGAGAGCCAAGGTCTTTCTGCCACTTTTGGCCAGCGGAAGCACTTCCCTGAAAGCCTTCATTTTGCTGCTAGCTCGTTCCGCCTGCGCTCGAGAACGGCTTCGACGAGGAGCAGCATCTCATCGGCAAACGTACCAGACTCTGCGACCACCTATTCCCACTCAACGCTGGCCAGTCCCATCAGCACCAGCTACGCCAGCGATCTCAGCGACATCTTTTGCGGGCATTCCATCGACGCTTCACGTCCTGCCAGCCGCGTGTTTCATCGGCACCAGTCTTCTACGGGATCCTTTTGTTCAACCCACGTCAATGATGACGATGACGGCTACTCCTTTGCAGGATATCCAGACCTCAGCGCTAAGCTAGGGGAGATTCACGTCGCCACTCCAAGCACTCCCGTTCCTATTAGTGAGAGCGACTGCCTGGAACAATCTACAAGGCAAGCACAGAAGATCTTCAGAGGCAACTCTGGTCTCATGTATATTGACTTTTACCGTCAGCGTCTCGCCCATCAAAGAAGAGGAAGAGAGCTTGACTCCCAGCGACTCTCACGAGTGGCCGCAGCTTGAGACATCAACCATTGAGCCATCCTCCTCCTCCAAGTGGGATACAGCATCGTATACATCGGACGACGTTTCCTCTCAGGACACTGAAGCCATTCTTGATTATACCCTCCAGTTGGTTTTTGGGGTAGATATTCAAGAGGACGCGTCCAAGGTGACACCGGCTGTGCGGAATCTGGTGGGCAAGTTTATCGGCGATGTCGGGAATTGTTTCTGGGCCACGCCATCAGACGCCGATATGACGCAAGTCATGTCAACATCAAGCAGCTCCTCGACCCCTTCTCAGGGCGGTAGCGGTGCTGGCGACTCGCAATCCGGCGGCAAGAGGAAGAAGCAAGGCCGAGGGGATGAAGATGACGGCGAGTTCAGCGAGGGTGAGGGCCTGGGATACATCCCCTCCAAGAAGATACGGCCAAATCCCAAGGAAGAGGAGAATCTACGTCTAAGCTGTCCTTATCGGAAGAGGAACCCGTCGCGATTTAATGTCAGGGATCACCACAGCTGTGCCATGACATACTTTCCCAAGTTTGCTGAGCTAAGGTACGCAAAGAACTGATCCTGCCTGTCTACCATGATATATACGCAGCCCGCATGTGTACACCACGTTGCTGACTCGTTCCCACAGACAGCACATTGTCAAACAACACAAGAGAGACGACCCGTCCGCATTTGTCTGTGACAGATGCAACCGTGACTTTCACACCCGGAAAGAGCTTCGCGATCACCAGCGTCTGCCCAAGGAGATGATGTGTGACATTATGGATCACGACCCAGAGTCGGGAGTAGATGGAACGACATCGGTCAAGCTCCTATCCCGTAAAAGAGCCAGCGGCGCCTCCCCCGAGGCCCAGTGGAAAGAAATCTGGAACATTCTGTTTCCAGATGATGAGGACCATCAGATCCATCAATACCGTACGCACTATAGGGTTGTGGAATTTGAATGTGAAAACTCGCTAATGCTGATTGGGTAGACTTTACTCCCGTTATCGAACATTTTGAGCTTTCCAATTACTACATGTCGTCCTTTGAAGTCCTGCACTCTTCTCTGCGCGACAAGATTTCGAATCCGGCAACGCTGGAGACCCTGACCACCAAGTTCCAGCAATGCTTTATGGAGGCTGTAGAGCGATGCATCGGCGCCGCGCAGAGCATGCCCTACACGAATCGCAGCAACAAGAGAAATGAGCCATCTCGGGCACAGAGCTTCCAAAGCCTTATACCGCGAAAGGGAAGGGAGATACTTCCTCGGCCAGACTCTGGAGTGGTGATGATGGACGAGTGTTCCGACGAAAGCGGCAGCATCAGAAACTCTGCCCTCGGGCCCCGAGACAGCGTGCGGACTATCAAGGAAGATCTGCACAGGCGGGGAAGCAACTTGGTTCCTGATCCCTCAGTCGTGCCTACACCGGCCGCAGTGAGCATGCTAGACCACAACTTCTCGGGTGACATGTCATTTATGCCAAGCATGGGCGTCACCGGCCCTATGAACTCTGTTGCTGTTCAGTCTTGGAACAACAACGTGGCGGACCCTAATGACGGAGACATTGGCAACAGCTTTCCAATGCCTGACCATTTCTACGCTCCAGGGGAGCTGACACCACATGGAGACTTGGGGACCTGGGACGAGGGGTATTACCAATCGGCGTTTCATGCGTTGGGCGATCGATTCCACGGCTTTGGGGGCGGGCTGAATTAATGGAAGCTCGGATTTTTGTATACGAACGCCATAAACATGCTGTATGATAGATGTACTAACAGTCATTTGCTTGTCTCTTTTGTTTAAACCTAACATCTAACTAATAGTCGCTATGCCAGCTAATTTGTTTACTTTTCTACAATCTTGACAACTCATTAGACGTGGTGGCTACTTTTATACTCGTTTGTAACATTCACGACTGATGAAAAAGAAGAATGCAATTGCGCTGTAAACGTATGATTAAAATTAAGCATTCATATCTCCATGTCAAGTCATTCAATATCTCCACTGGAAGGCCGGATGCTTCCAGTCCAAGTTCTCAATCTGCTCCTCCGTCAAGCCAGCCAACGCCGCATCAATATCCTCGCTCCCTCGCTTCTTGTTATCCCGCTTCATCCACACCAGCATCAGCGCAGCCAGCACCAAGACCGTCCCCGACGTCGCCAAGTTGAGCCCGTTTCCGATATGGTAGTTTGGTGCGTCAAAGGGGAGAAACGCCCAGCTGCTGATCAGGCCCCCGACGTTGCCCATCATCACGTTGGTGCCGATGGCCGCGCTGCGGGCCGTGTCGCCGACGACGTTGGCGGCGACTTGGGCGTTTGTCAGGGGTCCCAGGGCGAATGCGGAGGAGGCGATGAGGAAGGTTGCGCCGTAGCGGACTTTTTGGTCGGTTGAGCCGAGGAACATTGCGTAGCCTACCATGACCATGGGGGCGGAGAGGACGATGAATATCTGGCGTCTGTCGAGGCGCCAGCTCAGAAGGGGGAACAAGACCGTGAAGAAGGCTCCCACCACATAAGGGGGCACGGTGAGGAGCTGCTGGTGGATGGTTGTCTTGCCCTTGAACAGAGTAGCCACGATTGTTGGGGCAAAAAACGCCAGTCCCTGGACTGTGATGTTGTTCAAGAGGAATATGAAGGCTGTGCTAAGCGTCACGGGGTTGAAGATGCCCCTCGTAATCTTTACCCTGTCCATGGTGTCCAAGACTGTAGTGGTACCAACCCGCTCAGACTTGACACGTGCAATGGCCAGATCCTTTTCCTCCTGCGAGAGCCATCGCGCAGTTTCTGGGCGATCCGTCAGAGTAAAGAAGCCAACAAGGCCAAGGCCAATGGTGATGATGCCTTCCACAACGAAAATCATGCGCCACGAGCGGACGCCGCCAACGTGATCGAGCTTCAAGATGGCAGACGCCAGCAGCCCGCCAAAGGCCCCCGCCAGCGGCGACATGACAATGTAGAGAGACAGCCTAAAGGCCAGTTCGGAGCGGCGGTACCAGCGAGACAGGTAGTAGGCGATTCCGGGCATCATGCCAGCTTCAAAGATTCCAAGAAGGAAGCGAACGCCGGCGGCCTGGGCCATGGTGTTGACATAGCCGGTTGCCAGTGAGCAGACGCCAAAGAGGAGCGTCGACATGGGTAGAAACCAGCCGGGCCCGATGTATTTACACGCCAGGCTCGCTGGGATCTCGAAGACGATGTAGGAGATGAAGAAGACGGAGATGACGGCGTTGTAGTCGTTTCCCTCTAAGTGGAGGTCACTCGCAAGGCCGGCAATTCTTGCATTACCTGTGAATGACAGAGGTTTCTTGTCAGAGTGAAGACATGGAGATGGAACAGGTGTCTCGGCATCGGCTTACCAATGTTGGCGCGGTCAATGAAGCAGAAGAGATAGAGGAGAGCCACGGTTGGGACGATGAAGAGGTCAATCTTGAGCCGCAGCTTGCGCTCAGCTACGGCATCATATGCGACGAGGGCTTCGCCATATCTTGAACGCAATGAATATTGATCAGCAATAGGTCCAAATACACAACACATGGAACCCGAACTCTGAGATTTTCAAGATGCAAGAGTTGGTAGTGCTCACCTATCTGTAGCGGCTTGGCCCTTTTCAGCTGCCAGATGCACATCACGCGTCAATATTTCAGTCTTTCCTCCCTCGGCCTTGACTGCCATTTCGATATCCCAATGAAGAAAAAAAAAAAAGAAACTGTAGCTGTCGAGTTTCGTCAAGTTTGATACCGTGTTACCGAAATTGCCAACAAGAGGAGGGAAAAGAAAGAAAAAAATTACGAGCGAGCGATCCGAAGTTGAAATGGGAAAACCCGCTAATAGCCAAGCTGCATCTGCAGGGGAAACGGATTTGACTTGTCGCAGCTCGAAAATCAAAATTCCTTCTTGTCCAGGGGAGTAAAATGCGACCTTGCCGGGATTCGTCTTTTTCTTACCATCTCACTGCGATTCCTTCATAAAGCAAAAAACATGCATGTGGCTTTGCCTGAAAGAAGCGGCCGGGCTGGATGCAACCCCAAGGGGAGGCCGCTATTAGTGAGAAGTGCGGCCAACACCAAATAGCTTCTGTTCCATCCATCCATCCCTCTGTCCAACCACTCACAAGCCTGCCATGGTTCGGTAATCGAAAACGGCTGTTGAAGCATTTCTCCTCATCCTCAAAGGCATCAAATTAGAGAACCAGCGTGTGTGCCAGGTTCGCATCCTATCCTGGACCGCTGCCGTCATCAGCCAGTCGTTTGGGGCCGGGTAAAGTCGCTAATGCGGCACGAGACAGCCATATTTTATGCTTCCCCGGGAGTTTCTAACCTTAAAAAGATGTTTGACATGGCGGGGAAATTTCGCCTTCGATCTTGGGTATTGGCATTAGTCAGTCATGACCCGGGAGAGTCTGGACTTTGAATTCCATGCCAGGGGTTGCCTCTTGTTCAGAATCTTGATGGATGGACACGTCAGACGAACGGCTTAGGCGAGGTATAGTATTAGTGCTGGCCATGTCTTGTGAGAAGGAACAGGCAACCGCTGCTAGCAATGGCGTAGCGATAACTCGGACGCACGCTTATGTATGTTGGCAGTTCTTGGAGTATCATTGTATGCATGTCGAGTGGCATTCCGGTAGGACCCTTGCATGGTGGCATCGCGATAAGTCGAAAAGAAGCCCGAGGTGCCGAGGTGCGATCTTGATGCAGTGGAGGGTTCAGCGCAGCATGGCAACGTGCTGGTTATTTTGGATGAATAGTAGAGGATGTATATGAAATTGTCTATTGACAATGAGATGGATGCGATCCACGTCTCAAGGGAGGAGGTGGCGTGAAATCCGGCTCAAGTTATTCGCGCCAATAGGAACACCAAGGTAGTTCACAAAGACATCTTTCTAGAAGCACGCTTCTCTTTGTGTTGCTAACTGTTTCTTGGGGATTTTGCTGAAAATTAAGCATCTTGGACTAGGTACTGAGTAGCCTCTATTATCGCGCCCAACCATGTCTTCTACTTAGTAGCAGTTCACGGTTAGTGTAAGTCTGACAGCCAAGATGCCACTTCCAAGCTTGTACAGATACTAGAATCTACAACACCGCTGTATGTAAGTTGACCAAACCATTGTTGTAATGTGTCGCAACCCTCAACAATAATACGTTCAGTGCCCTCAATCAACCAACTCGTGACCTCATCATACAATGTCAATAAATGTTGGGTCTGTTCTTCAGGGTAGCTTCGCATCCCCCTATTACCTTCTACCGTACTCGTATCCTTCACCACAACAAATCTCATTGAGCTTTGCCACAGATGAACCAGGACGCCGATAATGGGCCAATCATCAAGCAACTCAAAGGGGAAACCGAACGATTTCCAGCATCGATCCACGCGGATAGTCTGCTTAGAAGCCTTATCCAAGCCTTATCCAAGGCTGCAACCAGGTGCTTGCAAATGCCCGCACTCTGATTGGCCACTCGCCACGCCACCTCCTGTGAGCCAATGGGCGTCGCCGCAATTTGACCCAAATCGACCGTCATCAGCCCGGCGGCGTCAAGGCTGAGTGGACCGAGCATCAGGTACAAAAGACGTCACTGTCCGGCTTCTAAGCTGGACATCCTGATCAAGCAAAGCATCTGCGTCTTCTCTACTCAGCTCAGTATATACAGTCGACCTTCAAGACTTGAACGATTCTTCCAACTCTTCTTCCTCAACCAAACACAACCGCCAAAATGACTGCTGCCAAGGCCTCTACTTGCTGCCGCCAGGGCACCGACGCCGAGTGTGCTTGTGGTAAGTTGGAATACAATACACCATGGAATCCACTCTCAGCTACACCAACACCAGATCTAACATGAATCCCAAATAGCCCAAAAGGCCACCTGCTCCTGCGGCAAGGAATCCGCCCTTCACTGCTCCTGCGGCAAAGCCACCGCCGAGAATGCTGTCGAGGGCCCGCGCTGCTCGTGCCGTGCTCGTCCCGCCGGCCAGTGCACCTGCGACCGCGCCTCTACAGAGAACGCGCCCGTGTCAGGCTCAGCCTGCCAGTGCGGTGCTCGACCAGCTGGTAAGTGCTCATCTACAGTATATCAGAAGCGGAAGAGTTGAACTTGTGCTGACTTGTGACGGTTTAGCTGCGTGCACTTGCGAAAAGGCCACCGATGGCGGCTACAACCCGGCCAACGAGATTGACTTTACCAACTTTGCCAAATAAAAAGCGATCCATCTGCCGAGAGGTGCTTAACCGCTCCTCTCCCTTCTTTAAATCACCATTATTTTATTTGTATTTTTATTAATATCCTCATTTGAGACTGCGGTCAAGGGCGGCGTTCAGGGCGGGCAACGGAATGCAGGACTACTGCTGGTAGATTACAGTTATAACACTATTTTGGCTGCACGCTTGCAGCGATGGGGCCGCATGTTGCATGTTGCATGCACTTATACGAACGAGTTGCACACACATACTCGTAGATTTTGGCAGGGCGGCCGTCGCCTAAAGTGCGGGTGCCTTTACTCTATCGGGCTTGGGCCGTGCCATTTGTTATTGTTGACATGCACAACACATTGGGACTGGCGTTTTGGTGGCACCATGTCCTCCCTCTTTGGAGGCATTGTATACTTGTAGCATAATAAGCTGAATAAGTACAATTTAAAACCAATTCAAAGCAAAGACAACAGAAGAAGATGATGAGCTCAATCTGAACGTGCTAGCCTCGATTGGGTACGACCTGCGGCTCCTTGCTGAGCAACAAGTGAGAAAGCGCTGAATCAATCTCGTTCAAAAGTCAGCACATCAGGTCACACACGGGCTGTCTGCTGGCATTATGTAATTTTGGGCTGCGATTCACCGCCCGCGCGAGACCCCAAACACGCCGCTCATTGGCCGCCGCCAATTTAACTGCCGGACAAATCAAGAGCGGTCAGCCCTTTTGAGCTGTAGCTCTGGTAAAGTTCCTACCTTGTGTGGAGCCACTTCTCTGTGCCACCCACCAGGGCTGGGCAAAAAATCTCACCTGGTCGCGTCCTGCCATCGTCGAGCCACTCCTATAACTACCACAGACCACCTCGCAGCGTGCGCTTTGTCTCTTCATCACCATCAGATAACGCAGAATTTGATTCGGGGCCCTTTGGAAGCGCCGCATCGCATTTGCCACTGCAATTGAAGCTTCCTTCGCGCTCCCGCGAGCACAGCGCCTGATCCCGTCCCTTTCACCCCTTCGCTTATCAAGCAGACCCCAAAGCCACCTTTTATATAAACCAGCGCGTCGCGATGCCTCCCAAGGTCGCAAAGCCCGCTGCCTCCAAGGCGGCTTCAGACGCCAAGAAGCCTGCCGCGACCAAGGCCAGCGCAAAGGCGACATCCAAGACCGCCGCCGCCGCCAAGGCGACAACAACCAAAGCCGCCAAGAAGGATGAGAAGCCAGCCAAGGCCAGCGCAAAGGCCGTCGTCAAGGACAAGGCCGACGAAAAGACTGACGAAAAGACTGAGGATGAGAAGCCCGTGACAAATGGCGCCCCCGCCGTCAAGCGAAAGGCTTCAGAGACGGAGGACGAGCAGGACCAAGACGTCGTCATGGCAGAGCCCCAGCCCAAGAAGAGCAAGACTGACAAGGAGCCGCGCGCCGCACCGGCCAAGGCCAAGGCCAAGAAGCCCTCTTTCCCCGACATTGGAAAGAAGATCAACGACGCTCCCACGCAAGTTTTGGACATTTATGTCTTTGGCGAAGGTACTTCGGGCGAGCTCGGACTGGGAAGCAAGCGCATCAACGGCAAGAAGCCTATCGATGTGAAGCGTCCCCGACTCAACGACAACCTCTCGGCCAAGACAGTCGGAGTTGTACAGATTGCATGCGGCGGTATGCATGTCGTTGCGCTTACTCGCGACAACAAGATCCTCACCTGGGGCGTCAACGACCAGGGCGCTCTGGGCCGAGACACAAACTGGGACGGCGGATTGCGGGACCTCGACAAGGCTGACGACTCCGACTCCGAGGATGAAGATGACACCGGCATCAACCCCAAGGAGAGCACGCCGACCGCCCTGTCTGAGGAGGACTTTGCCCCCGGCACCAAGTTCGTTCAGGTCGTTGCTAGCGACAGCGCCTCCTTTGTGCTTACGGAAGACGGACGTGTCTACGGATGGGGTACTTTCCGATCCAGCGATGGTATTCTGGGCTTTACGGAGGGCGTCAGGGTTCAGACGCGACCTGCCCTCGTTGCTGGCCTGAAGAACATCAAGGCTCTCGCTGCCGGAGCCAACCACATCCTCGCGCTTGACAGCAAGAACAACGTTGTGGCTTGGGGATGCGGCCAGCAGAATCAGCTCGGCCGACGCATCATTGAGCGCAACAAGATGTCTTCTCTGATCCCCCAGGGAGTCGGCCTGCCTCGAGGCAAGATTGCCAAGATTGCCTGCGGCTCGTACCACAGCTTCGCCATTGACAACAAGGGAGCCGTATGGGGCTGGGGCTTGAACAACTTTGGCGAGATTGGTGTTGAGAGCAACGCCGGCGAGGACGACGCCGTCATCCTCAAGCCCGTCAAGATCACCTTCCTCGCCGACCACACCGTCACGGCTATTGAGGGTGGTATCCATCACTCTCTAGCATGCACCGAGAAGGGAGAGCTATTTGCTTGGGGCCGCGTTGACGGTTACCAGGTTGGCTTTGAGCTCGAGGCTATTGAAAAGGTCGACAAGGAGTACGTCATCCGGGACGAGAGAGGCACTGCCAGAATCCTCATCAAGCCCACAAAGCACGAAGGCAAGTAGATGTCCCATTACGATTATAGCGATAAGTTTTATGCTAACCATTTCCCAGGTATCTCTGATATCATCTCGGTTGCTGCCGGTACCGACAACAGCTTTGCCGTTAGCAAGGACGGCAAGGCCTACTCCTGGGGCTTTTCGAGCAACTACCAGACTGGCCAGGGCACCATCGACGACATCCATGTCCCTACCCATATCGATAACACTGCCACCAGAGACAAGAAGATTATTGCTGCCGGTGCTGGTGGACAGTTTTCTGTCCTCATTGGCTTGGCCGAAGATGTGCCCGCTACCAACGGCGAGGTGAATGGTGCTCACTAAATCCTCAACTCTCGGCGATCAAAATACAGCCACAACAACAACAGCCAAAAAAAGGGGGGCGATGACAGACATTTGAGGTGGTATTTGATATCATGCTCCAAGCTATATAAGCCTGCTATCCAGGATCAGGAAGATCCTGTGAGAGAGCTTTAAGAAAGCTACTCCACTCGAAGGGTTATTTCCTTGTCTCTTTTTTCTGCATGCATTTTGTTTTTCCATTGCCTCATCACAGCGAGGTCGGGGGGGGAACTGACGGACGGGGCTCTGTGCAGCCTAATGACGTGATGGATTTGTTTCTGGCGAGTGGTGAACTTTTTCTCTATATATAGATCATTTTGCATTGTATAGCCGTACTTATGACATTTGTTTAGGCGTTGTGGTTATTGATTCTCACTGAGCTTCTCTCTCATAATAATATAGTGCTCATTTTTTTTTTCGAAAAGACTTTGTGATGTCGGTACAGGTTAGGTGTGAGGGGAAGGATGCTTATATCGTTTTGTCTAACGACAGGACGTTGCTCTAAGCTACGATGGCTGTCTTTTACATGGTCCTGGTAGTTTTCACATCTCTACGCTTTTAGCTTACCCAGCTCGCGTGCTGCTGGTTCATATCATCTGGCAGTATCCTGCAGAAGTAGCAATACACGCGTTGATAGAACCATCACAACGCTTCATCAAATAGTAGACCAACACGGACAAAGTACTCCGTAGACAGTCACCCAACTCCCCGGCATTGCTAGCTCCCGAAACTACGCCAGTCGAAGCGGGATTGATTGGATTGATTCCATGTTGCATGCCAGGGGTTTTTTTTTTCTAGCAAGGCAACAACGTGTAACAAAGTATAGCGCCTGAAGCTACCGAAGTAGCGAGATTACAGAAGAAATCAAAAGGGCTCCAAGGGGGAGGAACTTGCCGGCACGGAGCACACAAGTACGGAAGGGCCATGGTATTGAAAACGGGGCTGGAGAATATTTTGTTCCCCTGGTTGAGATCTGGATCTCGCCCACGATGTGGTTTCGTTGGGTCGATAAGCTTTTTTTCTTTCTGTTTCTTTTTGGGAGGATGGAGGAAAAGGGAAAGGGGTGGGCGTGGGAAGGGGCCTTGACCGCTTGGGGGGGTGCGTGGGTTCGTGCAACTTTTGACCGCTTGGCAGTGACAATCTCCTCGATTTGAATGCCACGGGTATCTACTATCTCGGTTGGTGGTGGTATCTTTGCAGGGGGATGAGGATGTTGGAGCGTCGTGGGGGGATTGTGTGATATGGGATGAATGCAAAGGAGTGACAGATGGCGGTAAACAAGTGCTCGTCAGGAGTATCTCTCGGCGGACACGTGAGGTGGAATCAAAATTCAAAGTTGTTCTCCCTCGCCTACCGTATTTACCGTTTCGAAGAAGACACATCGGAATTCACCCGTTGGAAGAGAGGAGAGAGGCCGGAGAGGAAAGAAATTGGCCCTCACACCGCTGCCTCAAGAGACGCCCAGCCGTAGCCCGAGAAGCAAAACGGTGGAGTCCCATCGAAGCGAGACGAGCGTGTTCCAGATTCCAGAAGCTCCAAAGCTTACATGGGGGCACCCGGGGGGAAGCACATTTTGCGGGCGATGGGAGTGAGAGAAATAAAAAAGCAACATTGAACATACATGAGAAGAGACGCTGGATTACGGCCGAAGTCCCCGGTTCAACGGCAAGGGGGGGGAGAAAGATGCGGGCCAGACCCCCGTGGTAGGTACCTGAAGCAGCAGCAAATTACGGGTGCGTGTGCGAGTACCTCCACCTACCTTGGGTGCCCTTTTTTTAGCACAGAAAAAGCCAAGAGGAGTCTAGAAGAAGCAGCCGAGATTGGGGGGGAGCTGGGATTCTGTGAGCAATTGCGGTGGACTTCGGCTGCCACGGAAGGAGGAAAAAAAAAGAAAAAAGAAGCATTGATCCATGACATTTTTGAACAAGATGAGCATCCATGGAGCAAGGGGATGGTGCTTGTACCTGCAGCGATCCAGGGGCTGGATGCTGATGTGGTTTGCTTGACGGCCGGCGATTGGACCAGACGCTGGAGGGATTCGCGCTGGACCTCAAGGGCAGCACCAGCGGACGGCAAATGGCGGCCCTGCAGCGCTATTGCTTGGCGGCTGGCCGTGCGCTGAGACCGCCTAGAGAGAGGCGGTTCCGCAGTGGCGACTTTGGGGGGTGTTTGAGCCCACGTTCGCGGTTTTAGCGTTTGCGGTGTCCGGTGTGCGTTTTTGATGTTGCCAAGGGGGGCGCTGGAACTTGGGAATTTACGCATTTTCGATGGTTTCTTGGACGTGATGTTAGTGCTGTGTAAATGGATTAATCTATTCTACGGATGGTATGTACGGGGGACTTGGCGCATGACGGGAATTATATAAAACGGAATATTTAATCAAAAAAAGACAAACAAATGAAATATTGAAATTAAATTTAGTAGAATACTGTAGTGTGGACGCGCAACCGTGGTGCGTATTGGGTATTCCCGACCCGAAGGACGAAAGCAGGGAAAACGCAGACGCAGCTCACGGACCTCCTTGTTACAGAAGGTCCATGTTATTGAAACTTTGATGTGGGAATATTGATACCCATCTCCGGCTTGCCGCAACAGTTGCAATTAAGCAAGGAAACGAAACGGAAAACGGTCAATTCTCACCTGCACTTGGACTGTATTTGCTGTTTCCCGTACCTATACCGTATTACAGCATGTACTCTTCACCTGCGGTTCCTGTACGCTGTACCCAAGGTTCATTGGCTGCATGCGGCTTCTATTACGAGCGCTTCTCATTTTACACAACCCGTCTCCGTATCCGTAACAAAAAACAAAGCGTCATTTCCCTGATTTCGACATGTTTCTATTTATTCCTCTGACGCGCGGACCCGGTATTCCTCGCCTCGCCCTTCTCCCCCTTTGCAGATCATGTTCGCTGTGGCAAAGTGCTCGTACTGTACGGAACACACACACATGTAGCAATGACACTTGATGGACTAAGAACGGCGGCATCAAACGACTTCAATCTCTCATAGCGTCGTCCGTACCTTGCATATTGTGGCGCGGTGATCGCTCGGAGAATTGCCGCAAGAAAGATTGAAACGGCCAATTTCATTTCTGCCCGTGTTCTTTTATTCTTGCCGTTCTTTTGACAACTTGCTAGCTCGTCAATGCGCAAATGCCAGTTTACCGCACAAAAAAAAAGAAACGATGATGTTTCCGATACATCGCGATCTTCCCATCTCATCAATTTCTTTCGCACGCCCCCCCTTTACGGCGAGGTTGGCGGGCGGAAGCGTTTCACTTTATTGCCGAGCCAGCTGGTAGTACGAGTGCATACATGCCCTTCGGCGTTTTCTGGCCTACCTGCATATCTACCAATCTTGCCTTCTTGTTGCCTTTATCCCAATGTCTGCTAGGCGTGTTCAGCACAGCTACCGCAAAGGTCTGTGTAGAGAATAGTGCCGTTAACAAAAGCGGCAGTTGCTAGATGTGCCGAGCAATCAACTGCGCGGAAAAAAAACCACATACGAGTACACACCAGAGCAACACACTACCCAAGGTACTGTACTGTTCTGTACTCTTGCTTACTGTATCCCGCCTCAGCACATGTAATACGGATCCTGCCTTCACCTGTAGCTGCATCAAAGCTCTTGCTCTCCTCCCCCCCATGTCACGGTCCAGCACGCGAAGCCTTGCCAAGACACAGTAGTTCTTCTCAAAGGGCGACACAGGGCCAAGCTTTGTGAGCCATTACTATCCCAGATCGGCAGACGCACGGCGGTTTGAGAAGATCCACCCGACGGAGCACTGCGTGTCCACTCCTAATCTTGCGTCTTTCTCCTTTTACCGCATCCCCCTGTCTAGAGAAGAACAAGGACCTTGAAAGGGGAGGGACCCGCGCTGTTTCAAAGCTATGGGAAAAAATATATGGAACATGGGAAAAAAAAAGAAACGGGGACTACTAGCAGCAAGTCGTAGCAGAAAACGGTATGCCGGGGAACAAAGACGGGGAGGAGAGACACGGTGAAATGTGAGCGAGACAACTTGGGCTGAGAGAGGACAAAGCAATAGAGCAAAGATAAAAACACCAACATTAATCAGAACTCTTGTCTTAATACGAAAGAGGCACTATACGACGTGTTACAATGCTGCACCGCAGAGTTGCAATTGCGGCTTAGCGAGGTGACGAACAACATGCGCTGTGATACCTCAGAACGCACAGTGCACACCTAACCAGTCCATGTACATGGTCGTCTTACAGGCAAAAGAAAAAAAACAAGCATCGAGCATTGGGCAAATCCCCCCCCGTCACGCCATTGCCAGGGCCCAATCGTTATCAATGCACCAGCCACGAGCATATCGGATGGCACGGTGACCCAGCACCAAGAAAAGCTGGAGCTTCCATCCTCACCCAAGGCAGCAAAAAAATGGCCTGGGTCTCTCTTCTCCTCTTGGTCCTCCCCCAAAGAGATAGAGAAACCCACTCGGGCCGCCCGCTTTTTCCCAGTTTTCGCAAGAAAAGCAGAAGAAAAAAAAGATAAAAAGATAAAACCCTTGGAAATTCAACATAGCTAGACGCCTTTTGGCCGGAAGCAAAGAAGTGGTCCTCCCTGATGACGCGTATGCCCCCCTCCAGGATCCCCCCCAAGAAGCAAAAAGAGCAGCCCGGGATGAAGAGGCCAAGTGCGGAAATCCTCGACTACTGTGCAAGAATGTCGCAGCAGTGGAGCAAAAGCAAGCAGCCAGGCGTGGGACGGAGGTGGACTCTGGTTTGCTGTTTGCTGATCCGAGAGGGCCAGTGGCTTGGGGGGGTTGGGGGGGAGGAGCTACCGTGGCTTGCCCAGCTCAGTTCAGCCCCTCGTCTGTACGGGTAGGCGAGAAAAGCCTCAATCTCAATTCTTGTCCGTGTTGTTGATTTTCTGTCTTCATCCTGTTCGGTTCGTCTGTTCGCTTTTGGGATGGTGATGGTTGCAAGAGGAAGAGGTAGCGGTGATGGGGCTTTTCCCAACCCGGCGAGGTTGTGGCGCTAACGACGGATAAGAAAGAGCCAGAGATAGGGGATGAAGTAATTGTACAGAGATAGGCACGCGAAGAGATAAGGCTATCTTTTGGTGTGGTGTGGCAGGCAATGTAACTTGGACATTTCCGGCGGGCGGTACATGTACCGTCTATTGGATTTATTGCCGAGAAGGCCCTGCTGGCTATCGCAATCGCACAAACACCTCACCCCCATCCTCGACAAGTGTCTCAGCCGCATGCATTGCATTTTGATCCCAAGACGGATGTGATGTGGTTGGTGGTGGTGCTGGGCGCAGCAACACACGGGTCTCGGGTACCGGTACTTTGATTTTCGTCTTCATTGTATTACATGCAGCATGATTCATTCGTCGAGTCCTCGTGTCTCTGACCAACTCGGCACAACTCTAAAATATGCCTCTTTTTATTTCGCGTGCCTGGGCTGGGCTGGGCACCGCATCCGCATCGCATCGATTATCTCCGCCCGCTGCGTGGAGCGCAGTAGGAGGTCATTTTTCGCATGCAGCCTGCACAAAGAAGAAGAGGGGGAAAAAAGGCCAAGAAAGATTGATTGAAACCAAGAAAACAAAGCATCCGCCCTCCCCATCCCCATTCAGTCGAACCTTGTAGCTACATGCTACTTCGTACGAGAACAAGAACAGACAAAACGGCGGCTGGCTAAAACACCCCGTCACTCTGGCGTAGTGCCATACAGGTGGCATTGGAATGGCGTCGAAAAGGATATTCAACCGGGCGGCTCAGCAAAGAATTCAATCACAAAGCATAAAAAAGAGAGGCAGACGGTTTGAGTGACAGGATGGCTTGTCGTCGGAGGTTCCGGCCGCTGCCTCCCCCCTTGCTTGGAAGTTGAGGGCCATTGGGCGGCTTGCGTAAGTCTGGGCAAAGTACCGCTGCGTCCACCGCACGGGTAACGGGTACATGGGCGCCGCACTCCGGGTCCGACGAGGGAGCTTGTCCATGGGACAAAGAACTGGGACGGGTCGGCATTGTAACAGTACTGTACAATACAGTGCTGTATTGAACAGCTGTTGGTGCTGTTAGCGTACTGTGCTGCTGTACGGTAGCTGTGGTAGTACTGTAATCTGCCCTTGTTCTATATATATCGATCCAACATGATATATCCGGCATCCTGACATGGGGGGCTATGCTATGCTAATGGATGTCTACGCGTTTGTAGCTGTTAGCGGCTCAAGGGCCGAAATGGATGGCACAGCGCAGCGCAGCGCAGCGCAGCGCAGCACAGCACAGCACAGGCAAATGTACCAACTCACAGCCCCAGCAGGCTACATTCTGTTGCATCCAAAACGGCACAGCACAGCAGCTGCTGATAGTGCACACCACGCAATCATCCGTCTCGGCCGCATCAGGCAAAGTGGCGAGCATGACGCGATAACCAGCCTCCAGCACCGCACCCGCAACTGCAAAACCGCAACTGACTACTAACGCGGTGATCTGCTGGGAACAAGTCATTGGCATGTCGCAGCAGCACTAACCGCTACTCGTACGTCCAGGTGGAATCTACTAGCAACTAGCACCAGCACATCCCTGACCCCGGTTGCGCCTCTTCAGGGGTGGGATGGACAGGGGCGTGCGCGTTTGCATGATGGTGGGCTGGGCTCCTTTTTTTTCTTCTTCTGGGGCCCGTTTTTGCGCTCTGCCATGCTTTATCATCCCATCCAGACCGAGATATAAAGCGAGCCAGACTTTCGTTGTCAGCTTTTGTTTTTTTCTCCCTCTTCCTTCTTACTTCCATCAACCCACAGCCGAACAATTCCATTCGTTAAAACTCTCTCACAAACCTCCAAACAACCAAAACCCAAACCACCCAAACCACCCACACACAAACACCTTCAAAATGCGTGCTGCTGCTGTCGTCGCCCTCTTCGCTGCCACCGCCATGGCCCAGACTGGCGGCACTGCCTCTCCCACCAACGGCACCAGCGTCACCCAGACTGGCAAGCCCACCTCTGCTCCCACCAACGCAGCCGGCTCCCTGTCTCAGAACATCCTCCTCGGTGTCGGTGCCGCCGCCGTCTTCGCTGCCAACCTCTAAGCGACTCGCGCCCCTTGCTTGGCTTTCCACTGCCTTGAGGATCCAAGGCTTTGTGTTGTGTCAGGAAACACCGGGAGGAAAAACAAGGAAACTTGGGGGGATGGGGAATTGAAAGAGAACAAAGAAGGAAGAACAAATTTTTAGTTCGTCGGACATCTTGGAAGCGAAAGACATCTTCTCCTCTACGACAGGAGAAGATGGGCGCTCAGGATGTAAACAGTCAATTCCCAGCCTTTTGATCCTCTTTTCCCCGGAGCCGGCGTGTCCGGGGCCGCAACACTAATCGGGTCCTCCGTCAACGAAAAACAACCACGGCTGGCTCGGGGAAGGAGATCTTTGGCGTCGGCGACGACCATTTTTGTGCTTTTTTTCTTCTACTTTTCTTTTTCGCAAAAGACTTTTTTCATTTTCACCTTTGCTACTTCTCTCGACTTTTGCATAAAGTGCGACATACCATCTAGAGGTCTTGTCTGCCCCGGGAAAGATGGCGTTTTCTACAATTTTCCGGAATTGGAAATAATTGTGTGCTTTTTCTGTTTTTTTTCTCTCTTGTTATTGTGTGATGCGCCGGCAGATGTGATACGAAATTCATTCTTCTGACTGGGAAACTGTTTTGGTCGATTTTTTTTTCCTCGGAGGAGGATGGATGGATGGGGAGGAGAGGAACTCGTTTGCGCGAGTTTGGTTGGAATCCGCCGAAAACAGATAATAGTAATTAATGCAAAAGGCAATTCCCTCTAAAAACCTGTTTTTTCTTCCTTCCCAAATGTGAATTGTGTGACCGTATTCCTTTAGTGTGCGATAAAGATTAAAAAAAGACGTGATCATTATGACCACTGACTGGGGGGGTGTGAGATGATATGATCCTTGTCCCTTTTATTTTAGGCGCCTAGAACGCTGGTTGTTTAATGAAGCAATTTGGCACCACTTGATAAGCGGATTCCAACGTTACCACAGACCTCGACTTCTCGTTTAGTAGTTACATGCAAAGTACATTCCTCTCTGTCCGTGTGTCTTTTTCTTTTGATATCGCTTATGCTGCCCATCTAGTACCTACTACGGAGTACTCGTGATCAAACATGACAGCATCTCATGCTGGTGCCCTGCCATACTTGGCCGCCATGACCCTGGTACAGTCGACAAACTTGTCAAAATCGCGTACCAGCTGCGGAAAATCCTCAACCAGCTCCAGCGTCCGGGCCTTGAGCTCAGCGGCCTGGAGGAGCGGATCCACGGCATCGTCGTCGTCGCCTGTGTGGACGCCTCCTCCGTCTCTGTCATCCTCACAGCTAGCCGCTTCTGCTGCTGCTGCTGCTGCTGCTGCTGCTTTTGGCCCTCCGTCGTCGCCCTGGCCGCTGCCGCGGGTGCCGACGACGCTGACGGGGCTTCCGCCTGTTCTCTGGCTCGCAAACCAATGTTTGTTCAGGGCCGACAGGCGGACGAGGAATTCGTCATAGTCGACTTTACGTAGCGTCGCCTGATTGCCGGGCGAATGCCGAAGCGATTCAAGCACCACATCAGCCTCTTTGTTTTTCTACCACTTTGTAGGTACAATACATGTAACTCGTAGGTACTCTGCAAAGATGCATGAAATTCCAAAAAAAGTGCTTGTGAAGGGCATCGCTTGATACCCAGGAGGCAATCATCGGTTGAGTCATACGAGGGCAAAAAAAGCCAATGGCAGCGGCCGGTAAGACCTCGTATAATTGACACAACAAGCCATGTCTCCCCCCCCCTCATCACATGTTGGAGAAAGAAAAAAAAAGCGAAAAATAGATTGTGAAAATGATAAAATAGGGTTGATCATGTAACCCGAGTTGTGTGACTGGGCTGGGCTGGGTGTGGCATGTTCACCACATCAAAAAGCCATCGCCATCCAATCCAGCCCGAAAGCGGCAGACGAGGCCCCAATGCGTCAGGTGTCTTACTTTTTCGGTGGAGCTGCCGGTGTAAGATTATGGAGATGGGGCTTTTTTTCTTTGTGGGTTTTATGAATTTGAAAGAATAAACATGAAAACGGCGAACGAATGAAAGTCGAGGCAGAACAGAGGGGGAAAAGAAAGAAACATGCCAGTGGAATCAAGGAAATATGAGGTCATACATACCTGGGCCAGGCTCCCCCATCGCATCATGAAGAGCATCGTGTCGTCTGCATATCCCGGGATGTTGAGCATGGCGCTGTTGACTTCGTTTGCGCGCTGCGAGCCCCCGGTAGAGCTCATCGTGCCTGATTCCTCGGGCTGATTTGAAGAAGACGGAAAAAAAATTATTATTTATAGCTCTTCCCCGTTTATGTTTAGCTCGGGTTACGACGGGCGTGTGTGGGCGAAAGTTGAGAGTGTGTGAGCGAGTCAAAATGGAAGCTCGGCCAGAAGCAAAGAGAACACTAGGACTGACGGGTATGAAGCCGCGTTTCCAGGGCGAATCCAATCAGCCGCATGAGCCCTACGAGGCTCAATGGTCGGTGAGATGAGGTGGAAAAGATTGAGGACTGGATCCAGTAGGTAGAGTTGTTAGTTCTTATGCGCGCTTCACTTGATCGAGTTCGTTGCTCAGCTGGCACACAGCCTTGCGGACGCCACGTGGGGCTGTGCTCGCCTTGCTTCTTGTGGTTGTAATAATTGAGAACTGATGCCTGGATTTTGATTCATTGTTGCAATGGATGTATGCTCGAAACTTGTGAATCTGTCGCCTTCATTGACACTGGCTGTGCGTCGTCTTCGGGGTATCAACGCCAGGTCTATCATCCCAGCCCGCATCATTACATGTATGCTACAGGCAGCTCGCATTTCGATGGAATCCAGAATAAAACCCGAACTGAGCCCAACCACCTCAATGTCAGCAAACAAGCATTTCGATTTGTCTTTCAAGGCTGCCTTGCGCTGACAGCTAATGCAGAGGCTGCAGGTGACCCGCCCCTTGATGGCCTCTTGTCTCACCCAATAATGGCAGACCATTTACGAGTACTGTGCATCCGCGTCGACGTCTACAAGGACATGCTTGGATGAGCTTCCGGCTCTGGGGCATTGTATCTGGTACTTGAGCGCGGTGGTCCAAGATACATACGTCCAAGGCAGGCAAGGATGAGTTTGACTTATTTATGCACATTTACAAGTTGTGATTAAAGTCAGACTCAATATAGTAGCATAGTACACGAGAGTGGTGATACGCTGCCCATCTTCACGAATAGCAAAAATGCCTATGGCTTTATTCAAATTCCATGCCAAATGAACGCTCAACAGCAAAACCAAGACAAGAACAACATCCCAAGCCCTCCCCCCACCATCTCCATATCCCATCATACACATGTCCTCGCTGAGAGCTTGGCAAAATGAAAAGCCCGCTCCATCAGCACCCAGTTTCGCCTCATCTACCACCCCCTCCCACTCCTCCCTCCTACGAGTCAAGCGGTTTCCTCCCCACGATGAACCGGTAGCAAGTAATCAGCCTGAGGTCCCGGCTTCGAAACTCCCGCTTGACGCCCTCCATCAGCACGTCCGCCTGGTCTTTGGAATAGTTCAACACGCGGGTGAAGAGCGCCGGCGTGTGCGAGTCGACAGACATTTGCATGTGCGTGAGCTCAAACTTGCCCAGCTCCTTTAGCGTAGGATCCTTGGCCCACGGTCCGATTGGTATCTGCTGTTTCGTTAGCTTGCTTGCTTCATGGTTTGACCTGTAGAAGAATGCCAATGCCAGAAGAAGGCTTCCAACGTACTCTGTATACCTTCTCCTCAACGTCCTCGAACCCTGCGTCAATGATCCACTGCTTCTGATGCCGCGCCACATTAATCTGCTTGCCGTACATCCTGCTCGCGGCATCCAGCTTGTCGACCCATTCCATCGTCCACGGCGCGCGGTCGCAGCTGTCGTCGTCGCTAAAGATCCACGCGTCGTACTCCTGCATCTCGAGCCACCCGCCGGGCTTGAGGTTCTCCATCACCTGCCGGTAGAAGCGCGGCCAGTCGGCCGACGTGCCGCTGAGGGCGCGCCCGTGGATGTAGTCGAACTTTTCGTCCTCGTGGTACGTCCACTGGTCCTCGTAGTCGTCGACGTGGAAGCGGCAGTTGTTGGGCACCCAGTCGGGCTGGATCGGCGACAGGTCCACGCCGAAGACGGCCGCGTTGGGGAACTCGTCGGCCATGTCAATGGCCCAGATGCCCGTGCCCGTGCCCAGGTCCAGGATGCGCAGCTCGTCCTCGTCCTCGTCCTCGCCGGTGTGCGTCGGCAGGGGCGCCGTGAAGAGGCGGCCGCCGACGAGGAGCCGCCATATGTGATGCTGGAGATCGAGCCGCTCCTGTTCCTGCTGGTCGTTGGGCAGCACGTACTGGCCCTCTCTGTAGGCGTGGTAGCGGCGGCCGTTTTCGTACTGGTAGTTGTAGATGGACGACGTGATGGAGCCGGTGTAGGTCGAGTCTTGATCGGAGCCATAGGTCGAGTCGACATCCGCCTGGTCATCGGGATATGCGTCGGTCTGGTGTCATGTTCATGTAAGCGGTTGTGCGACATCCATCTTGAATGTTTCTTCGTTTCTTTTTTACTCCTCAACCCCCCCCCCCCCCCCCCCCCCCCCCCCCCCCCCCCCCCCCCCCCCCCCCCCCCCCCCCCCCCCCCCCGCGCGGCAAACAAAAAAAAAAGAAAGAAAGAAAAATAATACACATTAACCCTCTGTGAAACGCCATGAAGCGGCGTCTTCGACCACCCTCCTCGTCTTCATCCGCCTTGCTCCCCATCTCTCATTGCTTATGGAGACGACCTTTTAACCTTCATCTGTGGAGGTAGGCTTGTAAATAATTGTGGTGACATACTGTAGAGCAGTAAACTGTTAGCGAATACCCCCCCAGCGATAAAAGTCCTCCCCCCCTTAAACTCCCGACATTCAAACTAACCTTGTTGTGATATCTAGTAGTTGCTGACACAGCCAGAACATTGTTTTTGATACTGCTGGTCGCAAGGTGATTCAGAACGGTATGGTTGGGCATGTTCAAGACGCTGTTGTCGTCCTTCATCAGGGTGGCAGCGTTGAGGATTGGCTTGCCCAGGAAGCCGGGCAGGCTCGGTGGGGTCGTCAGCTTCTCTATGGCGGACACGGCATTGCGATAGGCCGGCGATTCCTCAGCCTGGTCGAAATCGAGCAGGTACTGTGGGATTTGCCCATTGTAAGCCTCTTGCGGCAAGACGGGCTTTCCCCTAGCCACCTTGGGCTCTTCCTTGGACTCGGAATCGGCTTGAGACTCGCTCTTCTCCTTTCCGGCCTCGGTAGCCTCGACGGCTTCGCCCTTTCTGGTCGCCAACACGTCGTCGGGATTGACCTCGATGTAGTTTACCAAGTTGTTTCCAAAATCAACCGTGGTGGGGAGCTCGGGTGATGTCTGCATAATACCATCAACCAAGAAGCGGATGTGATGGGTGCCGGGCAACACGTGAATCGTGGCGGCAAAGACACCTGGTTGGCCCTCACTGTAAAGTCATAATTGTGTTAGTTGAAAGCCCATGTAGATGAGGAAACATGTGCAAACATTGTGGGCACGTGCTAAGGCACCAACACTCTCTTTGTTATGGGGTTACGGCACTTACACAGGACGCAACCGGAGCTTTCGATTCCAGTGGAAAATGGTACCCGTAACCCAAATCTTTTCACCACCTCCCTTCCACTCAATCCTGGTGGCAACGACGGGCCTGGTCTTGTCTACGCGTAGCTCCTCGCCCTCGTCATCCTCGGCCGTGCCCGAGCTGAGCGCGGAGCTCTTCCTAGTCAAGGCTTCGGACGACTCGCCAAGCTCGAGATCGGCCAGGCTCTCGTCGGGTCCGAGAATGGGCGAGCCAGGCGTGTGAACCTCCTCCTCGATAGGAAGCGGCAGGCGAGGCGGGCGCATCATGTACATGTCCGTCAGGCTACTGTTGGAAAAGAGCTGAGCATCGATATATGGCGGGACGGCTGGGATATGAGGACGCGCCAGAGACCCGTCGATGGGGACGGCAACGGGCTTGGAGGGTTCGTCGCGTAGGATGGGTCGCGGCTCGGACGGTTTGGGGCTGCCGGCGACGACGGCCGCGGCAACGGCGGCAGCGGCGTTGGCGACGGAGGAGACGGTGCTGCTATGCGGCGAGCCGCTGAGGGAGGAGACGCCGGTGGCGGGCACGCTCTTGGGCTTGGGCACGGAGGCGGCGATAGAGCCCTGGGCCTGGAGAGACGAGGATTCGGTGGCGGCAGCGGCGCGGGCACCGTGGATGGGGATGATGTTGCGGGATCCGTCCTTGCGATGCTGAGGCTGGCGAGGAGACTGAGACTGAGACTCGAGGCCTGGCGGCTGCTGCTGCTGCTGCGGAGGCGACCCAGGCCCGCCCGCCTTGTTGGACGCCGAATGGTTGTTACCCATGGTTTGGGAACCCGACCAGGGGTGGCGGCAGGGACGTGGGAAGCGAGGGCGAGAAGAGAAAACAACAATCCCAGACAGAGGATGGGCTGCTAGCGGGAGCAGAGGGGGGTTGCAGAGGCGACCGGTTGGCGGCTTGTCGTTGCACAAGGCACCGGCGAGCAGGGCTGGGCAGCGGGGAGACTCGCGTGACGATGCTTGGGCGAACGTGGTTGGATTGCGGCGTGCTGAGAGGATGAAACGGCGGTGGGGGTTTCTGAGAGGATCTCGATGTGTGTCTGTCGATGTGTGATGTGTCTGGGTCTGGGTCTGGGTCAAGAGGTCATCTAGATCTGCTCTAAACGGCGGTGTTTTTTTGGGGGCCGAGTGTGTTGGACGACGACGACGACGGGCTGCGGTGCTCTGTCGTCTTGTCTCGCGGCGAAATCCGATGAACCGATCAAAACGAACAAGCGATCAAATCAATCAATTCCCGTCCCGTCAAATTCCAGATTCCGGGCCCCGGGTGGAAATTCCCGAGGCAAACACTCAAGGCGCGCGAGAGGGGCCCTTTTTTGGCTGCTGGCCGTGTCTTCTTGTGTAATCTCCTCTGCAGTATTATCCGCGTTCCTCTTTCGGGGCTTCTGCATGCAGCGCCTTGCCGTACAGTTACAGTTACCGAGGGGGGACGCTCGTGGGGGTTCCAGGTTCAGGTCCTTTTTTTTCTCTCCCCCTTCAGCTGTCGTGTCGTCTCGCCTGTGCCGTGGCAGCCCGTCGTGCAGCAGACGATCGTGGGTTGGAGGAACTGGAGCGGGAAGCTGGCCAGTAGGATCGGGCCCATTGGGGGGGTTGCGGTTTGTGGTGGGGGAATGCGTTGCTCTTATCTGTGGGTTGATGCTGCTTTTTGCCTTGGGTCTGGCGGAGCAGGTACCTCCGGGAGCAGCGCGGGTTAGCGCTGGCGTACTGGGTACTTGGTGGATACTGCGGGTGGCCTCATGCTGGCGGTGTGCTGTAGAGGTTCCCTGTACCTGGGCTGCAAGCGTGCTATCCACATCCGGGACATTTTGCCCTGGTGCTGCCATGACGACACTCTATTAACAACCGGAACATTAGCCTGCGCGGGTGGTCACAGGCGGGCATCTGTGCCTGTCAAGCCTACACGTACAGTAATGTTGCAGCAAGAATAATACGAGTAGGTACCTGTCAGTTTTCGGTAATTTAATCTAGCAGTCCTCCAGACGGCTACCTGACTAGGTTGTTTATTGATACTGGAATCCATACGCAGCTGCCAACACGGCTTTCTCTAGTACTAAGGTAATGCTGAAGTACCTATGCAGGGAATCATTAGTACCTTCAAGGAGTATAGTAGCCAAAAAGGTCCTTCGACAGTTCCTCATCTCGTACAAAATGCTTGGGTCATTAAATTTGATTCTCTTTTGAAATCCTCCTTCATCTTACAACTACCTAATGCGCCACTCCAGCCTGTATCCGCCATACACAACCAAGCACTTCGATCCAATAAGATAACACCCAAATTCATAAGAATCAATCAATTTTAATAGCAAAGAAAAATTCAACATGTCTCCCGTCCGAATCCAACCATCTCATCTCCCAATCTCCTGCATTATATCTACATCCAATAGTATAAGCCAAGCTCCAGGTTGCGTAGCTCCGCCACACATCCCCAGCCACACTTATAACACCCCCATACCTCACTCACTCAAACTCATACCACAACAATATTCCCATGCAATTGTACCCTTGAATTCCCTTTCCATACCTCTCTCTCTCTCTCTCATTTTTTCCCACCCCTCAAACCCCCCAAATAATCTTCGCCCTCATGCCAAACATCCTCTCTACAAAATGGACATCTCTGCCATCCTCGACAACCTCCGCCCCGTTGCCCGCGTCTTCTCCTTTCTCGGCCGCATCTTAATCTTCCCCTTGCGACTTGCCTCCATACCCGTGTCGTATCTCCTGAGCGCCCTTCGCATCGTCTTTGCGCCGGCGATATACCTGGTTGCGTACATGGCCAGCTGGTGCCGTGCTGTCCTTGACTTTATTCTTGCTCTTCAGGTGCGTTATTTCCCCCCTGTGACTTGAAATGTCATGTGTTATCGTCTCTGTAATGTCGCTTTGACGTGTTAGTGAGGCTGGTTGCTAACAGCCTCTGACATATAGCCTCTATATACATTTGTACGTCTTCACTTGAATAATACAACCCAACAAGAAGAAAACCATCTCCATCCTCTAATGTAAGTGAAACAACACGGCTAATCTGCTCTCCATAGCTCGC
The DNA here is from genome assembly GCF_033847375.1 of Trichoderma aggressivum f. europaeum. Lineage (NCBI taxonomy): Eukaryota > Fungi > Ascomycota > Sordariomycetes > Hypocreales > Hypocreaceae > Trichoderma > Trichoderma aggressivum. Next base: position 328,845 of record NW_026946394.1, read on the forward strand.
CACTGCAGCAGCAGTCGGCGTCTTCGCCGGCTTCACCCTGGCCACCTCCTCAACCGTCATCACATCATACCTCGGCATGCAAGATAGTGGCAGCACCGCCCAAGGACCTCGCTCCCGTGCCTCCCAGGGTAAAAAGCCACTGTCGTCCTTATCAACGCCGACTCTTAAAGACGATTCATCCTCTAACGAAGGAGAGTGGTACTGGCCTGATCCCTCCCCTTCACGCCGCCATGTTGCAACTGGACTTCTGTCACAGACGATTCTTGAAGAAGAGGACGACTCTGATATATGATTTCTTCTTACAATAGCTACTTTGTGCGCTTCTAATGCTCTGCCGGCGTCTTTACGCTGCTCCCCCTTTTTTGCATAGTTTGAGTTTATACATGCAGTGCTATTGGCCCTTCTTCCGTGACGGCAACCCTCTTCATCCCAACTGCTGCTGCCAAGGCTAAAGCGGCAGCAAGCAGCCAGCTTTCTCAAGCTTAGGTAACCATTTACATGCTTCATCAGTTGCCTCCAACGCCATTCCAAACCCCCATAAAACAAGAAATTCTGTCGGGAACTATTTCCATGGGATATCATAAAAAAGTGCAAAATGGCTGCAACGTGAGCCAATTATCCATGACCATATGCATGGCTCACATATCTAGTGCGTATTATGTTAACAGTCCTATGTTGTATTCATCGTCGATACATGTCTCGGTCGCGATTCCTGTCATGCATCGGCGAGCGGCTTCGGCTTCTTGTTCGCCGCTCTCTGTCGTATCGTCGCCCACTGTCCTTACTGGTAGGGCGTCGTCGGTCATCACGAGGCCGGTCATCATCCCTGCGCTGGCCTCCCGCCTCTTCGCGCCTATAGCTCGGAATATAAGTGTCTATATCTGGTCCACGGCCCGGCCCGCGGTTGCGAGGCGCCCGATCTCGATCTCGATGGTCAGCATCCTCCCAGTTTGGCGGCCGGTCCTGGGGAGGCCGTGACGGCGGCCCACGCTCTCGATCCCGCCAAGCAGGCCGCCTCTCGTCTGGACCACCGCCCCTGAAGCGTCCCCCGTTGGCACCACTTCGACCACCGTAGGCGTCATTGCTGTTGAACCCGGCAGTTGCTCCATTTGCATCGGGACCGAGGCCAACCGTTCCTCCCTTGGGGGCAGGGGGCAGGGCAGCTTTGCGGTCGTGGAATTTTCTCCGATCAAGCTCATGGCTCTCTTCGTAAGTAGGAAGCTGATGTGGTTCCATTGGTAGCGGCTCCTTCTTGAAGTACGGATGTTGCAAGGCATCCACGGCATTAATCCGTGTCTTCCAGTCCAGTTTTAACAAATCTTTTAGCAGAGCAATTGCCCCAGAGCCGTACCTGAAAGAAAAGCGTTAGTCGCACACAGTCAATCGCGGTATCAATCAGTCATGGGCGGGTGGTAACATACTCCCTAAAGCGGCTTTGAAGATTTCCCGGCCGCGACCTGGGAGACAAATGTTCACCTCCAGGCAAGCTCTTCCATCCCGGCATAGTCTCATCAGTGGGCGAGCCCATTAGATCCCATATGAGTTCCAGTTGGTGAGCGTCACTCTCGCCAGCAAGAATGGGTTTGCCGAACAGCATTTCTCCAAACACACAGCTATAAGGAGTTAGCTTCGTTTGAACCAGCGACACTCATGAGAGAGAGAGAGGATAACAAGGAGATCAGACTGTAGAAAACAGGAAGAGGCGTCGTATCTTACCCAACACCCCAGACGTCAATAGCGGGGGTATATCGTCTTAGCTGCAGCAAAAGTTCAGGCGGGCGGTACCACCTAGTGACAACCAGCCCGGTGTAGTCTCGCCGGCCTTCTCCAACAACATGGCCGGCTCGTGGCGTTTGTCCGTCGTAGTGGCGGGCCAGACCGAAATCGGCAATCTGGAGGATGCCCTTGTTGTTGATGAGAAGGTTGGCCGCCTTCATATCTCGGTGGAGGACGTGATTATCGTGAAGGTAGCGCAGACCTTGGAGTAGCTGGAGCATATAGCACTTGATCTGGGCCTCTTTGAAGTGAACAGATGGATTATCGAGAAGGCCCGAAAGATCGTGATCCATATAGGGCGTCACCATGTACATAATGGGTTTCTTGCGTTTGTCGGCTACGTATAAATCTGTCAGCAAAAGAACGATAAAAGACAGATGGAAAAGGGGTGATGAAGAAAATGGAAGATCAAAGAAGAGAAGAAGGGGGGGAAACACTCACTCTGTCTCGTTGGGTGCTCTACAGCCATGTCTTCCAATCTCAGAATATTTGGGTGAGACAGCAGCTTGAGCAGCTTGATTTCTCGCAGAGCGGTAATGGGGAACTGGAGTAAGTCAGAGGAGAGAAAGCGAATTTGGTATGCCTGGTGCCGCCACCTACACCGTCTTTTTCATGGTGCATGATAATCTTCTTCAAGGCGACAAGAGCGCCTGTCTTGCGGGATCGAGCGCGATGGACCTCACTGCGGTACAAGTGTTTGCATTAGCTCCCCATATTTCAGCTTTAGTGATGTGGAAGAACAGGGGGGCTTCCATACCCAAAGGTGCCCTCGCCCAGTTTGCCTTGCAGCTCATAGTCGGCTATCCTGGAGCAGCCTTGAAAGCTGGACTTTGGTCTGCTGTGATTGAGGGCAAAGGTTCGTGGTGAAGTGCCATCGGGGGTGGTTTCGGAGGGCCGATCCATGACGCGCGCCGAGTTCGTTGAGTCGAATCGCTGGCTCAAGGAGAGGCAGAAACGTCGTGAAGAAGAACTGTAGGAGAGGGAGACTAGCTGGGCGACGCTTGTTTTGGGTGAATGAAGCGCGTTTTATGGGAGAGTCGTGGTGTGATGGGCGCGCATCGTTCTTTGTCTTGGGCCTTTGAACCCCCCCGCAAGAGCGCCGTCGAAAGAAGCGGATAGCGAACGGATGCCGGTGTAAGGAAATGCTTGAGCGGTAGCAGTCGATAATTATTGATTCGATTTGTGTCGTCGTCAAGGAGTTGCGATGGCCCAGGCGAGAGAGGAATGGGCGAGCAGAGACCGAGAGATTCGCCAAATCAAGAGAAGAAGAGAAAAAAGGTTTGGTTCCGCGAATTGAATCGGCGCTGAGCAGAAAGTCAAGGAAGATGGCGTTGAGGGCTCGCGCTTATCCCAATCGGATGCGACAAGAGGCTGGTGGAGCTGTACCTGGATTGTACTTGAGCTGACGGCATGGAGCTGCGGGAGGGTGCATGTGCCTGCGCGGTACTGCGTTGACAGCAAGTTATGCCGTGCTTTGTACCGGCTCTTTTTTTCTTCTTCTTGTTTTTTCCCTTTCAGTGTCTGTTGATGGCTGTATAACCTATGGCAGAAGGGAAGCCCCATCGATATTAAACTAAAGCGTCATTCATCGTCTCCGATCAATGGCCTCCCAGGACCCAAGTGACGTAAGGTACTCGATACAGGTCATGTTGGAATATGCCGAATGGAGACGATGGATGGATGAGCAAGGTTCAAGCAGGTACTTGCAGACACGGCTAATTGGGTGCCACCGGACAGGTACCGATACTCGGCCGTCTGCATCTTTGCTGCACCCCTGAAGGCCGCCTCTGATGCTACTTTAGTACTGCATTTGCGCCCATGGAAGCTAGCTCAACTCCCCCAGATCTGGCTGGATTGGAGGCTATTGACTGCGATTGATGCTAGTAATACGGAACGAGCCCGAAGCCGCAGCTACGCGAGAAGAAGGGAAGCCCGCCGTATTCTAGATACAGGTCCCTTATGTTAGTTGCCGTATATCATGAGTAAGACAAGTACCTACCTAAAGGTGCCTCTGTACCTACATACAGTATCTCGCATCCAATCTCATCCAATTCCATTTCAATTATACAACATCCATCACATAGGTATAGTAGTATTCAAACCTCTTTACTCTACCATCTCCCTCTCTTCCCCCATCCATGCTTGCACATCTTATCCCCTTCCGAATAATTCACGTTGCATATGCACCGTATCTAATCGATTAATTTACCTCAAGGCCCAGAACTCAAAAAAAACAACCACATGATAACATGCACCTCCGATTCTCGAGATTCTATTACCCCTTCGTATCCACTCCGCCGCCTCTCTTCCTCGCGTGCTAGACTTTTAACAGCAAAATGGCTGCACATGCCGACATTTGCTATGACTAAATTCTTATCAAACTTTTCTCCTTCTCCTTTGCTCTCCTTGTCCGTTTTTTTCTCTCCGTGTCCGCATGACGAGATTTTTTCGTAATTAGCAAGCAGCTTGTACTGCGTGTTGGGCCGCCTCTTTTTTTCTTAGTCCCTTTTTCTGCTTCCTTTTTTTTTTCCTTATCTGGAGTATATGTACGGGCGCGGTACCGCCTTGATAAGAAGAGTGACCTTCCGCACTTTTGCATTCAATCTTTCAACCTCTTGTCTCTTTGTGTCAGTTTATTCTCTCTCTCTAGCAATTCATTCTTTCATCTCTTCATCTTTATTTTTTTTTCTCTCGTCTTCAGTCAAATAATCGCATCACCTCCAGTCTAGCCTCTCATGTCGCCCGCCATCACCGATTCGCCTCCCCTCAACGCCGGCCTCCCCGAGTCCCGGGTCTTGATCATCGGCACCGGAGGCACGATATGCATGCAAGAAGGGCCCGACGGCCTTGCGCCCAGCGATGGATTTCTGGAGAGTGCCATGGCTCCCAGGCCGACGTTTAATGACAATTCAGAACCAAGTGGTGAGTTTACACTGTTGTATATACTTGGGTAGATGAGAGTGAATCTCATATCTACTATACAAACTCTCTCGGAATCATACAAGAGCGCACCTATGGGCTCTCATCTTCATAATTAAACACCACTAGCTAACATTCGTATTACCTAAAGTCAAGCTGCAGGCTTCTCGCAGCGGTCAGATGATCCAGCTCGACAGCCTGAGAACACCCCCAACAGCCTACCAGAGGCACGTCCGCTACTCCGTCCTGGAATTCGACCCGTTGCTCGACTCCAGCAACATCTCTGCCAACGACTGGGCCAACATGGCCACTGCCGTCAAGGAAAACTATCACCTCTTTGACGGCTTCGTCATCCTCCACGGCACCGATTCGCTGGCTTACACGGCCTCTGCCCTCTCCTTCATGCTGGCCAACCTGGGCAAGCCCGTCATCCTTACCGGCTCGCAGGCCCCAATCTTTGCTCTCCAGTCAGATGCCGTCGACAACTTGCTCGGCTCGCTCATCATTGCCGGGACCTTTGTCATCCCCGAAGTGTGCCTCTTCTTCCGCGATACGCTGTACCGTGGCAACCGCACCACAAAGGTCTCGGCCGCCTCCTTCGACGCCTTTGCCAGCCCCAACTGCGAGCCCCTGGCCAAAGTCAACGGCCTCGGCATCAATGTCAACTGGCATCTGGTTCTCCGACCCACCACCATTGCCGAGTTCCACGTCTTCAAGCACCTCGACACAACCCACGTTGCGTGTCTGCGCGTCTTCCCTGGCATCAAGCCTGAAATGGTCGATGCTGTCCTTCACCTTCCCGACCTAAGGGGCCTCATCCTCGAGACATTTGGCATGGGAAATGTCCCAGGTGGCATCGACGGCCGTCTCACGGAAGTGATTCGCTCCGCTGTCGACAGAGGCATCATCGTCGTCAACGTCAGCCAATGCGTCAACGGCTTCGTGTCCCCCGTCTACGCCCCTGGAACCCAACTTGGCCGCATGGGTGTCATATTCGGCCTCGACCTTACAGCTGAAGCAGCCCTTGCCAAGCTCTCACACCTCCTCGCCCTCCCTAACCTCACCCAAAAGGACATTGTAGCCCAGTTTTCGCGCTCGCTTCGTGGTGAGATGACTGAGATTGCGCATCCTAGCTTCTCTCACCCAACTCCTCCCCTCGACGCCGCTTCTCGCCTGACAGCCACCGAGTCTGCATTTACAGCTCTCGGCTATGCCATCAAAAATGGAGAAATAGACGTGGTCAAGCAACTCCTCGAGGGTGAAGGCAGCAAGCTTCTCAAGACGGCCGACTACGCCGGTAATACAGCCGTGCACTTGGCCGCAGTATCGGGCAACACCGAAATCATGCTCGAGCTTCTCAAGCGCGGCGCCAGCGTGCACGAGCGCAACAGGGCGGACAACTCGCCCCTTTTCCTGGCAACGCTGTCTGGCAAAGACGACTGCGCGCAGCTTCTCAAGACTGCAGGCGCCCACCTTTCCGTCGAGGAGATTGAGCGGGGACCCCTAGCCAAGCATCGCCAAGAGGTGGAATGAAGTAACAAGAGGATGAACAAGTACAGCAAGAAGTTAAAGGAACCTGAAATGCACAAGGTTGCGAGACTTGATATAGACGACGGGCCTGACTGGCCATAGAACAGAACAACACCTTGCGGTTGTGATGGCGAATGCGAGGGTATGAACGAAGCCTGTATGCAAGGCTACCATGATATGAACTGAGGATTGATGAAAAAAAGGCTGGCTGGTATTGATCACATGTTACTTTGATGTACCTTGAAAGCCCAATGAAGAGCTACTGATTGAACCAGGGGAAAATTCATTGTTGGATATAGAACTTCAGGGGGGGAAAGAACATAGAGATTTGGAGGGCACGAGGGTATCGTGAGTAAGATGCCCCATGCACCCATCCCATATAATCACAGGGCGTTCACAATATAATCTTGGACTTGTTTGATTCGATAATACTACAATAGCCGTCTTCCAGACTTGAGAACAACATATAGCCATCAGAGCCAATGCTACAGACCACTTCAATCCAATATGCTCATTGTATTGATATTTTATCAAAACATATCTCATCCACCGTTCGCCTGCATTTCATGCGTCGCCACATGCATGCTAAAACAAAGAGAGGCAGCCAAAAAAAGAAGCAATAAGTAAACGCCCACTGTCTCATGACAAAGATATGAAACCATGTCGGTGTGGTTGATGGGTATGAAACGAGATATACCAAAGACTCCTGGAGCCATTCACCAAGTCTTTCCACATTGCCGCGTGTTGTATCGCCGACACGAGCTTAGCTTGTATACCGTCGCCTAACGAAGGAAAAGGTCCCCAACGCCGTTTCTCAAGGATCTTGATCTATCCGGATGGTCGAAACCAAGATAGTCATCTTCAGATGAGGCTATGTTCCATAATTCGTCGTCTATGTGGTTGGTTGCGGTTAGCTTCAAGAAATCCTCGTCATTAGCCATGAGTGTAGACGAACCATCATTAAGATATTGTGGTTTTGAATAGTTTGCCCTCCTTGCAATAGCAAACTTGATCTTCTCGAAGCTCTTGCCCTTGATACCTGACCTCTTCTCCAGTCTCTTCTTGGTGTCGGCAAATTTCTCGCCCTAAACATTGCGTAAGTAAAAGGTGTTGAACAACATGCGTTGCCGAATGTACTCACCTCCACGAGAAGGAACTTGAAGGGAACGCCATGCACTCTGTTGACTTCGTTTTGGAAGTGGAACACGTGAATGAAGTTGCTGTCATCGGCTGCCAGTTCTTCCTCCGGGATTCGCTCGGCGAAGATCTGTGTGTACTCGTTAAGGTTCAACACAGACTGGTCGCGCGCTGGCTCACGATAAAATCGATTTGAACTTGTTTCGTAAACCCTTATCCTCCCGCCTTCTGTCTCGTCGGCAATCTTGGCCTTCTTGATTAGTGCTTGTATCAAGTCCTCCATAGTTCCAGTTTTTGATACCAGCAGGTCAAGTTGGTCCTTGGAACTACAAGTTAGCCTAACTGAAGTCTGCGGCTGCGTATTGTCTGATACGTACCTCTTTGGTGATGCCTTCGCTCAGCCATGTGACTTTAATGTTCTTCTTGGTATCGAGCTCAGCCAAACTCATCTCCAGCACCTCAAAGTAGAAAGCATCATTTCTTTGGGTCGAGTTCAATGTGTTTGAGCCCATGGGGTTCAAAATCTGCTTTAATGTCGGGTTTGTGCCCCGTCTTACTGGAGTCTTGGGGTTATTGGTGCTTGCGTTGACCGTCCATAACCGGATATGTGTTGAAGGAGCTTGAAGGTGAGAGCCGACGCGTTCAGCCAAGACATCATAGGTGATCTTTGAGTTAAGAACAAGTTCGAATGGTGGATACTGTGCTGGGTCAGATCTGGTAGGATGAGCGTGGAATTTGACAGTTCGCTTATGTTCGAGGAAGTCATAATATTCACGAGCATCCTCGACGCGATCGAACGATTTGTTACTAAGGAAGGTCAGCCAGTCATCATTGGGGGGAAAGGGGTGTTGGCCTGGAGAACATACGCTTCCTGGGATGCCTTGTCCGCTACACGGCCATTTTCTGTCTTCTTGTCAGAAGTGCGCTGGAAGCAAATAATATCGCCGTCTTGAAGTTCAGCTGCCTTGAGAGTCTGCTTTCCCTTTAGAGGTTCAATCATTGTCGGCTTGATTTCCTGTTTGAGATAAAGACGTCAGCCTCTTTGCTTGCCATGGGGTCCGCTCAGTTTAGTTTCTCTCATACCTCCCACATCAACAGCTTCTCGTCAGAAGAAAGCTTGTCGCCCCAACCCATCTTCTGAAGAATCATGGGAACAAGCTCGTCGACCTTCTTTTCCTTGCTAATGTACAGATGACCAACGCCTTCAAGAGTCTGCTTCTCAACATCAAAGTGCTTCAACAGCAATAGGATGGTATCGCTCTTCGCTTGAGCGCCATTTGGCTGGCTTTGATATGACGCCCAGACAGGTTCGCCGTTTTCATTGACCTCGCTGGCGACCTCGGCCCAGACTCGCAAACTCGTGTCTCGGTGTGCAGCTGAGCGGGAGAATACCTCTTCAACAGTTGGCCGTAGGTCCATGATTGGTTGATCTGGTCGAATTGTTTTATTTTGACGATTAACCATCAGCCACAGCCTGACGCGAGATGGATCTTGGCCCATGTCAGAAGCGACCTGAGCGACAAACTCTTGCATCGGCATAGCTCGACGAATGCGGTACAGTTTGGGTGCAGCGGGGTCGAGCTCAGGATTAGCATCAAAGACACAAAGGTCGGTGCCTCCGTAGCTCGCAAACGTGTCATTTGTAATCACCTTGGCCATCATATACAGATGCGCCTCCTTTTGTTCACGTCGACGAGCCTCCCTCAAGGCATTTTCCTCTTCAAAACGCTCCCCTAGAAGAAAGGAACTTCAGTCAGCCCTCTGCAAGGACAAAAAAAAGTGGCATCACAAAACAACAAATGACTTACTAAGAAGTTTTGGAGTGTCTTCCTTGGTGACGGGGCAGAGGACTTTGTCAAGCCGAGATTGGCGGATATATACCAACATGTAAGCACTGTTCTGACGCATTATCGGGGCCTTCTTTTGAAGAGGCGCTCTGGGGTAGCCGTGAGGAGTTCGATATTCTCCGCCAAAATTCTCTTCCAAAACCTCTCTGGAAGTAGCCTTGGTGACTTTGTCATCATCGTACTTGTAGAACCAGCCGTCTTTTGATGGCTTGATAAACGCATAATAGTGACCGGCGTTCAAGTCGCCGCTGTGTACAAGGACTCCGTGCAGTTGGTAAATCCAGGGCTCGGATCGGTCGGCCTCGTCCATGAGATAGGGGGAAGCGTCAAAAGTGTCGGGGAATTCGTAGCGGTCATTAATCTTCATCATCATGTCTCTTTGGATGTCATACTCGAAGCGCTTGAGCTGGAGGTGCAGGACGTCTGGGAAACTGGTAAATATGACGCCCTTGTTGGCATCCTGCAACTTGTGTTGGTCGCCGGCAAAATACTGGTTTTCTCCATCCATCTTCTCGACCTGGATATAGTCTTGGAAACTTTCCAAAAGATTCTTGTTTCCGCTGACGTTGAGCTGGATATCCCAAAAATCCTCAATGCGCTTTGATTCGTAGTCCACATTTATGCATGAAATGTAGGTCTTAATCTTACCACTGAAAAGCTCAGGCAGTACGTTTTCGGCCTTGGTGCCCTTCATCTTCTCCTCCATTCGTTCCATGAGCTTTCGCGACAACTCCTGCACGTCTTGCTGCTCGAAGATGTGTCTCGTTTCCCAGCCAAAGGACTTTGTTAATTCATTCGTGCCAACCGCTTGCTCGGATGTCTGCAATTGATAAAAAAGGCGCTGCAGAGTGTAGGCAGAATTCTGCATGCTTTCATCATTTTCGGTTGGAATTTCGTAGATGGCCTATGAGGGTTAGTACCAGGTGTTGGGCGAGGCAGAATGTTTGCATGCAAGAAAGGAGCAGGGAGAACTGACTTTTCTGAAAGCGTTTGTGAAGTAGAGCGATTGGAGAAGGGAGTTGAGGTAACAGGTGGCACCTTGGTTCTTGAGACCAACATAGCCCGTTTCTTTCTTGGAGTCGTAGTTGGTAAAGTTGTGCCAGAGCACACCAGTCTCGTCCTCGACAAAGCGAACATAGGCTGTTATGTTAGCAGTGTCGTTCTCGACCAGTGGTCGACTGTCACCTTCCCAGGGCACGTTGAACATTCTCCGAATCTCAACGAAGCGGGTGAAGCCCCAATCGCCTTCCTCCTTAGTGAAGCGATGATGCGCGGCATGATTGACGTATAGAGTGGGATCATTAGGGTTCCAAAGTACTAGGCCAAACTGCACGCAACAGCTCCAATTCTCGGGAATAGCATCAGGCTCGAACCCGTGCTCCAGGTAGATGGAGCATTGATCAGTGTTGTTACCATGGGGAAAGAGAAGAATGCGCCTGGATGTAGCAGTGTCAGCTGGGAGTGAACTTTTACACGAAACTGTATGTATATCAAGTCGTGGTAAACGGACCATGGAAAGCCGCCTGCTTCAAATACGGGGCCGTGTTCTCGTTTGCCAAGGCTTCGCCAGTTCTCGACCGTCCATGTGTGTACAAAGTCTTGGAGGATTTTGGGCTCGTCGAGCAAGGGCGGGAGAACAATCTCTTTCATGGCCTCGACTGCAGTAGCACGGGTCAAGTCAGTGAGGGCGCCCTTGTCAGAGAAAGAGGGAGAGAAAGAGGGAGAGAATACGCACAGTCGTTAGCCAGAGGCAGATCTTGTAGCTGATCGGCCTCATGTTCGACGGGGCCCTCGGGGCTGATGATGGCCACTGATTCTTTCTCGGGAGCGTTAGGGACGCCGACATAGTCGTCTGTGTCGACGACCATGTCGTTGGGCGAGGGAACGTTGTAGCTCTGTTTGCGAGTGGCATCGTTAGCTCGGATTCGAAACGGCAGCCCAGGCTGGCGGCCTTCGTCGTCGGACTGCATGATGACGATTGACAAATTCAGCTGCGATGAGGTGGAAATGAGGGGCCCGAGACAAGTAGAAACGCGAGGTCACCCAGCCTGGATCTAGCCGGATGCTTGTGGCGATGCCTCGGAGCGATCGGAGAGCAGAGCTCGCCAAGCTGGGAGGCCCTCGGAACGTTGCGACTTTTGCCCACGCTGCGACGACGACGAAGACGCTGGCGATGCACTGCAGCAGCTATGATGGCAGGCAGGGACAGGTCTCGACGAGAAGGAGGGACGATATTGAGGCTGAAGGGGGATAGAAGGCAAAGAGATGAAAAATGACAGAGCCAGATCCAGAGCCAGATCGGATCAGAGCACAGCCGGAGACGTGGGACGTTGTGAAGATGCAGATGATACGATGATGATGATGAACGATGACGATGACGATGATGACGACTGGGGTCGTGGTGCGCAATTGCCGGCCAGAAGACGCAGACGCAGACGCAGATGCAGACGCAGATGCAGATGCAGATGCAGATTTCAAAAGCACAAAGGCTCGGACTCGACTTGATACTGGAGGATGATAAGAGGTAAGAAGACAAAGAGACGTACCATGATTTCGGAAAGGGCCTGAGGCCAGAGGCAGGCCAGGAACGTGCAGGAGCTCCAGCTGTTGCAAAGCGCTGGCGGGGTGCAGGGCTTGCGATGAAGAAGGCGCGTGTGTGGCGGCTGCCCGTGCTGGCGGATTTGGGGTTGGGGAGTTGCAGCGGGAGCAACGGCAACGGCAAGAGCGACGTAGCTCTAGGTAGGTACACTTGGTACAGTACAGTACTAAGGTACTAAGGTAGGCAGGCAGTAGCGGCTTGGATGAGCCTTGCAAGGGAGGCAAGAGCAGAAAACCACATGCAAGTGCAAAGAAAAAAAGTTCAAGTACCAGAACAAGGCGCCGGCAACGAGACAGATTAGAGACAGATAAGATCCCTATCGGCCAGCCGGCAAAAGTTGGTTCGGTTGCACAGTGGGCGGGTGGGTTTGACAAGGCGACCTTTTGAGAAGCCAGACGGAATCAATAAGGTACCTAAAAGGTACCTAGGTACTACCTAATGAAGATGCAAACTGACAACAGAAACCGAAACCGAGGCTGGCAATGGCTGACACAAGGCAGAGTTGGGTACAAAGGCAAAGGTCCAAGTTCTTCTGCCAAGTGACTTTTTTTTTTTATTGATTTTCCTATTTCGTCCCCCAGGCACTCAGTTTCCCAGTGGAGCAACGGCGAGAAAAAGGACTTCACGAAGCTCTGGCATTGGCTTGAAACCTGGCAGACCCTCTGGCAGCTGGTGTCATTACGTTAGCAGCTATGGGCTTTTGGTGGCGGTATGCGGTTTATGACCGCAAGCTCCATTCTTTTTGGGGTATTGAGTGGTCAATGGCGTTGATGGCTATACCCAAGAGGCTGCAGCAGTGGTGGAGGAGGGGGGAAGCTTTCCTACCTTGGGAATGTGCTCTGCTCCGTACATTGATGAGATGGGGGATGGTATTGATGATGAATAACGAAAGTGTTCTTTCTAAGGGGGAGCATTGCAATGTGTAACAAGCTGAAGTAAGGAAGACTGAGATACACGAATACCGGCCGCACAAGCTACATTCGTCGAGCCACGTGAATAGCCATTCCGAGCTTTGCCTTTGATCCCTTGGCGTATGATTCATGCACACAGTCAAGCTTAACAAAGAGACATTCGATGATGGTTGCTGGGCCGAGCTGAGCTGCGTGGTGATAAGCGAGAACCTGCACATACCCCGCCAGCCCGTCGATACCCCGCGGTATCTATCCGTCACAACCGAGTACCGCTCTAACAGCGATCGATTTCTTTGCTGAACCTCGTGCTCTCCACCCCACTCGAAAGGACCCCACCCCGCTGCTGACTAAATAACCCTTGGCCAGCATTTTTGCTTGTGACTGATGGTACACTTGCATTTGTATGATCAGAGGTACTAAGCAAGCAGAGGTACTGAGCGCCCACCTATTTCTTTCAGTCATGATAATTGAACATAATTGTAATCCATGGATATGTGTTCTTGGTTCTTCATTCATACTGTATGCACAATCTAGAGAAGATGGTGACGATGGTACAACGCACGAAATGCAGATCAATACTGCAAATTGTACGTGTGGCTGTCTGTAGTATGTACACTAGAGTACCTCAGTAGCTGGTAGTAGCTGGTAGGAATAGGCTGCTACAGTCTTGTTAACTTGATATTTTCCTAGCAATGACTTGTGTTGAGTGACTCAATCAGGGGGAGCACTGCATGAAATTGTCACAAAATCCCATGTGATGGTGTAGTGGCGGGATTCCCATCCTTGAACCGACTTGTGCGAGGCGTATTACTGGCCACTCATGGCGCGCCTTATACGCCCTTCCAAGCACATAATTGCATACCTACACCTGTATGTGCTCTCTTGCAGATTTTATCTGTAAGCCTGCCGTGGTCTCTCATCTCATGTGTAGTTCTGGTGGCGTTTATCCAGGTACCAACCTGGGATACGCAAGGCTCTATCTGGTCGCCTCTCAGAACCCTTTTTACACTTGACGCCGGGCTGCTGCAGGTACTTGGAAGCTTGACGCTACCAGGTGGGTAAGCGTCCGTAGCACCGTAGCTGTATGTACTGTAGAGCTTCGTCGAACCAACACACTGACGGCATCAGATAGTCTGCATGTACGGAGTAGCTTAAGATGCTCTAAACTGCATTAATCCCCCGATTGTCCCCTGTAGGCAAAACTCTTCCCCAGTGATTCACCTTCTGGACTGGAACAAGCCGCCATTCGGAGTGTGCCGATACCGCAGTTTGTGGGGCTCTTTTCTCCAGGCTTCAGGCTGACCAAACCTTAAGCCACCAGATCTACCGGCACATGCTTCGGAGCTTCCTAATTAAAAGCCATTTTGCCCTGCTCGACTTGACGACGAAACATGACCAAGCGCTCCAATTCCCCTGCCTGATTCTCGATTTCTCCTCTCTGCATCGCATTTCTTTTTCCGCCTCTGCTCCGCCTCTCTTCAACGCCGCACCGCTCACTGTTCGAACGCGACACCGACACTGTCCACGATCGTCACCAGCTTCACTAGCTTCACCTCTCCCAATCTCTCTGTGCTGCATGGAACCGTGGGCATGTTCTCCGTAGCGCTGCGCTGCCACGGCAAACGATGTCGACCGGTTGCCCGCTCGACCTTCAGTAACGCGATTCCTCGACCGATGTTGATAGCGCCATCTCCTCTGGCGAAGACTCAGAGGAGATATGCGGCTCAGGCCGGCGCCATCAACGGCACGTGGCGCCCGGTTTCTGTGTTGGACGAGTATGCTCAATCCATCATTGCATTTATACTTTACCTCATACTCTTTAAATGCCCATGTTTCTCTTCATGTCTCTCTTCCCAAGCGAGCTGATGCGCTAACGTTGTCGTCCCACGTGTAGATGGGTTGCGAAAGAAGCACGCCCCATCAGCTTGCGCCAACTTATGGTATTTGGACGCTCTCTGACTGAGTCGCGACTTATAAGCTCCGCAAACTACGTCCGAACCGAACTCCCAGTCAGGTATGCCGTCGTGATTATCATTTTGCCAATTTCAAGGAGCTAATTGTGTGACGCATTTATAGAATTGCGCATCGCATCCGTGACATGCAACAGCTCCCCTACGTTGTTGTAACAAACCCACACATCGAAGAAGTCTACCAGCTCTATTACCAGGCGTTTGACACCTTTCGCAAGTTTAAAGAAATCAAAACGTTGGAGGACAATGAAAAGTTCTGCGAGGTCATCAGCCAGAACCTCAAAGGCCACCTGACCGTCATCCCCAAGCTCGCCATGGGCATCCTCGAGTGCGGCCGCCTCATGGACCCCAAAGAGTTGGATCACTTCATGAATGTCATTCTTCGATCTGTAAGCCTGGAACAATTTCTCACCACCCACCTGCAATGACAACGGAAAAGCTTACATTGAGCCACGTAGCGTATCTCTCGACGAGTCATCGCGGAGCAGCACCTCTCCCTTACAGAAACTTTCAACTCCCCCTACTTCTCTCCCGGCGCCACCCTCTCCGAGTCCGACTTCATCGGCGAAGTCTTCATCAAGTGCGTTGCCAAGGATGTCATCAGCCGCTGCGCAAGAGCCGTCACCCAGCTCGCCCGCTCCACCAACGGCCCCCAAGTGCAGGTGCCCGAGATAAAAATCGACGGCCATCTCAACGCCAGCTTTCCCTACATCCTCAGCCACCTCGAGTACATCGTCGGCGAGCTCCTGCGCAACTCGGTCCAGGCCGTCATCGACCACCATCAGAAGCAGCCCGATCACGCCTCCTCTCCTCCCCCGCCCGTCGAAGTCACAATCTGCGAAGCGCAGGAATCCGTCATCATCCGGATATCAGATCGCGGCGGCGGCATCCCTCGCGAAGAGCTGCCCTACCTATGGTCCTTTAGCAAGGGCCCCCAAAGCCAGAAGCGCCTCGAGAACCTCGGCCAGGTGCCCCGCATGGCCGCCACCATGCAGGAGCTCCATGTCACCGACGAGCTCGGGCGGGCTGACCTCAAGGCGCCCACGTACCTGGGCTCGCTCTCGACTCTCACCAGCCGACCCCCTAATCTACGGCTCGGCATGGGCCTCCCCCTGAGTCGTGTCTATGCTGAATACTGGGCTGGCTCGCTGGGCCTGCATAGTTTGGAGGGGTACGGCGTTGATGCCTTTTTGCAGATTTCGAGGTTGGGCAACAAGAATGAGCAGCTCACAACAAGAGCTAGCATGGATGCTGTTTGACCGTTTGGTTCTACGTCTTGACAGTTGCATTTTGGGGAGAGGGGCGTCTCAGCAGGCAATCAGATCATGGAGTGTTTTATCTTCTTCTTCATCATCATGGGCTTTATTTTTGACTTGGGTATATGATAGGATATGCCTATTCTATCAGAGTTGGCAAGGCGTTTGGTTAGGTGTTATACTTTGTCTTTTGACTCTTCTTACTCTTACTTCACCACCACATCCAACAAACGTGGTGAAAATGCTAGTCTCACTCTCAAGATTCCCTATACTTGATGCGCACCATAAAGGCCTTATTAAACTGGTATCTCAACTGACTCAATTACATAAGACTAGAAAATGTACCTAACTGAAATGGGAGTGCTCAAATAAAAGAGGAATAAAATAGGGCTACATTATCAAAACTTCCAGCACTCCCCCTACTTGCTGATTTTTGGGCAATGGCCGTTAACATGGTGCTTTGCATCCACCATCAAGCCCATTACCGCGACAGTTCCGGTACAAGAACCGAACAAGACAAACAAAAAGAAGAAGACGGGGCCTTCACCTCGACAACTCATCAAAAAAAGATCTTCTCCTCCCGTGGCAATAGCTGATTAGAATATGCATGAAACAAAGTGCCGTACGCGGCGGCAATTCCATGTTCGACCTCTTCAAGCCTGGATGTGTGTATCCGGGGCGAGGTGGACTGAGAAAACCCGACATCATGACACTCCAACGCCAGCATTGCGTGACAGAACCAAGCCACCATTACGAATGATTTATCGGCGGCCGTGGCTTCGGACGGCACCTCCCTGCATAGCCTCAAGCTCGTTCTCCAGCTGCTTGATCTGGGCATGGGTCTGCTCGAGATCCTTATTGAGACGATCACGCTCAGCAATGAGCTTCTGTTCCCATTGTCGGAAGCGCTGCTCCTCGACCTTGACCTGCTCAGTGAATCGCTTCCGCAGAGCCTCTTCCTCCTCCTTGAACTTGGGGTTGTCGAGCTTCCGGGGTCGGGCCTCGCCGAACTTGCGAGTCTCCATCTGCTGTGCTCGGTAGGCTTCGTAGTGCAGCTCCTCAGTGGTGTGGATGAGGTCGAGCATGTGAGTGCGGATCAGGATGGATCGCAGCTTCTTGAAGTCACAGTGGTCCTCGTTCTCGACCTCGGCAACGCCCCAAGAGTACTGGCGGCCCTTGACGATGCGACCGTCGCTGGTCTTGACATCCTTCTCGGATCCGATGACGGCAAACGGCACAGCGGCCATAAGACTACGCGCGTGCTGGGCGGCAGCCTCGTCATCCTCCTCAATAGGGGGCTGGTAGATCTTGATGTTCTGGGCCTCGATGACACTGACAATCTGCAATTGGTTAGCAAAGGTGGACGTGCGGAACATGAGCGAGGTTTTGCTTCATCGTACCCTCTGCTTGAACTTGGCCAGATCGGCGGGGCTGAGAGTATCAGCCTTGGCAATGACGGGGATCAGGTTGACTCGGGAGCAGAGGCGCTTCATGACCTCGATATCCAAGGGCTTCAGGGTGTGGCCGGTAGGACGGATGAAGTACAAGCAGGCATGGACACGCAGATCAATCTTGTCCTGACGGCGCGGCTGCTGCTCCTGGAGCATGTAAGACTCGTGCTGGTCGTCGAGGAACTCGATGATGGGTTGCCAAGAGTCGCGGTTGTTGACATAGTCACCGAATCCAGGGGTGTCAATGACAGTCAATCGAACTAGAGAGCATCACGAAACTCATGCTTAGCGTGTTGTCTCTTCCATAGGGTTACACCTGCGTTAGGCAGCTAGGCAGCTCTTACCCTTGAAGAACTTCTCCTCGAGCTCGGCCTTGGTGATTTCAATCTCGACCGTCTTGTCGACCTGCTTCTGGTGTCGGCGCTTGTGGTCGGCGTAGTTCTTGATGGTCGTGGAGAAGAGGGTGTTGATGAAGGTCGTCTTGCCCAGACCAGACTCGCCAGCAACCTAGGAGCAAAAACGTGCGTGTTAGTTGTCGTTGGAACAAAAAACAATCGAGCTGGCCAGGCCGCAGACGCGTTTGCAACCGGCACATCTCGAGGGCAATCGCGTACCATGATGGTGAAGCTAGCTCCACGCTTCGCGACAATCTTGTGTCGCTGGTTGGGCAGATTGGCAATGCCAATCGGTGAGGCGCTCTCAGCAGCTGCGGGAGCCATCTTGCACACGTGGAGGTGGAGGGGCTACGGATGAAGGTCTTGGGGGAGCTTTGAGAGCGGATGAGCGAGAGGACGGTAGCTGGCGATGGGCTACGGATGCAGGCAAGAGTCGAGAGACAGAGACAGGAGGAGGATATTCAGGTGGCCGATGGCTCTGGTCAAACGGAAAACAAAGTGGAGGTTGGCACTTCCTGAGCTTGAACTTTCAGGGGATAGAAGGGGTTGAGGCGGTCGTATCCCCCAATTTTCCACTCTGGCGAATTGCCCAGGGGCTGCTGGCTGCTGATAGGCCAGGTGGCGGATTGGGTTTAGCGGGCTGGTGCGACTGGGTTGGCCTGGGGGGGGGATAGAGGGATAGGCAGAGCAGGAGCAACGGCGGTCGGTCTCCTTTTTTCTTGGTGCTTGCCTTTTTGTCCGTAGCATGAACAGGTTCAATGGGAGCAGAAGCAGCGGATGAGGTTCTGGGTACATTGGGCTCTCGCTCTTTTGCCGTGAAGCCGCCGGTGCAGCAGCATGTACAGGCTACCTACCAACTCAAGATTAGAATGAGATGGCCAGTGCGCCCCCGGCATTACTGTGCTCGTACTTTGGTGTTTGCAGTCGTACCACTTTAGGCTTAGATACTGTAGGAGCGGAATAAAGTGTCTGCCGGACTTTTAACGGCAAAGGAAAAAAAAAATTGAAAAAAAGCCCCGTATCGATAAGGAAGTCGCAGGCTCGTTTTTTTGATGCGACCAGCAGAACAATATCAGAGCTTCATCTCCCAGTATAGTTTGTTCATGATCATGGCAAGTGGTCGACAATGAAGACCGATTTCAGGGTATGACCAAGACTTGATTCTACTTTATCAAACCATTCCATCATCAGCCAATTGCCCACTACACACATACACAATATGCAACTGCGATTCCCATATCGATTCCGGGTCGACGGCTAACCTCGAGTTCCTTGATAGTTTTCCAACTTGCTGGGCACTGTCTACTGCCAAGGCAACTTGGTCTTCAGTCCAGATGGCACCCATCTAATTTCGCCCGTCGGCAACCGCGTGACCGTGTTCAACCTGGTAGAGTATGTCGTGTCATGTCGGCGCATCGTAACCGTCAAGATCTCCTCAACAAAACGAAGCTGGATGGCTAATTCGATACAATAGCAACAAATCCCATACCCTACCATTCGCCCATCGCAAGAACATTGTTCGAATCAGCCTCTCCCCACGCGGAAACCTCCTTCTCACCGTTGACGAAGACGGCCATGCGATCCTGACCAACGTTCCCCGCCGCGTGTCCATCTACCACTTCTCGTTCCGGTCGCAGGTCACAGCGCTCTCGTTCTCGCCTTCGGGCAGATACTTTGTGGTGGGATTGGGGCGCAAAGTCGAGGTCTGGCATGTGCCTTCAACGCCGGATACCAATGCCGACGGAGAGCTTGAATTTGCTCCCTTTATAAAGCGCCGCACCCTCACCGGCCACTTCGACTCGGTTCAGCACATCGAGTGGTCCAGCGACTCCCGATTCTTCTTGACAGCCTCCAAAGATCTGACGGCAAGGATATGGAGTGTGGAGGCTGAAGAAGGATTCATCCCTACTGTTCTGGGTGGCCATAAGCAAACCGTCATCGGTGCATGGTTTTCCGGCGACCAAGAGGCGATTTACACAGTCAGCAAAGATGGTGCAGTCTTTACCTGGAAATACGTTAAGCCGCTCAACTCTTCTAAAGATGACGAGGATGAGGATGACAGCGATGATGAGTCGGATATGAGATGGCGAATTGTGGAGAGGCATTACTTCATGCAAGGCAGCGCACACGTGCGATGTGCCTTTTTCCACGCCGAAACGAACCTCCTAGTGGCCGGTCTATCCAACGGCCTGTTCAGTCTCTACGAAATGCCCGACTTTAACAACATTCACAAATTGAGCATCTCTCAGAGCGACGTCGATTTTGTGACGATCAACCAGAGCGGAGAATGGCTAGCTTTTGGTGCCTCAAAGCTGGGGCAGCTGCTAGTCTGGGAGTGGCAGTCGGAGTCGTATATCCTCAAACAACAGGGCCATTTCGACTCAATAAACTCTCTCGTCTACTCGCCAGATGGCCAGAGAATCATTACTACGGCTGATGATGGCAAGATCAAGGTGTGGGACATTGAATCTGGTTTCTGTATCGTCACATTCACCGAACACACCAGTGGCGTCACGGCTTGTGAGTTTGCCAAAAAGGGAAATGTACTCTTCACGTCAAGTCTCGATGGCTCCGTTCGGGCCTGGGATCTCATCAGATATCGAAATTTCCGTACCTTTACGGCCCCAACAAGGCTTTCCTTTACAAGCATGGCCGTTGACCCTAGTGGCGAAGTAGTAGCCGCAGGATCGTTGGACTCATTTGACATTCACATCTGGTCAGTGCAGACTGGCCAACTGCTTGATCGGCTGGCTGGTCACGAGGGCCCTGTGTCTGCGCTGGCTTTCACACCGAATGGTAACTCCTTGGTGAGTGGAAGCTGGGACAGGACGGCACGGATCTGGTCCATCTTCAACAGAACACAGACAAGCGAGCCATTGCAGCTGCAGGCCGACATTCTCGACATTGCCGTCAGACCGGATTCCCTTCAGCTGGCCGTTTCCACAATTGATGGCCAGTTGACCTTTTGGTCAGTATCAGAAGCTGAGCAGACGGCGGGTCTCGACGGGCGCCGCGACGTATCCGGAGGACGAAAGATGTCAGACCGAAGAACTGCAGCGAATATCGGTGGCAACAAGAGTTTCAGCACAATCCGATACAGCACCGACGGAAGCTGTCTCCTGGCAGGTGGCAACAGCAAATACATCTGCCTCTATTCCGTGTCCACCATGGTGCTGCTCAAGAAGTTCACCGTCAGCGTGAACCTGTCTCTGTCCGGAACACAAGAGTTCCTCAACAGCAAGTTCCTGACCGAGGCCGGTGCACTGGGAGAGATTGACATGCAGGGCGAGGCATCCGACCGCGAAGACCGCTTTGACGCGAGCCTGCCGGGATCCAAGCGTGGCGGCGACCCTTCGGCGAGGAAGCAGAGGCCCGAGGTTCGGGTGACGGGAGTTGCCTTTTCGCCTGCCGGTACGGCGTTTTGCGCCGCTTCGACGGAGGGCTTGCTCATCTACAGCTTGGACCATACGCTGCAGTTTGATCCGTTTGACCTCAACATTGAGATCACGCCGGCGTCGACTTTGGCCGTGATGGAGAATGAAAAGGACTACCTCAAGGCGCTGGTCATGGCGTTCCGACTCAACGAAGCTGGCCTCATCAAGAGAGTTTTCCAGGCCGTTCCTCCAGCAGACATCCCTCTTGTCGTCGCTGATCTCCCCACCGTCTATGTCCCGAGACTGCTCCGCTTCGTCGCCGCCCAGACGGAGGAATCTCCGCACATCGAGTTCTGCTTGCTGTGGATCAAGGCGCTGGTTGACAAGCACGGCGCTTGGCTGACGGCCAACCGCGGCAAGGTGGACGTTGAGCTGCGCGTGGTGTCGCGGGCGGTTGTGAAGATGCGGGATGAGATTCGGCGACTGGCCGACGAGAACGTGTACATGGTTGACTATCTGTTGAGCCAGGCTGATAATAAAGATGACAAGAGCGGTAATGGCGATGTGCACTTGACAAGCGCGCAGCAGAAGACGGTCGATACGATCATGAATGGCGCGGGCGACGAGTCTGCTGACGATGGGGAAGATGAGTGGATGGGCATGGATTAAACTTGATATTCTTGAATAAGGAGCATAACATGGGTTTTTATTTACATTAGAGCTAAAAACAAAGACACAAAATGAACAAAAACTCCTTGAGCCATCATGAAATACTTATAGTTGTCGACTCCAAAGGACTACAGTTTCCCATCCGCCTCTTTGGGCACATTTTGCCACGCATCATCAAAACCAGCAGATCTCACCCACATGGCAGGTTCCTGAGGGCCTTCTGTGCTCTGCAACAAGACCTGGTGCATCTTCAACCACGTCTCGTCATCCGCTATGCGAATCCACGGCCTGTCAGCAAACTTCCGCGACAGTTTCTGAGCGATGAAGAACGCGCGGACGACTTTGATGGTATGTCCGTCGTCGAGAATCTCGTGAAACCGCGGGAGCAGATCCTCGGGCTTCGTCGCGGAAGCCACAGTGCCGTCCTTTGGAGTAAACGATTGGAGGGCGTCGAGACGCAGCGGCGGACATCCGCGGGCGATGTACTGTACGATGTCGAGGCGGATCTTCCATTCGAGTATGCGAGCTTTTTGAGCGGGTGTGAGCCAGGTGAAGGAGAGGAGGGTGACGAAGAAGGGTGATGAGTTGAGATGATGACTAGAAAAAAAAATCGATTTCTTAGTAAGTAGAGCAAAACCATGTAGCTTGGAGAGAGGAGATGAAGGGGCTTACATCAAGAAAAAGTCAAACTTGGGAACATTCGGCGGATGAAAAGCCGCCGTAGCAGCGACATACGCGCACGAATGAACCATCTCGGCCAATCTCTCGTCAAGCTCATCCTCGCCAACTCGAATCTGCTTCAAAAACCCCAGCGCCTCATCAGGGGCACGCACAAAGACGCCGTCATACACCTTGTTGGAATCCCCGAACCGAGCACTCGCGGCGAGTTTTTCGCTGTACTGCCTGACGGACTCGAAGAGCTCGGGCAGGGGAGTCTTCTGGGGCCGAGAGGAGGCGGCGGCTTGCTCGACCTTGGTGAGGAACGCGCCCACGCGGTTTTCGTGGACGGCGGCTTGGGCGAGGCCTTCTGCTACGATGGCGGGTTGGTGCCATTCGATGCCGTACATGAGCTGGATAAGGGGGTGTAAGAAGCCTTGACGTGGTCATATCAGCATTGCGTTGCGTTGAGTTTTGTCATATGAGTAGGTAGTGGAAGACCGCTTCGGACACGTACCAGCAAAGAGGCGACCAAAGATGGCCTCACTCCTCTCATCTCCCTTGAAGACATACTCCAGCAGAACCTTGTCCCACCCCTTTTCGTCAATCTCGTCTTGAAAGAACTTGAGAAAGTCGGGATAGTACTTCCCCTTTCCGAGGTAGGGACAATCTGCTGACCACCCACTCTTGAGCTCCTTGACGACATCGGGGTGAGTGTTCATGGCCTTGATTTGATAAGAGTGGTTTTCGGCGTAGGCTTGCTCGAGGACGCTGGGGGAGGCGCCGGTGGCATAGAGAGAGAGGAGGAGATGGACAATCTAGGTTGTTGATTCTCTTAGCATCTCATTTGAAGGGTAGAGCAGACCAAAACGGAGATACTTCATGAACGCAACTGGAGAGAGCTTACATGATTATGAAAGCCTTCCGCGTTGAAGAACACATGGTGGCTCTATAGTACTCGAGTTAGTTGAGTATTATTCTCGTCAAGATTTACGAGAGAAGATATACCTCGAGATCCTTTTGCAAAAGCTCAGAGACCTTTGCGGCAGACTCGTCCGTCTGCGCCCACCTCAACAGGCCTGTATCAGTGGTGGGGACTCGAATCTGCCACGGCGTCGCCATACTTGAAGCAGGACGGATTCTAGTTGAATTGGTCAATATTGTTTGCGGGGACCGAATCGAGAATATCGGATTGTATCTAGAATTCAATCGCAAATGCACAACAATTGATCGCGTTCTCGATAGCAGTGAGGATGAAGATGGAATAAGTGCCATGGCGTTCAAAATAGAGGCAAGGCGGGCACAAATGCAATAATTATAGCTTCTACCATTGCATCACCAACCACGTGCCTGCGCCAAACAGCTCTGTCCAATCGCAGACATTCAATTATTCAATATTTCCGCTGTAGCACGTCGGAACTCATCAAGGTTGCATCAAGGCTGCATTTCTCATGGATGACAAATTCTTGTTGCAGAGGCTGAACCTGTGTCCAAGGTTCGTCGATGACGGGCCTTTGTGTCTGGCGAGCGGCTTAGTGGCACAGCTGGGCTGCAGATTGGTCTAAATGGAAAATGAGGAGCCACTTTGTTGGACGGGAATTACTCCGAGACAAACGGCAAATGGACATGTCGAATTCGAATTTGGGGGGAATTGGGGAAACGGGAATCATGGACCAAAGCTGAGGCGAGTTGGAGAGGGGCCGTCAATGTCACGTTTACATCATAATATGAACTTTGATCCGATGCCAAACGGTACTAGCCGTGGTGGTGATGAACAGGTCAAGGCAATGTAAATAGACGTCAATAAATAGGTAAACAGCTGTAGTTAATCAGTGAATTCACATTATCAACATCGACATGGAGGCAGAGATTTGGGGGAATATGTGTGTGATATCATTCTTTGCCAGCCGCCTTTTGCCAATCTGATTCTATCTCAAAAGCATCCTACTCAACCCATCTAAGCTTCCTTATTTTGTGTAAACCCCCTTTCCCATCATCGTCGTCGTCGTCGTCATCAACTTTTTTTTTATATCCATCCCGTGCCCAAGTGGCTGCATAAATTTCGCCTGGTTTCATCAAAAATAGAGACGAGGAAAATCCCAATCCAAATGAAAAAGAAAACAACTCGAAAAAAGAAAATCGTCAAAATCATAAGCACGCTTAAGCCTTGCGCTTCTTGGAGGGCTGGGCATCTTCCTCATCCTCATCCATCTCCTCGTCAGACTCAAAGTTGATGTCGCTCAGGGCATCCTGCTCTTGGGCCGTCACTATTGACGTCTTAGCGCTGCTGTTCATGCATCCTCCGATTCCTCCGATGAATTCTCAGAGGCGTGAATGTACTCACAGAAGTACTTGATGGCGCCGGGCCAGAGATCCTCGGCGATGCAGACGGCAAGGTCGTCGGCGGTGGGGAAGATCTCCATCTCGTACTCGTCGTCATCATCATCCTCGTCCTCGTCCTCGGGCTCGTCCTCGGTCTCCTTGCCCTCCTTGCGGGCCTTGCGCTTCTCCTGCTCCTCCTTGAGGGCGGCCTGGTTCTCCTCCTCGGAGATGCTCAGGCCGCGGAAGCCAAACCAGGCGAAGAAGCTGACGCCGTCGAGGCCGGTGCTCTCCATCTGGCTCTTGAGCTTCTTCTTGGCCTCGGTGTCGTCACCCTTGCCGGCCTTGTCGTCCTCCCAGACCTGGTAGACGAGGTCCAGCAGGCCGCTGGTCAGGTCCTTGTCGGCCTTCCAGTTGATCTTGACAGGCTCGCTGACGAGGCCCGCCCAGCCATCCTTGTTGCGGCGCCACCAGAACTTCTTCTCGAGAACCTTGTTCTCAAAGTACTCGTTCTCGCTGAACTCGAACTTGATGGAGATGCTGCGAGGGTCGCCGTTGGGCAGCTCAAAGCGCTCCACGGACAGGTTGATGAGGGAGCTCAGGAGGACGGCTGAGTCGGTCGGCTGGACGTACTCGTCGATATCCGGGGGGGCCTGCTCGAAGACGAGGGGCCAGAAGTTGGGGATCTCAGAGACGACCTTGGCACGCTTTGCGTACAGGTCCTTGGTGAGCTTGGCCTGTTGGCGGACTGCGATACGAGGATTGTGTTAGCTTGCGGATCATTTAAATCAATCAATAGAACGGTCAAAATAGTTCACTCTTCTTCTTATGCCATGCGCAGGGGGAAACAGGACACGCCGGGTAGTATCTCGGCGAGTATTCTGCCGCCGAGACTGCAGCAATAACAAGCTACATGTCAAGAGCAGCAGTCTTGCCGCCTCTAGCGGATAACATGTCATCAAGGTGAAGAGGGGGAATGAATGAATGAATGAATGAATGAACGAATAGGCAAAATTCATTCATGGTTCAGGTGTGTGGCAAAGGCTGGCGCGGGGTGACTTACGGAGCTCAAGCTCAACCTCTTCGAAATCATCCTCGAGGTCCTCCAGGATCTCGTAGGAGATGGGGTTATCAATGTTTTCGGCAGACATGGTGACAGTCGGTAGTGAGCTGTGTGTACGGTAGTGTTGCGATAATAAAAAAAAGCCGGTGGTTTGACGGTTGTAAGTTTTGGGACGGAGGGGGAGCTGGAGCAGCTGGTGCTTTATACCTTAGTACCTGTACCTTGGTACCTTTGGTAGCAGTGCCTGAGGTACCTGTGAGGTGCTGATGGTGGAAATCAGGTACCGACGGATATGACGTCTTGGTCTAGACTGGCTGACGGGGTAAGGAGAAAATTTTCTCAGCTCACTGGAGGGAAGCTGATCAACGCCGAGAGCAAGTACCTAATGGGCATGCAAGAGAAAAAAAAAAGATGGACGTCGAAAGAGCTTGCAGGCAGATTTGCGTGGGTATGAGTGGACGCGGTACCTTGCCTAGCACGGCATCGGCTCCCTGGCACTTGGGCGGCCTTGGGCCCGAAACGGCAAAACCAGGGTGCACTAAGCCCGCTGGAGCTTGGTGAAGGGTCCACTGACTCGAAGCTCTTGCAGCGGAGGGTCCACTGGAGAGGGCAGCCTAAAGAAAAAGAAAAGAAGAGAAAAGTTGTTGGGGGCGGTGGTACTCGACAAGGACATGCAATTTGTATGGCGGGAGCAGGTCACCGATAGTTTTCCTTTGTTTTGTTTTTTTCTTTGTCGTGGCATTGCATTGATTGCTCTGGTGCTCCACTCAAAGGGTACCCAAGATGAGCATGAAAATACATGAAATTGGAAGAGGAGAGGACAAGAGGAAAAGAGGCCACAACCTTAGTCTAGGCGGCCCCAGATGCGGCGAGACGGACAAACGCCACCCCCCTCTGAAGCTTTCCAAGGTTCTTTTTCTCATGTTGTTCCTCTTTTTGATGTGGACTACTATGCTGAATAAAGAGAGATAAAGGGTAATTTGAATAGGATTGCCGTATATAATAGGCAGGATAAGCACCATCAGTAGAACATGATGATTGGTATGCGGAAAGCTGCATGTTGGAGAGTGTCTGTGGCTGCAGACAAAAAGCTCGGATGGCACCGTGCATGAGCTCACTTTTGCCTTTTATCCAACACAGGGTAGTGTCAGGTCAGATCACATCCCATTCATTCATTCATTCATTCATTCATTCATTCATTCATTCATTCATTCATTCATTCATTCATCCTATTCAACTGCAACGACATGAATGATTCGCATTGTGATATTTGACAATCTGCCTGTCCTTGAACATTCTCAATCTCTTCCCGCAAAATTTCTTATCTGCGATAAGCCATGCCCCTCCCCCGCCTCGCCCACTCATCAATCAGTCAAATCAACCCCCCACCTTTGAATGTTCGATATTCCTCTCCTTGAACATCCAAACCCGCCTCAACAATAGCAATAACGACGTTTGAACAATAGCTTGGCGACGCAGTTATTTCCTTCTGTTAACTTCACCTTCACATTCTCGTTCAATATATAATCGTCTTTCGTCAAATCAAGCAATATGAGATGATGCCGCCTATTTAAGCTCTCCTCTCTTCTTCATTTTACAAGGGCTTTTCATCCTCCCAAATCTCCACCTGCATCTCCAACACCATACATCGAAAACTCGCTACCAAGTCTCAACAGCCAAACACACAAACTCGCATATCTCTCTACACCTATCAACTGGGTACATTTTTCGTTATGGACGGCACAATGCCCACCCCAATAGATCTCGGTCAACCGACCAAGCTCAACTGCGAAGTCGCAGTCTTCAGTGGCGCCTCCGGTCTCGAGGCTCAGGCCATGGGCGCCAAACGCATCGAGCTCAACGCTCCAGGCTCGTACGATGAGGGAGGCCTCACGCCCCCGGTCAAGGAGCTGACCTCGATTGCCTCGCAGCTTGAAATTGCCGTCCGCATCATGATTCGCCCTCGCGGCCCGCCTCGCGTTCCCGTCCTGCAAGGGGGACAAGATCAAGACCAAGAGAAGAAGAAAGAAGGAGAGGAAGACCAGGACCACCTGCTCCAAGACTTCATCTACACCGACGACGAGATTGCTCTCATGCTGCAAGCCATCCACAACTTCAAAGCCACTAGGGTCCTCAACCCCATCCGCGGCGACGGTTTCGTCTTCGGCATCCTCAGGCGCCAGACCAAAGCCTCCACCCTCGCAAAGTACCCAGACCTCAAGTACACCGTCGACGAGGAGCGCTGCAAACTCCTCATCGACGCCGCCCGCCCCTTCCCCTGCGTCTTCCACCGCGCCTTCGACCCCATCGCCGCCAGCGAGCGCTGGGCAAAGGGCATCGACATCCTCGTCCGCTGCGGCTTCGACGGCGTCCTGACCTCGGGAGGCCTCGGTAACTGCCACGAGAACCTCGAGAAGCTCGACGCAATCTGCCACCGCGCTGCCCCCGGCAGCCTACAGGTCATCGCCGGTGGTGGTGTCCGTCGCGGCAACGTCCGCGACTCTGTTGCCCGGCTGTCTGTCCACGGCACTAAGAGTGTCTGGATGCACACTGCCTCGCTGGCTAACAAGGTCGACAAGGACGGCCGCCGCGTGGAGGAGTTGAATGGACGTGAACTGTCGCAAATCATTTCTGTGATGAACGCCACAAGGCCCGACTAGAAGTCTCCGGCTGACCATTGGCGCAAACACTATGCCCATCTTTACCAATAGCGGTGAGATTCTCGTCCCTGGTTTTTTTTTTCTTTTTCTTTTCTTTTGTGCAAAAAGGAATCTCTCTCGAAAAGTTGACAACCCTTGCGAATATAACACCACTCTCCGAATTCGAGGACATGAGTTCAGCGGCTCCTCGAACGTATGAGTTTCTTGTTTTCTGTTTTTATATTGGAGTGAATGGACACACATCAGCTTCACCATTCCACTCACTCATTTAGCAACCAGCAGGCGGGTTTTCTTCTTCTTTTTATTTCACAACATGACGGCAAGAACAAAGACGGCAACGCTGCCAAAGGATAGATTTGATTGCTTTCAGGGCATCCGGTGTTCCGGCTCAGAAAAAGTTTAGATGTGATTAGATGTTACATGAGACACTTACCTAAAAGCAATAGAACCGCGATTGCAAAATTCGATCAAGAATACATAAACTCTCTCTTCTTTTCAATTCGTAAATTAAATACTGCGCATTGTCGTGACAAACGCTTTCATCTATATATACCCATTTAAACCCCCCACAAGACCATCCTCTAGCAATCCTCACCCTTGCCATGAGCCAGGCCCAAGCAGTTGGCAATCTTGTAAAAGATGTCGACGTTGCTATAAGTACCGCCAAACGTCTCCTGACAAGGGCCGAGAGCAAACACGGGCACGTCAGTCAAGGAGTGGACACCCTGAGCCTCAGAGGTGGGAATGGTTCCGTTGATGACGATGCCGTCGACGCCGTCCTCGGGGTTGACAAAGTACTCGCTGCCCATGGGAACGGCGGGCAGGCGAGGGCCGTTCTTGTGGACCTTGTAGTTCTCACGGTGGTCAGGGGCAGCACCAACACCACCGGCAATGGCGTAGCGAGGCTCCCAGTTGGTGGGGAAGTTGACGCCAGTGCCGTAGCTGATCTTGCCGTCCTTCTTGGTGTACTGGGAGAGGCCAGACTTTTCGTAGACGCCAATGGCATTGCGCTTGGCGCGCTCGTCCTTCTGGGCTGTCAGGTATTCGGTATCAGCAGAGCCAAAAACACTGTTTGACGCGTTAGCAGCTAATCAATTTATACAACAAGCGGAAAGGGGGGGTGACAAGGAGGAGGAGGAGGAGGAGGAGGATGGAAATGCAGGGAGACATGACATACTCAAAGCCGTGGCCGTGGTCAGCAGACACCACAATCAGGGTCTCTTCATAGATTCCCAGCTGCTTGAGCTTGGCAACGGTAGCACGGACGGTGTCGTCAAGCTCCAAAAGATCACCCAGAGCACGATCGTAGTCAAGGACGTGCATTTGCTTGTCGATGGAAGCAGCCTCGGACATGAGGAAGAATCCCTCCTTGCCGCCGCGCTTGTGCAGGATGTCGACAGCCTTGAGGGTCATCTCCTTGAGACCGGGCAGGTCAAGAGCAGGTCCCTTTCCACCCTTGGGGTCGTTCTTGAAGTCCTTGAGGTTGTCCTTGTAGATGTTACGGTCCAGCCAGACGGGCATGACACCCTGGCAGAAGACACCAAGGGCCTTCTTGTTGTTGTCGGCAGCGAGGAGGGACTTCTTGTCGGTGCTGACAGAGTATCCCTTCTTGGCGAACTCGGCATAGTAGTCCTTGCCCTGGTAGGAACCGGTACCGGGGAGGAACTGCTCAGCACCGCCACCGAAGAAGACATCAGGACCACCGTGGTTGGTCCAGGAGTAGTTGGTCATGCCGTGGAGGGCCTGGTCAATCAGAGAGCCGTACTCGCTGCGGCGGCGAGTGTGGCCACTGAGAGCAATGGGAGTGGCATCGGCAAGGAAAGCGGTGGAGACGGCACCCCAAACACCTTTCTAAGGCAGGATGTTAGCCAATTGCTCGTCATATTTGCATTGGTTATTGTATACTTACGCGGACACGACGGAAGATTTCAACAATGGTCTCAACCTTGGGGTCGTCGAAGGCGTTGGGAGAGGAGTCGGCGTGGACACTAAACATGTCTGTTAGCGTTCCATCGGACGTGATGCCCCCTTTTCGCCGGGAAGACTGTACCCCATAGCGTTGACGGTGCTCTTGTGGCCAGAGTAGAGAGCAGAGGCAGAGTTGGCAGAATCGGTGATGTAGCTGTCAATGGAGTGAGTCATCTGGTGGCCCAGGACGGGGAATTCGTCAAGCTGCAGGCGAGTCTGATATTTGCCGTTGATGCTCTGATGTCCAAGGAGACGAGCAGCGGTAATCTACACCAGCATCAATGGTTAGCAATTGGGAGGTCAGGCCGTTCACAACTCAATGGCAACATACCATGTTGGTGGTCATGCCGTCGCCAATGAAGAAGATGACGTTCTTGGCCCTCTTCTTGGTGTGGAGGTCGCGGACAACCCATTTGGCGGTGGTCTTGTCGCCATTGTAGTAGTTCAAGGTGACGGTGTAAGTGCCCGGCTCGTAGAGGGCAACCTTACGGTATGCCTTGGAGGCGACGTTGACGACTGAGGGCTTGTGGGCATCTTGAGCAAAGAGATCCTCATACCAGTTGAACGTCCACTTCTCGAGCGAAGGCTCTTTGATGCCAAAGGCATTGGCAAAGTCCTTGGCCTTGCCGCCGTCCTTGGAGATGGTCACCTTGAACTTGTCGTCGGGCTTGCCGTTGTGGGCGGCCTCGGAGCCGTTGACGGGAGCGTGAACCTCGACACGCAAGTCAAACAGCTGGCCGGGGAGGAAGTCGCTCTGGTCGGGAGGCAGAACACATCCCAGAGTCGGGCATGTTCCCAGGCGCTGGAAGGTCTGGGCAGAGACTCCCGACAGCGAGGCTGCGAGGAGGCCGACAACTCCAAACTTGGCAATCATCTTGGGCTGTGACAGCTATCCAAGACTATAGCAATGACTGCAGGGCAAGGGTTACTGGGGGGGGGCCAGGCAAGAGGTGCGGCATGGCAAGGCTCGTCAGTCCCTTATATACAAGCATGACGGGCAATCCGGTCCTCGCGTGACGACCATGCCGAGCAACGCAAAATGCTGCAGCCAGCGGCCAATTCCGTTAGCCTCCCTGGCCGTGTACAGCGTCAAGCAGATGGAGAGGGATGCAAGGCACCTTGCAACTTGGTCGAAGGGCATCATCATCCCTGCGTTGTCGGTCCATGGCGTCTGGGCTAGAACCACCGGCTATGGGCAAATACACCAATGTGAGGTAGCATCCATCGCTCCATGATACCCCATTGGCTCAGCCGGGTCCCTTCTCGCGTGGGGGAAACGCACGTTGCAGACGCCTGCTGTCTCCTTGGGGTGTGCTCGAAGCCGTGCTGCTTCCATCGCGATGCCAAGCAACGTGGAGACACAAGAAGCAGTCCCCTTATTGTCGAGCACACAGGCACGTGTCGTCTCAATGCCAGAATCGAGAGTCCGAGACCCTGCAGTAGACGGCGACGCTCGTGGCTCTTGGCAGTCCCTGGCAAAATCCAGGGCCCAAACGATGCCGGTCGTGGAGAAGAAGAGCAGCCGTGCAGTCTTGATAACCTCAGCCGTCAAAGCCGTTAGCTTGCGGGCTTCAAGGGACTTTGGTCTGCAGCCGAAGGTCTGTCGATCTTGGCGCTCGTCCCGTGGGTTGAAGCCATCGTTTCATTGGGCGCTCGGAACCGGCCCTGGTTCGTGTTTGCCCTGCGATTCGACAATTCAAAAGTTCGCAGACTCCGCAAGCCGACAGGCACCGGCAGCCATCTGAGGTGGTACTGCTGGTATTAGACGTGTTGGACTAGGTTTTTCTGTTATTGTTATGCTTATTTCTTATTTTCTGGATGAGTAGGTGGC
This sequence comes from Trichoderma aggressivum f. europaeum, assembly GCF_033847375.1. Taxonomy (NCBI): domain Eukaryota; kingdom Fungi; phylum Ascomycota; class Sordariomycetes; order Hypocreales; family Hypocreaceae; genus Trichoderma; species Trichoderma aggressivum. Next base: position 361,177 of record NW_026946394.1, read on the forward strand.
CGCAGCCCCGCGGTATAAGATAAGAGCACAATGCAGATCCAAACTGAAGAGGTTTGCGTTGCTGTCGATGTCGTACTGTAGGATTTCCCCGCATCATGATGGTTCTTTTCTTTCCTTTGTGCTTGTTGAAGATGCGCATGGCGGGCAAGAAATATTGTCACCGTCATGTATAAACCCGGCGTCGGCGCATCCAGGCTTGCATGTCGCAAGGTTGCACGGCATCCAGAGCTGAACAGCCTCTCGGTCGCTCTCACGCAGCAGAACAACGAGGCTGGATCAAGTGGGCAGCAGTGACAAATGGCCCACGTCGAGACGAACTAGAGGCCAACCTCGTCTCAATCCGTTGACCGACGCTGCGTTTGTCGACTCTGAGTTTGGTCCATCTGATGAGTCGATAGTCTTGATGTTGAACCTTGGTCCAAGCTTGATTCAGGACGAGTTCTTTTCGGACAGAGCCCGGCTGGCAGCCTTTGAGGCGTAAGATTGAGGCCACATGGTTGACCATCGTCCTCGTCGTTGTCGTGTTTTTCTTTTCTTTTCTTTTATTTCAAAAAATCTCGTTGCTCCCTTCATGTATGGATCAAAGTTGTAAAGCGACCCATGGGTGTACGAGACTGTGCATCTATGGGTCGCCATAGCGTGTGCGGTACAGGCCTTCAACCCCACCGGATTTACTCTACCTAATACAGCTGCAAATGTTTACAGAGGCAGTTTATAAGCAAGTACTTGGTGGAAGTAATAGAACAGTAATGCAGAAGATAACGGCATTAATAAAAAGGGTTGATTTAGGAGCAGATATACATAGCACCGTCCTCAACACTTCAACCACAAGCTATGATGCCAAAGCCAGCGATTAGTGTAGTAAAGCTGTTTAACTAATCTCCCAGTCTGATTGTAATTATTTGTTCAAGATGAACATGCTTCCGGTCCAACCATACGCCCGTGCAAGTCTCCGACCTTGGCGTCTAGCGACCATGAAAGACATTTTGCCTCTGGGATGTGGCTCGTGAAACTGAATGCTTGCTTTGGCATCATAGCTTGTGGGAGAGAACTGCCAGACTGATCCGTAAAGCTTCTGCGCCATAAAGCCGATCGAAGTCATGGTATGTACAAAGTCATACCAAGGTACCTCTCCAGGTGTGGATGTAGCATCAGGATTGAAGAATAATGTGCGGAAGACCTTTAGCGCGCGATTGTCAACTCTGAAGCAGGGTTGAAGTTTGGCCTCCTCTTCCTCACGACTGGTTTGGATGCTCTCCAATGCCTGCTGGTCTGCCTGCTGGTCTGCCTGCTGGTCTGCCACGCCTCTAGTCTTCACTTTAGCTTTGGTCGGCTTCGTCTGCGTCTACGTGCCGGCCGTTGCCCGCCCGTGAGCTTGATCATCCCATAGATTGAAGCATACGGGCGAGAGCGGTTGTTCAACAGCAGGAGCTCCAGCGACCCGAGGCTTTGGCTGCTCGACCCATTCCGGAGTCCGCTGCAAAAGATGGGCTTGCGAAAGGAGCCTTTGCGCAGCGGACCCCAGCTCTATCCCAGGTCCTGAAAACATTAAGCTGTCAACTTGGGCCCAAAATCTATCAAGATTCTGCTCAGCCAAGCGTAGCTTCTCCACATTCTCCTTTGTTCGACGCTTGTCAAAGGGATATATAAACTTTCCAAGCAGCGGTTTCCCGAGCTCTACTACCTTGCTCAGGTTCACATCCTTCAGGCAGGCAAGCATTTGGGTCCACGGTTTGCTCTTGGTGGCAAAGGCTTTCTCCAGGTCATCTTGCACACTCACGGCTTCGTCCTCAAAGTTGCGGGCCCATGGCTGATATACGTCAGGTTGGTGAAGGCACTGGGAAATGATAGAGGCGTTGCCAATGATGCTCGCGACAGTGCTAGAGATGAGATCGCTCGCCGTCGGCTCGGCGAGCAAGAGACGCTTTAGTTCATCTACCACGCACGGCAACCTAAGGAGGAAGAGGTTATGGCCATCCTCCCACAGCGTTCGAAGCAGGTAGGTAAGCTGGCCACGACCTTATTCATCTTGAGCCCTTTTGACACGATGCCGATGTTAGGCGAAGCGTTGTCGATTGGCGGATAGCGAACATAAAACCTTCGCATCGGTGGAGATGCCACTACGGTCTGTTTCAGCTGTGCCAAGGGTCCTTTGATTGCCTGGTTAAGGAAATGGCGGAACTTTAACAGGGCGAGTAGGTATTCTTCAGGGAGGTCTTCCATTGGCGAAATGTCCGATTTGTACCTCTCCTGCAAAGTAACCAATCCTTGTACTTGGTAGTGGAGTTCCGAGAAGAGCTCGAGGTCAAAGTAAGCATTGAATATGGCATTGCCAATCACGCGTGCCCAAAAGATGTGCTCGCGACCTGGGGTTAGAGTCGGATGGGTGTGGTCAAGGGTGTCTGGAATTAATTCTTGTCGATGCTCCCTTGCGTCTAAGAGATGCTGGCGAAAGTAATCAGGGTCCTCCCGTAAAGCCCAAAGGTGGTCTTCGGCTGCCTGAGCTTTTGCTGCCAGTAGTGATTCAACACGTTTCATGTCAAGCTGGGCCGGGACTCGGTAAGGTGCTTCGGCAGCCATCAAGGCCAGCGACTCGAAGCCATTCAGTTCGCTCTCCGTCTTTAAAGGCGGCTCTGGCTGGATAGGGTATACGTTGTTTGTTAGCTGGTCCTTGTCAATATCATGAAGTATGCTCTGGCAACAGTCCACAAGAAATCTCATCAGCCTGTCCTGAGCTTGGAGAACGATAAGGCCATCACCTGGACTGAATTGCTTCTGAGTATTCATCCAGTCGAAGGCGTCCGCATGGTCATCCCACGAGAGCAGTCGTCCGTATTCCTCCACGGCCGTCACCCCATTCAATATCATCGTATATTCGTTCAGAAAGCTCCGCTCGATTGCCTCGCATACAATGCCCAAGTGCATAGCTTCCAAATCCGCTGCCGCAAAACTAGAAGGGAGCTCCCTCCCTCTCGCATTCAGCATTAGTGGAAGCGACTGCGTCTGCAGCAGGTCCTCCTGATTGATGCAAGGCCACATGAAGCCGCTCGTGGCCGGGTTGGCTCCAAGGTGCGGCAGACGTCCTGCTCTCCGGAAAGCTTCATAATCGGGGCGATGACTGGACGGCATTCCCGGCCACGCTTTTGCTAAGATTAGAATCCTCTGCTGTCTGGTTTTCTTGACCCATCTTTTCCTGATGGTAGATTCGTGCCTCTGGAGAATCCCGTGCAGCAGGTCGTAGTGGAAGAATATTGCGGTTGCCTTCTCCTTGGCTTCCGCACGAATTTAGGCTACGGATGGCAGCTTCGGAGTAGGCCGGCCGATAACATTAAAGAAGTTTGCCGGGTCAGAATAGAAGTCCCCGGGTAGCTGCAAATCACTACCAGAGGCAGCTGTGAAGTCGTCCATTTCACCGGTGAGTTGGGATGTTATGGCTTGAAGGTTGCTGTAGTCAATTGGGTGGCCAGATGATATCCTAAAGAAGATTATAGCAGTTGTTCTAGCGGGCTTTTTTCTGACTAAGGGTCTCGCACAGCTATTAGGCGCCCATCTGGAGGCACATTAGTGGTAACGTTATCGCCTACCAGCAGCTCTTCAGTTGATTCCTACCTCATTTAATGTTATAATCCTGTTGCATCAGCAGACCATCTGATGTGTTTGGTTGCCTCTATTCACTTTATCTAATCTTGGCTCATCACGCCGTTTAGTCGGATATATGCAAGTGGCTGTTGTAAAAGCCAACTGAGCGAATCATCAGTTGAGATGCCTTGCAATTGGAAGCTTTGCTGACGTCAAGATACAGTAATTCACATGTATGCAGTAACTACCGCTCTCCTTTGTTGAGGGGGCTGGAATGCTTCATACTCCAACGACCATCTTCTTCTCCATCTCTCTGGAATGCACTCACTTACATGGAAACCCCATATAAACCCTCTTGTGCAATCGAGGAGAGAGGGGAGGACTGATGGCACAATGCCACACACACAAAAAAAAAAAAAAAAAAAAAAAAAAAAAAAAAAAAGGCTAGAATTTGAGTGCCTTCATACAGTTCCCCTCCAGCATGTCTAATCAAACTGTACAAGACATCCTCCAGTACCAGTTTCGAGACTCCAAACTTCTCGAGGAAGCTCTCCGGGCCCCAGGCACAGACCCGGGAACAACCCGCCAGAACCCAAGAGCACATGGAAATAAAGGTCTGGCCATGATTGGGGACGCCGTCCTCCGACTCGCCGTAGTCGACGATGGCATCGTTGACGGGAAAACTACCCGTGAGCTTCCCATGCCTATGATCCATGAACCACCTTGAATTCTCTTCCAAGCTGATTTGAACTTGCAGAGAGCTGCCATCAACTGTGTGTGGCCGAAATCTCGAATATCGCATTGAGCAAAACGCTGAAGAAATGGGAAATCGGTCGATTTGTCAAGCTGCATCCAGGTCAAAAGGGTGTCATATCTCCTGGCACAGGCGCCTCCACCGCTGAGGCGCTGGTCGGGGCTGTGTGGATTGATTCGGGTCGTGATTTCACCACGGTCCATCGCGTCATCCACAATCTCGACATTGCCAGTGAATTCTTGCAAACTGGAAATCACTTATGTGGCAAGGCAGAGACGGTTGTGGCAGCATAAAAACAATAGCCCAAGGTCAAGGTCAAAGTTGATACGTAAATTAAAAGGACACTCGCTTTGTGCTTCCTTAATCTCTTGTAAAACCTACTATTCAGATAGTCACCAAAAACTCACATAATGCCTTTAAGACACTGCCACCTTTTGTCCTTTTGTCATTTAGCTCGTTTCTAGTCTATTCATGCTAATTTATACTCAACGTTGCTGCAGCCTCTTCTACATTAACCACCGCCGCCGGCGTAGCATTTTGGCTCTCCTCACTAGGTGTATTGCTCTCAGCAAGACTCGTAATCTGTGCAGATGCTTCTCCCTTTTCTAAATCTTTCCAAGACGGTTTGTTGATCTTATCCGCACTGGCCTCGCTCTTAAAGTGATATCCTCTCGCCCGGGGCCTTTCACCAGTGCCTTCAGGAAACACAGGCTCATATGAAGCAGTAAACCGACGCGCTTCCTCCTCGAATACCGCTTGTCCCTTGGCAAGGGACTCGCGAACGCCGGCGAAGAACTCATCAACGACGTGATGGTTGTGGATCTGTAGGAGGTTCCAACCCAGCATCTCCTTAGCATTGAGTAGGTGGTGAAAGTAGGCTCTGTGGTGTTTCGAACAAGCGTAGCATTGGCAGCCCTCTACCAAGGGTACAACGGCTGCGCTGTGCTCTGGAGACCACATGTTGATTCCGAGAGGTCGCACCTCATCAACATTGGGTGGTGGGAAAGAGAATGTCATGGCAACGCCAGCATCAGAAGTGCTATTCGTAAACGACAGTGTACAGATGTCGATGCCAAGGGAAATCTGACGCAGGACCTCTTGTGGAGTCTTGGGAGGATCCATGCATAACTTGGGAAGAGGTGCCAACGGAGGATAGTTGACAAGTTCGGGAAGCAGGTTTGCATCGTAAACGGCCAGGCCATCTAATTTCTCAAGCACATCTTCCGATAGATGTCTCAGATAGTCCCACTGGATGGGATACTCGACTGGAAGTACTGGGGCAAACACGGAGCTATCCAAGGAATCTGTAGATTTAGACGATGCAAGCTTGCCTAGGAATTCGTCCAACCACACTTCTGTCCGTTCCGTCATTCGTACCAGCTTCTTGGACGAGGGTGTCGCGCTGGTGTGCGGCAAGTCGGCCATTGGCAGCACGATATCGGGTTGCAGCGACTGGACGTAAGATGTAAACTCAGGTATCGTCACATTGCGGAATCCAGTTGAAGTGAAGACGGCGAGAGCCTTGGGCGTATTTCCAAACGGAGTTGTAACTGCCGGATTCCGTCGTGGACCAAGTACTGAAAGAGTGTTTGACGGCAGGGCTGTAAATCTATGCAACCGGCGTGAACCATCTCCGCTGGGTGTGTGCTGAATAGGAGGCTCCTTTTTCTCAATAACTACCAGTTATAATCAGCCAACAACCTCGTCATGAGTCAATGCAGATTTGATGACTCACAGTCTTCCAGCGCCATGTACACTCCGCTTACAGACGTATGTCTCTTGAAGTTGTCGGGGGTGAGATGGGGAATTGCCCCGCGAGATGTGACTGCGAAGAAGTTTGGTGTTTCGACGACCCTTTTGCCGGGAAAAGTCAACTTTCCAAGACGGGCGGCAGAGCCATCGGCGGCGGCAGTGCCTATGAGGTCGAAGAGTTTGCGGCCAGACATGTCGGAAGAGTTCTCAAGACATGGATCGCTCATTTTGAATTGCCACCCCTCTAGGGTTGGGGAGTGGGAGAAGAAAAAAAAATTAAGAGGTGAGAAAAGTGACCTGCGAATGAATCTATGAAGCAAAAGGGCTATGGAAAAAAAAGTCACGATGCGTCTTGACAAGGAAGCCTCATCAACTGTATAGTCTATGCATCAAACGCCCAAACGATAGATGATGGAATCCCACAATCTTTGTGATATGGAGCACCAACTCATGGCCCGTATTCGACAGTTCATCCTGGCTGCGGTGCCTGACTGATAAGACACATTACTTCGTCTTATCTCTTGCCGATGTTTGTCCGACAATTAGCACATGCGCTTGTCTGAATCCCGAATCTTCAAAGAGATGGACCCCTTTGCTCCAGACGACATTGAACGGAGCTGAGAATACGCATCCTTTCTGGTAGCGAGATGAAGCTAGAGGATTTGCCGAGAGAGAAACTTCAATCGTATCCACATGACCATATAGCCGTGTGCTGCAGATGCCCGTAGCCCGCCTGCTGTTCTCCTTTTAGCATCTCCGGGAGTTTATTGAAGCCCTCAGCGGCATGTGCATGAACGCATCCGTCACCCATTGAATGAACAACCACCGAATCAAGAGCGTCGCCTGCGCCCTGTGTGCCCTCGACAATTGCTCAATAGCATCATCAGCTGCAAACACGATTGTCCCCCGACCTCTGCGATTCGCGATTGCTAACAGACCTCAATTCGCGCGTGATATCCCCCAAACCCAGGCCAAACGAGAACAGCTTCTCATCCAATCACGCCCCATCAAGCCCAGCCGCGTGCCGCCTGCTCCGTCCTTTTACTTGCTCCCATCTCCAAACCTCCCGAGCTTCCGGCGACCCACCACATCAACCCCCCGTATTTAGAGGCTGAGCGGCCGCGTTTGGGATCGGTTTAGTGGCAGTTGGATTGACCTTTTGTTCGCTGCAAGCTTTAGTACGTTACAGGCAAATTCCCCCGTGCTGTGCCCTACCAAGGCCATTCAGTCGATCAATACGAGTCCTTGAGGACTGTGCCTCAACCATGGTGAGACCGTTCAAGCCTTACCACGACAACGATGAGAGCGAGCCACTCATGAAGGACGACCCGGAGCGAAACGATTCCGGCGCTGGCGCTGGCGCTGCGTCCACCGTCACTGAAACCGAAACTGACCATCCCGATGCGCCGCTGGAGATCCCCGTCCAGGCCGCTACCGCTCCAGCCGGCCGCGGCACCACGACGCTCGAAGTCATCGACGACAACAGCAGCAGCGACGGCAATGCGCCCACGCCGCGCTTCATCCAGGACGAGCGCTCGTCCAAGCGATGGCGCAAGATTCCCTACCCCGTCCGCCGCGTCCTGGCCGCCTTTGGCAAATGGGCGCAAGGCCCGCCCAATCCGCAGCCGTACCGCATCAAGCCCTTCTTCCCGGCCGTGCAAGAGTATCCGCTGTATCTCGTGGAGCGGTTCCTGCCTAGGGCCTACCGCCTCTGGGCCATCTTCCTCTACTTTTCCATCTGGGTCGTTACGTTTGTGCTCGTCAAGCGCCAGGAGACCATCGCCTCGACCGTCGCGGGATGGGGCCAGTCGCAGCCCATCAGCTGCGGCGACACGTACTGGAGCGCGGGCAATGGATGCGGCTTGGACGGAAACGACTGCAGGCCCTTCAATGGCAGCGGCTTCGCCTTCCAGTGCCCGGCCTCGTGCGAGAGCTACCACGTCCTCAATCCCAGGGCCGTTGGTGACCAAGAGGTGATTTACCGGCCAATGGTCATCGGAGGCCCGTCCAGCGACGTCAATCCCGAGCTGGCCACCTATCGCGGCGATTCGTACATTTGCGCTTCGGCGATTCACGCGGGTCTCTTCCCCAATCGCAAGGGCGGCTGCGGCGTCGTCGAGCTTGTTGGCCAGCACCAAGAGTTCGTCAGCTCTCAGCGGCATGGCATCCTCAGTGTCCCCTTCGACTCGTACTTCCCTCTGGCGTTCCGGTTCGTTCCCGACATCAAGTGCAGGGCCAAGGACGAGCGATGGTCCATCCTGGCTCTTTCGGCCGTCTTCACTGGCGTGCTGTCGCTTTGCACAACCTCGCCGGCTCTCTTCTTCTTCCCCACCTTCACCGGCATGTTCTTCGCAGTCGGCATGTCCCTCGACCAGCCGGGGCATTCCACGGTGACGGGTCTGTTTTCCACCATCCTGGGCAAGTTTCTTCCCGCCATGTTTTGCGCATGGGTCATGTACGACAAGATGGGCGTCCGCCGCACGCTGAAACATCTGACTGCGCAGATTGAAAAGACGGTCCTCTGGTTGGGCGCCTGCTGGGTGGGCGCTCTCACCAACTACACGCTGGACTTTATCCCCATCCAGCGTCTCAATAAGCATGATCTTGATCAGCAGCCTGGGGCTAGAGCGGCTCTGGCCACCATTGTCATCATCTTGTTCTTCATCATCCTCTCGCAGGTGTTTTTCTTTAGACAAGAGGGTCGGTTTATCCCGTACATTAAGCTATACGCCCTGTTCATCTTCAGCATCCTCATCTCCTTGACGCTCCCAGGGCTTTCGCTGCGCCTCCACCACTACATCCTGGCGCTGCTGCTGCTGCCCGGCACGAGTCTGCAGACTCGGCCGGCGCTGCTCTACCAGGGCCTCCTGATCGGGCTGTTCATCAACGGCATCGCCCGCTGGGGCTTCGACCCCGTGCTGGAAACGCCCGCGGCCCTTCAGGGAGACGCACAAAAGGGATCTCTCCTCCCGACCATCCCCCAGCCCGTCATATACATCGGGGAGGGTCCGCACAGCCCCTCCAACATCACCTTCACTTGGAACCAGCCGCCGAGCAACATCTACGACGGCATCAGCATTCTTGTTAATGACGTAGAGCGCTTCCGGGGCTATTTCGACGACATCATCGACCGACAAGACAGCTTTATTTGGTCTAGAAACGGCACCCTCGGGCTGCCCGAGTACTTTAGATTTGCATACATGCTAGGAAGCTCGAGCGGGGATTATACAAAGGCCGGCATCTGGTCGGCCGAAGGCGAGTGGACGCGGATGAAGGCCGGGCCGTCCCGCGTCAAGGCCAGGGACGCCCAGGAGCACATAGTCCGACGATGATTTTTTTTCCCTTGTTGCGTCTTTTTTTGATGTTTGTTTATATTGGATTCCTCGAGCTTTGCATTGTGGTTTGATATATATATATATATCCATATCTATATATGTCGTAGGTTGTATAGAAGCAGTCTCTGGATAAATGACAGATTACATGATATGATTGATTCTGCTTTTCTGATGCTTGTCACGAATCATGGAGTTTTAGTGGATCCTCCGGCGCCGGGACAATGCTCCGCTCCGTGAATGCCTTGGTGAGATGCCGCTTTAGATTTCACCGGCATCTTGACCTTGGATCATACAGCTTGAACAATACATACCGAGTGAAATTATCAAGAATGAGAAAACGCCAACCTCGGGTCACTTGAACGAATATTCAGCTTTCAACTTTCATCTCGCCGGCAGTCTTTGTGAAACAACCACTCCCCACTACCTCAATTCTCAACCCCAGCAACCACCACAGCAAAAAACCACCATCAAACACCAAAACAGAAAACAGACACTCAGAAAACCCTCTCATCATCATCATCATCATCCCCCATCAATGCCTCCCAGAATCCCCACAGAAGCAGACTTCTCCCCCCTCTCCCCCATCCTCCCCCACAAACTCCATTTCCCCTCCCCGCCCGAATCAACAACCTCCATCCTCATCCTCCTCCACGGCCTCGGCGACCACGAACTCCCCTTTGCCACCTTCGCCCGCAACATGTCCCTCCCCGGCGTCCTCGCCATCTCCGTCCGCGGCACATCCCCGCTCCCGGCCGCCTTCGCCGGGGACCAGCAGCAGCATTTCCACTGGGGCGATGACCTGAGCGTCGACACTAACACGGGCGAACTGGACCCGGACCCGGGCTTCGACAAGGCTTCGCGGCTGGTCATGCAGAAGCTGGTTAAAGACACGCTGATTGACCGGTGCGGATGGGAGATGAACGATGTTCTGTTTTTCGGCTTCGGACAGGGCGCGTCTTTGGCGTTGGGATTGGCGTCAAGGTTACGAAGTGTAGAACGCATAATCGACGTCTCGGATGGCGATGAGACGACGAGGAACAAGTTTGGAAAGACGTGCAAAGGCGTCGTTTCGATTGGTGGACCGCTGCCGCAGTCCATGGTTCCCTCGTTGAGCAGCCGCGAAAAGAGCGATACTCCGGTGCTGGTGTGCCAGCTGAGTGAGGATGAGGCGGACGCTGTGAAGAAAGAGTTTAAGGATGTCAGGGTCGTGAATTGGAAGAGAAGGGAAGTGGCTATGCCGAGGGACAGAGACGAAATGTTTCCCATTATGAAATTCATCGCGGACCAACTCAACAAGGGCTTCAGATAGAGGGGGATGAAAGCTTAAGAGAGAGAAAAAAACAACAATGAGAACCATCTCAAACATGTAATGTGACGTCTTCTTGAATGACCTGTCCATTGGACAATTGATCTAAAAGGGTATCTTTCTACTCATCGTCTCATCAACCCCCCCCTTTCTCTACCAATGCTGATATCCCATCATCTCCTGTTTCTGCTATGGCCCGCCTGCAGCATATCTGCCAAAATGTCCCACTTCGCAGACTGAGTATCGCTCGAGGCCCTCGCAGCACCCTTCAGCCCCGAGCAAATGAAGCTCAAATGCCCATCAAAGTCGGCCTTGATCTCTTCCAACACTTGTATATAAGCCTCGGCGTCGAGTCCATCCTCTCTTACCACGCCCTCGCTGCTTTCATCCTCCTGCCTAAACAAGTGAGACGGCTCAGACCCATCCCTTGCAGCTTTCCCCTCTCTGGCCAGTTCCAGCTGAATGGCGAGATCCAAGATGTCGAGGATGCGCCCCCGAATCAGCTTCATCTTACTTCCGAGACAGGCTTGTTCAATCATTTGCTCTAGGTACGTGGCGTGGACCGAAATCATCGAATCAACATCCTCAGCCGCCATGAGCTCACGTCGCATTCCCCGCTCATTGGGTTCCAGAACAAGCGTTGCCAGGTATGATTGAAGAGTCGTGCAAAACCACAGCAGATTTCTACGAGCGGTGTAGAACAAAGCACGCTCGTCCCAGTTTTCGTCATCGGTCGTGTGGTTGTCGAGGATCTTGGGTTTGTGGAGGATGTGAATAGCTCGTCGCAGCTGCAGTAGCAGCGTGAAGATGGATTGATAGTTGCCCATGCTCTCTTCGGAGACAACAATCTGGACTGGCCACGCAAGCCTGTAGTCGATCTTGAGATACGGCAGAGCGGCTCTCATCGAGCCTCGGGCATCTGTCACCGTCATGCGGGTGCCCTGAACGCTGACGCTCACAGATAGGCGGCTTATATCAACGAGCGGCATAAAGGCATCTTGGGCAGTTCCCGCAAGAGCAAACCGGTCATACCAGACTGGGTTCAGGTTTTCCAGCTTGTCGAACAGGTGGTCCGTAAAAGATGCCGTGGCAAACCCGTCCGACATGAGATACAGCGCTTGGAGTGCATCCAGTGACGAAGAGAGCTCGCATGTCTCGAAGAGCGCATCCTTCAGGGTAGTAGAAGTTTTTCGGTACTTGCTCTGGATCCATCGGTTGAAAGCCGCGCCAAAGAGGTCTGGGAACGTAGCCAGACCGAGGCCCTCCGGGCAGACATGCTCAAAGTCCAAGGACGGCTCCTCGACGATGGAAGAGTTACCCGGGTCGTATTTACCCAGGAGCCGCAACACGACAATGTTCTTTCCCGCGTTATATATCCGATGAGCGGCAGGCTTAAGAAACTTTGGAGCGTGCAGCGTGCCCTCTGCCGTTTGGCGGAGCTTGAATCGACACTGCCATATGTTGCTCATGGGCACTTTGGTCGGGCTTTCAAAGATGAAGAAGATTTCGTTTTCTGATGAGATGCGCCCTTCGTCCATCCAATGCCGAATCGGGCGAATGTAAACTTGAAAACACTCGAGAAAGATCCGGGCCAGAAACTCGTACGTGGACATGTCATCCTTTAGCTGGGCCAGTGTGGTTTCGTCGTACAGGAGTTCAAGATACCGGAACGTGTCCGACCTAGACGTTTCCTGAATCTGGGCGATGATGTTGGACAGCACAAGCAGGGGCTGTAGCCAAGACGCGATTTCGCCGTGGACAGACAATAGGGTGAACATGACGTCGGACGTGGGAGCAGCAAAGCGAGCTTCGATCTGCGAGAGCTTGGCATCGAACTCTCGAAGCCGCTTTGCAATGCAGTCTTGAAACGCCTGGAGATGCGGAATGGCCTGCGGGTGGCTAACGAACCTCCGAAGTAGTAGGATGCGCCAGCCGGACTCTGCAATGGTGTGTATCACAGACTTGTACGTCTCCCAAGCGACGTGTTGCATGTGGAAGTTTGGTTCCGGCAAGCCAGTATTTTCGTTGAAAAGGGTGGTTTTCAACCCTTGCAGCATGGAGAGGATTTCCCTGACAATGTGCGTCTCTGAAATGGAAATCTTCTGAACGGTCCCAATGTCGTCCTTCTGAGGCACCTCGGTCCGCCATTTCTGTGCCGACTGAAGAGCCTTTAGTAACTCTGTGTCCTCTGGTTGGATGATGCAGTCAGTGGCGGTTCTCCCCTTTTTGTGCAGGCTAAGATCTGTGTCGTAAGGGTGATATAGCGGCACCTCGATGAGGGTTTCGTCGTCCGGCTCTTCTTGGACAACTTCGTCTTCTGAATCGCGCCCGTAATCGATCGACTGCCACAGATTCTCATCCTCAGCCCAGCCATCCTCCCGAGCAACATCCTCCCAGCTAAAGGTTTCTGCCTGCTCCTCCTCACGCAGTCGTACGGCGTCTAGATCACTAAGCTTTGTTTTGAAGGTCGGTTGATCGGATAATCCTAGAAGCAGAGCCAATATCTCTGGGTGCCACCTGGTGGCATGTTCTTCCAGCCTATCCAGGCTATCGCGGAACTCGTCGGCCAGGTCATCTCGGTTGTTAACGCGGAAGCGCTCTTCCAGCCCGTCGAGGGTGTGCCAGACGTCGAATTGGTTGATGCGGAGGTATGCCTGCGACTTGATTTTCTGCAGCGTGGCATCGTAAAGGATTTTGTATCGCCTGGTTCGTGTCTTGCTGGGAATGCCCGTGGCAGCTTCGATGAGCTCCTCAGTGAGGGCTCCAAGTTGTGCGGCGTAGGCCATTGCCAACCGTTGGCATCTTTAGCAGCAGTGGCGGCCAACCGGAGCTGATGGAGACGCACAATCGAGGGCCATGCAGGAGTTGGATATGGATGTTCGAGATATTTAGAGGCGAGTTTGGATGGAAGCTTCAAGCTGTTGCATGTGCTGAAGCCAGTGGTTTGGCTCAGGTATGTTAGTGCACGACAACTGCACTTAACGGGCCCCCCTCTAGCGCGTCTCCAGCGCGTCTGTGGGGGGGAGCATCAACTAATTGACGGAACTGAACCTCTTATCGGCAGGGCAATTTTCTAGCGTCTGGCGGCATAAAGCAACAAGCGCCTGGCCCCCTTTCAATTGCTGGCGATGCTCGAATAGCGACATTCACAGAGGGAGACTGGATGCCCGGCCACATCGGATAGGCCGTCGCCACCAATCTGCTCAAGACCAACCCAATCCTCATCGCTCTTCATTCCGGCACCATAAACGAGATCCCATGGCCAATTAATCCAGCAGCCTTGTCATCGGGCATCTCGCAACCATCGTCCCCCCTCCATTCGCCCCTCGACATCATGGCTATTGCCCGGCCAGTTCGAGCCCTGGGCACACTCGCCCTCGTGCTGTGGTGCTTCTTCCTCTATCAACTTCTCAAGCCTTCGTCTGGATACAACAGCCCGGGCGATCGGTACATTAACTTTGAGCGCGACCCCAACTTGGATCGTAAGTAGCTGGCAGCCGGGGTGGCGGGATCAAGAGGAGGAAAAGCAAATGAAGCTGTATTTGTTGACACATCTGCCCGCTGTATAGCCACCGGCGAACCCGCGGGAACTCTCGTGCGAACCTCTGCGAAATATGCGCCCGATGCCAAAGACACCGACCGAGTCAGCGCCACGCTGCTAGCTCTTGTCCGCAACGAAGAGGTGGACGACATGGTGGCATCCATGGTCGATCTCGAGCGGACGTGGAACAGCAAGTTCAACTACCCCTGGACCTTTTTCAACGACAAGCCCTTCTCGGAAGAGTTCAAGAAGAAGACAAGCGCCGCGACCAACGCCACGTGCAACTACGGTATGATATGATGCCTGCTTGTCCCGGCTCTAGCAATGGTCGTCATCGCAGAACTAACAAGCAGCCAATATCACACAGAGCTCATCCCCAAGGAACACTGGGACGCGCCCTCATGGATCGACCCCGACATCTTTGAGGAATCAGCCGCCGTGCTTAAGAAGAACGGCGTCCAGTACGCCAACATGATGTCCTACCACCAGATGTGTCGCTGGAACAGCGGCATGTTCTACAAGCATCCCGCCCTCAAGGACGTCCGCTACTACTGGCGCGTCGAGCCCAAGGTCCATTTCTTCTGCGACGTCGACTACGACGTCTTCCGCTACATGCAGGACAACAACAAGACGTACGGCTTCACAATCACCCTCTACGACGACCCGCACACGCTGCCCACCCTCTGGCCCCAGACGGCCAAGTTCCTCGCCGACCACCCGAGCTACCTGCACGAGCACAGCGCCATCAAGTGGGTTGTCGATGACATCCGGCGGCCGCAGCACAACAGAGAGGCCCAGGGCTTCTCCACCTGCCACTTCTGGAGCAACTTTGAGGTTGCTGACATGGAGTTCTGGAGGAGCAAGGCTTACGAGGACTATTTCGAGCACCTCGACCGTGCGGGAGGCTTCTTCTACGAGCGATGGGGCGATGCACCCGTTCACAGCATTGCCCTGGGTCTGTTTGAAGATTCTAGCAAAATCCACTGGTTCGTTTATTACCTCGCAAGGAGTCAGTCGTCAGCTGGATTGGTTATTTTTACTCACTCTATCGATTTTTTGCAGGTTCCGTGACATTGGCTACCAGCACATCCCCTTCTTCAACTGCCCCAACTCTCCCAAATGCAAGGGCTGCGTCACTGGCCGACTAACGGATGGTGAGCCGTTCCTCCACCGAGAAGATTGCCGTCCCAACTGGTTCAAATATGCCGGTATGGGCTGAGAAAAGGTTCTCCATGCCAGGGAGGATGAGACATGAGACTTCAATCCCGGCCTACTAACAATCACCTACTTACACGTACTCCGTACAAGCGGTAACTCCACGCTGTATCGGGAAATACAAGACATGAAAGATTCTCTTTTCATGATATTGCCATGGCTCTATCATGCAGAGTACTGTGGTGGAGGCCAGACTTCCACCCACCCTTGGTCACAGTTATTGTTGGGCGCCGGTATGGCTGGCTATAGTATATTTATGGCTACTTTGTGTATACTTGATACTTGGAGAACAACTACATCATGATCCGCAGTGTAACATCTTAGGGAAGACGAAATAAACGAACAAATTCCAATTGAAAAATCGTAACAATTACCAACCCCGTAGTTGTCATCGCATGTGTCGTATTACGCTATAATGCCCCAAAGACCGTCACCACTCCAGACGTTCCTCCCACACAAAACTGGTCTCCCCAGCCTCCGTCCCGCCATGCCATACAGCTGATGACATTGTTCCGTACTTTGGGCTTGCCGTCTTTGCCAATCAACTTTTTCGCCTCGTGGCCTTGAGGCCCCCACGGCACCGTCACCTTGGCCACCACCTTGCCCGAGAGCAGATCCCACGCCCAAAGCCTGCCCGAGCCGCTAGCATCTGTCTCGCCCGCCATTTCGTCTCCAGCTACCACGTACTTCTCCCTGCCGCCCAACAGCGACTGCACTCGCAGATCCTCGTTCTTCCACAGCGGGTCGGCGTACGCCCGGAGACACGTGCCGTTGTCACGATCCATCAGCCTCAGCTTGCTGTCCAGCGAGCCCACGAGCATCGCCTTGCCATCTTTCGTAACGTCCAAGCTGACCACGCTTGCGCCAACGACATCCGTAGTACACGCTCCCATGCGCACATCGTAGCTCCTCACCCTCCCATCCACACTCCCCGCGATGACCTCGGGCCCCCTCACCACCAAGCTCGTCACCGAATCCTTGGCCTCGCTCAACACTTGTATCGGCTTGTAGCTGGTGCTGCGCACATCCCACAGCCGCACCGTCGTGTCAAACCCGCCGCTGACCACCAGCGAGTCTCCCGCACCCGCAAAGCTCACGCAGTTGATCCGGGCCGAGTGGCCCTGCGCGTTGCCCCCAAACCTCCTCGTCGTCACCGCCCTGCTCACGTCCCACAAGAATACCGCCCTGTCGCCGCCCCCCGACACGAAGCTCTCATTGTCAGACGCGACGGCAAGGCTCAAAACCTCATACCCATGCGCAGCATACGTCTGAATCAGCCGTCCTTGCGGCACAGCTGGCTTCGCGCTGGGACGGATCTCAAGGACAGACGTGCTGGGGAAAGGGTTGTAGAGCCGGATTGAACGATCCGCCGACCCGGTGAGGATATAATTCCCAGGGGAAGCCGAATAAGCTACGGCATGAACGGCGCCTAGAGAATGTGAGATTAGTATTTAAAAGATTCCCAGTCCGAGGTGAATGAGAGCGAAAAAGAAAAAAACGAACCATTGGAGCCTAGGAGATGCGCCACGGGCTTATCTGGGAACGTCATTTCGTAAAGCACAACGGCTCATCACATCATGTTTCTGCAGCGGCGTTTGCTTGAAAGAACCACAATCTCAATATGAGAGGATGCTGAATCAAGAGCATCAAGTTTGAATAAGAGAAACAAGACGGGCTCTTCTTAGAATGACATTGTGATGGCCCCTTCCTTGCTCCGTTTCTTCCTTTTTTTTTCTTTGAGAAGAAAGAAATGAAAAGAGTAAAATGCTTCTTTTCTTGCTAAAACGAAAGCCAAACCGTGAATAAGCAAATTCACTGGGGCAAAAAGTCAGAAGCGATTCCTGATATTCGATGCATCTACCAGAGGATTTAAGTTGCGAGAGAGTTTGGTAGTTGACTGGCATATATTTAGAATGCATCACATGATGCGACACGTGACTCATCCAACATCTGAGTCCAATGTCTTTTTTGCTCCTGTTGCTTAAATGACAAGAGATGAAAAGCTATCTCATATATACATATATACATACATACATCAACGTTGCGCGTCATCCTGTTTTTGTAGACTCCCAATCAATAAGGATACAGATTCGCTATCAAGGCCCCCTTGACACATCGAATGCCCAAACTCCTCATCCCAAGTCATCCGATTCAAGTTGCCCTGATCTTGATGCCTCCTGAAATGCCCAAACGAGCAGCGATCTAAAAACGCTAAACCATGCATGACACGTTAAAATATTCCTAATTCCAAAGGCACAAGCCGATATTCAAAAGAAGAGGAAAAGAAGACGAAACACAAAAGGAAATATATATATATTAGGGGTTGGAGACCCTAGGTGGACGAGGATTTGATTTATTCAAGCCCGACATAAATCACGTCCATGTCCTTTGGGAATGTTTGCTCAATGGGATCTAGAATCTGCCAGTGGTTGAGCTCCTTTTCCTTTGTATCTTCCGACAGAGGGAGCAGCCGATAGCCTTGAATGGGACTCGGGGGCCGTGATCCCAACTCGCGAATCCGATTCAACTTTTGTAGACGTCGGTCAATGGCTAGACGGTCCTTTGAAGAGGCCTCCCAGATATTCTTCGTCCTGTCAACGGCGGACTTGGCAATTAGAACTCGCTCAATCACGTCCCCCAGAACAGTCATGGGCCCAGTTGCGGTCAAAACATCGACGGCTTCTGTGACCGCAACAGCCATCGCAGGAGGAGGAATCGTAAGCAATGCGGACCTGACTCGCAAAATACGGTCCAGACTGTTTAGCATCTCAATGACCCTGCCTGCGTGCTCTCGGCATTCGGCCGAATGTCCCAATTGGACATCCTTAGGCAGTTGGCCGGCTCCATGACGATGTCGGTTCAACTCAATCATAGTATGATGATAAAGAAAGTGCATACTGAGGAAAGAGCCGGTGCTTCTGGTAAAAGCAGCCGCCTCAAGATTTGCACCCCCAAATGCCAGGCGAGGGGGTAGAGAAGTAAACCAATTCTTGGCTCTCGTAATGAGATTTTGAAGCTTTGCAGTCTCTGTTTCGGTAGACGTTCGTCTAAGTGCCATCCTGTAGATGGCTGCTTGGCAATCCGACCAAATGTGCACCATTTCAATATAATATCCAGTGACACCGGCGTCGGACGACCGCTCATCGGGTTTGGCAAGGCCACCATATGGGTCGAAAATGCGCGCATGAGACTCGACTTGCTTCTCGAAACAATGAAGATCAGTGGGGAGTTGTGTGTAGATGTCTTCCGCGTTGACCATTACCGGTCGCTCTGGGAACAGCCCACTGAGCCTCTCCAGAATA
Source organism: Trichoderma aggressivum f. europaeum (assembly GCF_033847375.1). Classification (NCBI taxonomy): domain Eukaryota; kingdom Fungi; phylum Ascomycota; class Sordariomycetes; order Hypocreales; family Hypocreaceae; genus Trichoderma; species Trichoderma aggressivum. The sequence goes on from NW_026946394.1 coordinate 379,961, forward strand.
AATAGAGACCAGAGAGTCCTCCTGCGTGCCTCAGCATAGCCAGTCCTGTTGAGCCCCAGAGGATACACAGCCATCACCGACTCCCTAGAGTGATCCAGTTCCAAGCTCAACTGCAGGCATGCAGCACTAGCAGCTGCAGAAGAGATCAACTCATCGGCTTCTCGAGTTCGACAGGTCGAAATATAGTATACGGCAAGAAGGATCCTGCTCTGTACCAGCTGCAGGCACTGCAGCCCCGTCATCTTTTGCGCATAGTGTGCCACCTGTGCATACTCGAAAGCAATCTGCTTAGGATCACCGCAGAGCGCAGAGCCAACTGCCAGAGTACTGTACAAAAGCATCAAATCCTCGGGATTTTTTTGGCCACGAGAGGAGACGACCCAGCGCTGGAAGGCTTCTTCGGGAAGAAATTGGAGGATCATGGTATTATCAACGTTGGCGAAGAATCTGGTTAAAGCGTTCGTGATCAAGTCAGGTGTCGAGGCATAAGGATCCGTCCTCCAAGCACGACCAAGAACCTCATCGGGAATTAATGGTGGCTGAGGGGGTGGCTGTTCAGTGATTCGCGGTTTAGAATAATCCATCCGAGCATTGAAGGGAGCGGGTGGTTCGCCGTTGGGGATGTATGCCTCGGGGCCAAGTTTGAGTCGTTTGCTGTATCCACGGTCTGGAGAAGCGGGCCGCATTCCGGCTCGGGGTGATCCGGGAGAGCTTACATCACTGATCGAACGCCGTAGGTCGCCGGTTTCAAGCTGTCGACCGTCATCGAGCTCGGCCGGAGACGTCGATGGCGAAGTGTTATTGCCCCCTCTGGGTCTAGTAGGTATTGTAAGCGATGCTCCGAGGAGGTGGCTGTATCTGTGATTTTCTTGGACTTACGCATTCTTAAACTTGCAAACACGGCCAAATTTCTCGCACTGGACGCATCGTGGATAGTCCGGGTCACACTTGATCTTCTTCTCCCTGCAAGTCACGCATGCAATGGCCAGCCGCTTGCGAGGCTTGCCCGCCTTTGTCACGCCCCAGTGAGCGTTCACCGCCTCGCCGTCAATCACTGTTTTACAGTGACTTCCGTCGTCGTAGAAATAGCACATGCCCTCGCCGGGCACCTCTGCTGCCCGCACAAATCTCGGAAGAAAATGCGTGCCGGTCCAGATTTTCGGGCCCAAGCCATCCTTTGAAACTGCAATCTCAGAAGTGACTGCAGCAACTGAAGTCGAGGGTGTGTTTGTGTCCGAGCTGTGCACTTGGCTAAGTCGCCGTTCAGAGTAATCCTGGGACGGGTCTTTGGGTCCGGGATATTGAGGTCTCAGCTGGTCCTGAGGCTGTAAATACTCATGTCTGCTATCCTCACGGTAGGCGGACCATTTCCGGGGTAATTCGGGTTCGTAGCGGGCATCAGAACCCCTGTGGCCAAGGCTTGGGTATTCGGGCGAATGCGACACAGGAATGGAAGATGTCGTAGCATGAGTTGGCTGTCTCTCGGGGTAGTTGTATCCAAATTCGTATGGGTTTCTCGATGGCGGCTGAGAAGGTGAAATAGCTTGTGGGAAATAGGAGCTCAGCAAGTTCCCACTGGAAGAGAGTCGTGGCCTGTCCAAGGGAGAAGGCGAAGGGTAAATCCCAGGGCGTTCCGTGTGTGGCGAGTTGAGGGGTCGCATAGATGACGGCGGACCAAAGAGGCTGCTTAAAGAAGGAAGCTGCTGTCCAGCAGTCGGAGTTCCAACCGATTCCTGTCGACCTCGGGCCCCGTCTGTATTGCCCTCAGCAGACATATCGACGGAGGCCTTGCCATAGCGTGACATGGAAGCAGCAGCGACAGGAACTGAAGCACGAGGGCCCCAGGCAGCTTGTTCTTCTAGAGGCGATGACCTTGAGGAAAACGACGTTGCGCTTGGGCTTACAAGTTCGGGGGGAGTATCCGGCGGGGGGGCTCGATGCAAAGATTCTAGAGCTGGTAGTCCACCCATTGAGGAGAATTTATCACTGTCTTTTTAGGAACCAGTAGCTGCTAAAATTGCATGTCCAAGGAAGACGTGAGGTTAGAAAGAAAGAAGAGCGCCTAACGACGAAAGGAGCGGCCAACAGATATTAAAATCTTCAACCGGGCTGTCCGCGAGCTGAAAAGGGAAGAGGAAGTTTGCGTGCGAGTGGCGGAGCCTTGAGGGCCCAACGACTGGTGAAATGCCCAAAAATAGGATTGCTGGTCAAGTGAGTAAGGTGAATCAAATCCGACTTGTAAGTGATCAGGTGGGTGGCGTCTTCTATGACACTTCTTCCAGCCAGGGAATCGAGACGGAAAGGGCCATGAAGAAATCAGATGCGAGTGGGCAGGTCTCAATCTTTTAGAAGAAGGTCGATATCAACAGCCCAGCGGTAACTACCGACTTGTTGAATCTGGGGGAGAAGATGGGGAAGATGCGGGCGAAGAGGCGACGGAGGAGGGTATCAGTGGCTTTTGAGATTTAAGCCACCACTGCCCACAAAAAAGAGTCCCAAGGAACAGGCAAGGTTGGAAGGAGGAGCTAGCAGGGTCCAGTCAAGTGAACGGCAGAAAAGGAACAGATACACCGAAGCAACCCCAAACGAGACCAACAAGGGCAGTTACCAATGAGCCGGACACGGCTGAGGCCTGTAATGGACGGAATTCGTCCAAAAAGCCTAGACGAGCGCACGCCTATGGTGCTGCCGGGTGGATACAAAGCAAATAACTACATATCTACCTAGGTAGTTAGCTGGGTCGTTGGTCGGTATCAGTCTTGAGTCAAAAGTGACCGGAGAGGGGGGGGTCCAATGGCCCAGGAAGCCCCAAAAGGACCATTCGATAGTGCCGCTCCGGACCTGAACTTATGGATATGGAGCGTCGCAACCCACCTTGCCACACGTGCGTGGTGATCCACTTGTGCTGTTGTTGCCGCGGCCCTACAGACCGGGACCATGGGTGCAGATTTGTCCAGGAGGATGGAGCCCATACGAGGGTATAATCTGATATAGCGCATCGTTGGCTCTGCTAGCAGTGAACGGACCCGTCGTCGTCATGCCATCATGGGGGGCTTCCTGGGGGTCAGAGCCGTAATGATATGCTCAGGTGCTGGTGGCCCATGACAGCAGCGTGGAAGGCCTAGGGCCTGGCTGCCTGGCTAGCATCATCACCAAAGGACATAAGCCTCACGCAGCTGCCCTGACCTGACGGATGGGGAGATGCCAGCAGCAACGTCTCACAGCATAAGCCGCTCGCTCGCCGGCGCTGTCCAACAACTGCCACGGCCTGCGCTGTACTTGTACGAGTACTCGTACTGCGCTGCGCTCCGCTGGCTGCACTGCCGGAAGGAGGATCCCGCGACTCTTTACGGCGTAATTGAGAGAAATGACTAGGCTGGATTTCGTCGGTCTGGCATCGGTACTCGGACGAGAATTACAGTACAAGTATGCCTCTGCGCATCTGGCAAGGAGATTTGGCGACTGTGGCTGGCGTCCGTACGAGGGCCAAGACCAGCTCGGCCCAGGGAAGATGCGGTCTTGATACTCAATGGGGGTATCCTGGTCGCGCGCTAGATGGATTGATGGCTGGCCGGGGCCATGACGAAGCGGCGTGGTTCGCGCAGCAAAGAAGCAGCAGAACACAGGCGCGCGCGCACGGAAACAGATTGCGTCCACACCACAAGTTTGCCGTGGCTGGGAGGGTGTGCGCACAGCACTGGATGAAGCGACGCAAGTCAGCCGCACCGCACACACCCTTCCAGTGGCGGCGTGTCTTGTCTGTCACTCCCGCAGCCTGAGGAAATTGAAATTCCAGGAGGCAACGCAACGAAGCGACAGCAGACGGACGGGAGATGGACGGAGTATTGCGGAGATAGAGGCGTCGGTGGGAGATGCAAAAGGGCACATGGTGGAATGTCACAGTGTCGAGGCTCAGGAGCCGAATCACCTCAATTTAAAATCTCTTGAAATAATATTGATGCTGTGCGCTTCTTTTTAGCCGAAAAGAAGAGGGTGGCAGGAGATCAACTGCCTCCAACCTGCAACATGCGGAGTACTTGTATGAGTACTCGTGCTGTACAGCTGCGGAGTGTACTGTAGCATGTACAGTACCTGCCTAGACAAAGTCTGACACAGACTGGGCGCTGGCCGTCGCACAATTTAGACGTTGAATCGAGGTGCTCTGCAGGTCCCTACATGTTTCCTACAGGTTCCCACGGGTACATCATGCCAAAGGTGGCAGGAGCAGCAGGCAGCACAGACTTCCATGTGCTGGAAATGGATGGCATGACATGCGCATTGTTCAATACTGGCAAGTGCCGGGACAGACACCTGGGAAGTCACGAACTACCTAGGTCAGGTAAGGCCACAGAAGCTAAAAAAAAAAACTAACAGAGGGAAAAAAAAAAAGTGATTGACGAGAGCCGATCTCACTCACCTCACTCGTGTGTCAAGTACGAGTACGCGTAATTCCATCCCCTCGTACATCTCGTACTTGGACCACTAACCGGCGAATCGTCCACGGACGCTTTTCTCGATATCCACAACATTACAAATCGATAGCCCTCAAGACGCTTTGTTGGTTGGTGCTGGGGCTACGCCCACCCCCCACGGCCGCTGCAACTGTGCCACTGCCCCCTTACAGCCCGGCAGATCGAGGATTCGATGGGCCAAGAGGCTCAAAACACACTCTTGGTTTGCCGCCGGCATGTGCAGCGGCATCGACGAAGGCGTCCTGCCTGAACCACGGCACGCATTAATTCCGCACATACAAGCATCGAGGCCGCACGGGGCACCCGCCCATCTCACATTTCACAAGCCGGTGCGATTGCCTACGGTACGGTGATGCCATGGCATGGCTCTCATACTTGTAGCAGTTCCCCCATGCTAACGCGGTGGTGTGCACTAGGTACAAGTACTGTACAGCTTCGCGTGCGCGCACGCACGTACTCGCACGAGTACGCCGAGTACCTGTCCTTGGAAAAAAAAAACAGGCTCTCTGTTGCATCGCAAGACCCCGAGGCTGCTCCCTGCATGGCGACTCCATTGCTCGTTGCCTTCTTCGGTTGCAAGTGCAGAACATCCAGCAGCAGCAGCAGCAAGGAAGCCCGTGGGATTGTTGGCTCTCCCATGATGTCTGCCTAAAAATAATTGCAAGAGACTCGTTGGCCGAAGTTCAAACACCACCGTTCTGTATGTTGGTTGTTGAAAATCACTTTGGTTGCGTTTGTTGGCTGCTTGGTACTTCTGAGGCCCGCGTGTACAAGAGCCGGGCTGAGACAACCAAAAGTCCCATGATTTGCGGGCCTCTGCCCGTACATGTACAAGCGTTCCCTGCTTCTCGCAACAGCGACCTAGGGTCACATTGCGACAAGGGTCCCCGAATTTAAAGGCTCAGGGATCTCTCGACAGGGTCTTCGGCGCACTAAAAAGGATGAGCTCGGCAAGCATTCCGACCTTCTGGGGTTGGTTATTATTGGAACCGTGGTCGCAGTGGTGTAACCATGTGGGTGGGAACGACTGCAGATTATCCCCTACAGTGGTGCGCCATGGATCAGCGCATCCGAAACATTTCAAGTGAGATATTGAACTGATTTCCCGATCAATGGTCGTGGATGATTGATCCAAGCTCATGTGGGCTATGGCCGTTCGCTGATCACCGTCCGACAATCACATCAGAAACGTGCAGAGGCCCTCGATCGTGACTCCTAGGCATCCAGAAGGTGCTGCTTTGCGGTTTTTTTTTTTTTTTCGCTCTCTTGATGGGGACTACAGGTGCAAACTACTTACTACTTGCAGCCCGGTGCACTCTCTGTTTTTGTACAGGTATGCTTGTTTGGCCTCGCATGCACCAAGAAGAGCTTCACAAGCTAGCCGGCCGTGAGATAGCAGGGGATCGGCTGACAATCCCACCTGCTTCATCCCATAGAAGGTTAATTAATCAACAATTATCCCGAGCACACGACGACCGGGGTTGCCTCGTTGCTTTTACCTTCCTTGGCATGTGGGTGGAGACCAACGGAAGCAATAAGGGTACAGCACAGGACAACTTGGTTGAGCAAGCAAAGGCTCTCGTGAGATGGTGTGGATGCTGCGTGGCGAGCCTGGGTTTCGTTTGTCGGCAGTCCAAAAGATTCGCTATGGCCTGTGCACGCAGCTTACCGCTCCAGAGCAAAACAGACATTCGGTCACATTCAACGGAAGAGCAAGCACAAACCGCTCGTGCCCGTGTTTTCAACAAGTGGTTAGAGTACGAGGAGAGCGACAAATCCGCCGCAGCCCTTTTCGGGGACACCTCATGCCCAGATTTGGCCCGATGCATGGGGCCATGTAGGATTTTGTCCACAGCCTCGGCCAATGCTACTCATCTGGAGTAGTACAGACAATGTCCTTGTTTACACACACAAGAGTACTGCGAGTACACCGTACTCGTAGAGGCGTTGATGTTTCATTTCCACCCGCTGTTCTGTTGGTTCGAACAACGCCGCTTCGCTGGGCACGTTATGCGTATGATGTGTGTATCATATGATAGCAAGAGAGGGGACGGGAAAAGACTTCGAGCCCAAAGCAGCATAACATGCTAACAGCACTTCTCTGCACCTCGCAATGGGCGGGCCTACTGCGAGAAAGGCCGTGTTCCAGCAATGGAGGTGGCCTCTCAATCGTCATTTGACGGTTCGTCGGCGATCTTCTGGATCTTCTGCAGGCACTCTAGACAGTGCGGCCCTAGCGGAGTGCCCTGTGTCTCCCGTCGTCGTCGTTGTCCTTGTCCTTTGTCACTGCCGGGTTCAATAGCGCTGATGAATCCGGTACTCTATTCGTCTGGTCTGCAAAGGCAAATCCACCTCTTGTGCGAGCGAGCTCGTCACACCAAGACGATCGATGCTACCTTATCTGTCCAGGCGAACGAATGTTCCATGCTTGTCAGTGTGCCAAGGGCGGTACAGCAATTCAATGAGCGATGGCGGTCCGGTCTCTAGGCTACGCCATATTCCTTTGTGAGAAATAGCTCCGTTATTTGCTTTATCCGACAGAGCCATTTCATGGCGCTATGCAAACAAAGCAGCAGGTGGAATTCTGCCAAGACGAGGTACCACACCAGACTGCCAACGCAACAAGGACATAGGCCTATGGAGCAGGACGTATATGATGGCATGTTGTATCATCTCTCAGCCGCATGTGTGGGATACGAGCGGGAAAATTGCGTATGATCCCAGAACTCTTGTACAAGTAGCTTCACGTCTGGCTTCCACACAAAGAACTCGAGCGCCGGGGCACATGTTCATTACATTAGCAGGGTGCTGCTTGCTATGCAGATCCGCACACACACGCTCCTTCGCACAACACGGCAGAGAATCTCAAGAGAGTCTCTCATTCTCAGCTCCGCCGAGCTATCATTTCGCTCTGACAAACTTGCAGCAGACCAAGGGGTGGCTCGTGCATACAGCTACGGCATTTCATGGACGCTTGAGCACTGCCGGAGTCGGAGCGACAAGCGACCGAGCCTCCGTCGGAATTCCACGCTGTCTATGGAGTATCTTGCAGTTGACTAGAACTTTGGTGGCTCAATTGGGCTCTCTCGTCTTAACTGCACGAGTACCAAAAGATCGCACTCCCCCCTAAACCACGTTTTATATCGTTCCATCCACTAACTTCAGCCAAACAAGATGCATGGCTCTCATAGCGCCACGCCGCCGCTCCTCCAAGCACAATGCAACAAACTCCCGTGATTGCATCATACGGCTTTACGAGACTGATCAGCATCCACTTAGATGTTCGTCGGCATTCATCGTAAAGACATGGAGGAATTTTACGGCGTTTGCCGCGGGGCAGAAACTCGCCTCACTATCAGCGCTATTCGCATTTCTTTTTGTTCCGCATACTTGGCACGCGTAGCGCAAAGAACAGCCGTCGCTGATGATACAGTGCTGTGCTAGACACCGTTAGATCGCAAGAATCGTCACTACCAAAGATTGTAAGAGAAAATAGCGCAAGGCGGGTCGCTAACGAGCACCGGCGAACACCAACTCAGACATTTAACTCCACAGCAAGGCCCTGCGGATAATTTTGGGATTTCACCCCCCCCCCCCCAAGTCCGGGGGCTAGATCGCCACGCCATCGAGGAGCACGGGCTTTGACCCCAGCATGGAAGCGCTGGAATATTCTTTTCATCAAAGGGGCATTTATCAGTCGGGAGCATCCAGAACTGATACTGTGCGCCGGTGCGTAATCTTAAGGCATGGCGGTACCCCGGACCGCGAATGAGAGAACATTCGAGCAGTACTCGCTCACAAAACACATCTGAGGGATGTTCTGGACGGTCATGGTGGCCAATTACGAATTTGGACACACGACAATAGCTGGTACACCCAACATGCATGTTGACATTCTGCCAGGAGTTTGGACCAAACCCAAGGACAGTACGAAATGCCCTGTCGCGTGTGATTGTAAGCAACGCAACCAATCTCAGCTAGATATGCAAATCACCCAGCTCGTCACACTGAGCACTCGGCCGCTTAGCCCTTATCATTCTGTAGTGTTTTTTACGGAGCATAAAGCACAAAGTTCGCCGAATGTGCCGGGCTACTAATGCTGTACATCACCGAGAGCTGGACGGTGCCGTCCCCCCCTCGGAGCAACGGGTCAACCACACCAGCGTGCCTGGATCCGCTCTTTGACCTTGCAAATGAGAATGACGAGCGGGCATGATCGAGAATTGCTAACGAGTACGAAATATCTGACACAGGATTTTGCCGGATGCAGGCCTTGTACTGCATACGAGGGACGAAATACATCGTACGAAGCACAAGAACCCCTGCACGTTCACACAGCTGCCGGCACCTGGAGCTGCTTTGATAGCACTTACTAAACACGCCTGTCTGTACCCCAGAGCCCACTTCGCCGTTCGGTTTGCCCGCGAAAGTCCGCGGCTGTTGCATGGGAGCCCCGGCTCCCAATTGCCTGAACAAGCACCATCTCCGGATCAGCCATGCAACGCTAATCACGGTATACCTAGTGAGAACCAACCAGCTCGGCCGAGTCTTTCATCAACGTCGTCACATCTCGCGGCCCCTACCACAGGTATCACGACTAGTAATAGTGCTACTAATGTTACCTGTCTTCCGTCCGTTGGTGCAGCATTACTCACTACCGCAGAAGTTGCGTTCCAGGGGCAGGAGTGTACCTAGGTACTCGTATACGAGTACAGGCAGAATCTGTTCAATCTGGAGAAGCGAGATTCTCTGTTTCCACAAAGTACTAATGTTAGTTATTCGATACTCTCAGTTTGGTTCTGCAAACGGTTTGCCCTTTCAATAACTACTTGGTAATAGAGTGTTTCAGCTAACAACTTGGGATCGAGAGCACTCTATACGGCAACAGTAGCGGTGCCATTCTACAAACTGACATTCTCAATTACGAAGTAAGAATATTGATTGTTGCTAGTACACATATTCAGGGTCCATGACAGATGAAAATCTGGGTCGCTTGTTGGCGGTGCATGGCTGACAAGTTCCCCTTCTGTCATGGATGCACAGTAAGACCGGCGAAGACTTAGCCGGCATAACCCTTGACGCTCAGATCTGACACTACAATAGAACTACTACGTGCAGAATTCCAGCCTCTTCTGCTTATCCTTGAAATGGACTCAGTGCTGACCGGCCCATGTAAGCAGGAGCATCAATCTATTAATTTTTAGCGCGTCCCGCGACTTCTCACGCACCAGGACTATTGAGTCTTCTATTTTGAATCACCGAATCTAAAGAAGCAAAAAAGAAGGGTCTGGGAAAGGCCATCTAAGAATACAAACGAACTACTGCTGCTGCTGTTACGACTGCTAATCTCAAACATGAACTGTTGGCTATTCATCCCGTCACGGATGGACCAGCCCATACGAGTACTCGTACATGACAATTTTCTCACCGTAGGACTTCTGGGTGTAACGTGTCTTTGGTTTGCAACTCTATCTTCTTCTTTTTTTTCAGCCGCTACTCGTTGTCAGGGATCGCCAAAAATCACGGACTATTCTTCTACTGTACTCCGTACGCAAAAAGGAGTACATGTACGGCTGAGTTTCAAGCCACACAGGGCCGGCAGCGGCCTTCGCAACCTCGCATTGTGGCAAAGATGGGTGACCGACCCTTTTCGCCGTCTTTCGGTCCCGACGGAGAAGCGAAGTCCAAAAAGGCTCGGCACTAATGATGATTCGGGATTAGCCTGTTGTTCAGCCGGCACAATTGACTAATTTGCTGGGATCACAGCCTGCTGTCATGTGTAGAATCCCGACTGTGTCCGAAGCTGGCAAGGTTATACGCCAGGACAACTTTACATTGCGTGAGCACACAATGGGAGCTTCAGACGCGAATCACGATTCAGGGAACTCATCTGCCGGCATGCCTCCCCCATCCATGCTCTTACTCCAAAGCAGTTATGCCGTGACAGTTAATGCACTCAGATGCCGCCAGGTTTTACGATTGGCAAATTCAATGTCGAGTAATGCAATAAACTTGACCGGCAAAATTCTGAGTCATTAGTTGGTCGACTAGTCATGTTCGACAACTGCCGTTATTTTGTCATTGATTACGGCGAGTGCCAGCATACTCCCTGGTGGTGGTGGTAGCATCGACTTGACAAATAGAGAGTCATTGCTCCAAATGAAGGGCCACCAACGTCGGATCAAGTTGAGTAAATTTCTGAGGTTGTATGAGAACTGCAAAGCAACAGTACAATCTACCAATTTTCTGTGTTCCAGCGGCAAATACGACCTGCGGCAATAGTGCGTTCAGCTATGCAGCAGCCCGAACTTACAGTATGCGGAATATCATCCGCTGTCTTCTACAAGCAAGGGAACCCACCCGAAGAGGACATCGGCGTTGCAACCTTGTTTCCTTGATCTGAATGAATGGCTCGTATGCCGGCTATATCACTGGCACACTCTCAGTGCATCCGGCGCAATTCGTTTGAGCGTAACCCGCACAGGGCACTCGATGCAAGTGTGACGCTGAGCATGTACGAGTACTGCTAGGTATCCCCTCGATACGCATTGCCATCCGGCGGCATATCCCCCTTTTTCCAAATGGTCCTTGCACCCGGGCAAAGACAGGAGCCGAGCTCACAGCTCGAATATGCCGGGAGATCGGGTGGCTTCCCGTGTGTACGGTGACAAGAGTGGATGATACGGCACGAGCAGCAAGGACCAAAGTAAAGGCACGTCACATACGGAGCACAGCCATACCTACGCAGAACCTTTCGGCCGGCACAGCTGTTGCAATACCATTTAGGGGGAACGTGACAATTTTTCCCCCGTGTTCAAGCGAGGACCGCAGTCAACGCAATCTTACAAGGCTCGGATGCCGGATCAGTGGAAACCCTAGAATCGGTCACTTGGAGACAAGTCTCTTGTCATTTTTAATCAAACTCAAGGCGCTTCTGGCCCAGTAACTGCCGGGGATTATCACTGAAAGTGGAAATCCTGCGTGTGGATCAGAGGCGGCCAAAGCAATACTCGTACTTGGACGTGTAAGACACTGATCGCCATTCATGCAACAAGTGAACAATTCCCGGAGACGGACTCCAACTATGCATCCGCAAGTTTCTGCCAACGGGGCTGTGCGACAGGTACGTCACAGCTGCCGGAACGAATGTCAGATGAAACAAGGTGCCGTACGGCCTTCGGGAGTTAATCTGTACTCGTATTCCAGCCTCGCTCCATCACCAATGCCGGCCGGCTGCCAGAAGATGAGTTCGGGGCCATTTTACTTTCCTCGGAATATACCTACTCCTCTGCCCATCGTGGTGCAATGCTCCAATCGGCACGGCAAATAGCAATAAATGCAGCTGTCAACGCAGATGGTGTGACGAGTATGAAGTCAGCGCCGCAGTTGTGGTGTATACCGACTGCGCAAAGTTGCCTAAACAAGCATTCGCGGAGCACAGTACGGAGCAACACGGAATCGGCAGCCAAACTGAAATCAAGTGCACGGGCAATGCTACAGTCACTCTTGCCGGACTGGACAAGGAATGATTTACCTGCACGGACCCGAGACAGGAGAAGCCTAGCGGCCGCGCACCTTGCTGTGCCATGTGAAATTCGAATTTGGCTGAGAAATAAGCTCTTCAAGCTTTGGTCCCGATCTCGTACGAGCACGGAAAGCAAGACGCCAAGCGCGCTAGGCCAGGCTCTGGGATACCTTTGTCTCAGAAAGATTGGCTTTTCCAGCCGCTTTGATGCCGCCTCAATATCGAAATATCACACGGAGTCGCACCTGAAATGCCGCCGTGCAGCGCAGGTACCTGCTCGTACGAGCACATGGATGGAGAAAGGAGTCGACCGCCGGTCCAGATCAAACAACCAGATACAGTGCAGTACCTACCTACTTGTACATACCAGTTGCTTGTATGTACTGTATGTAGCTGCAGTCGTCGGGTTATTCTGCCCTTGCAGGCCGCGGAACTTGGTGTAATGATCCCAGACGGATTTCCCCTTTGGTCTCGACTTGCATGGCTGCGCCTGAGTGCCCACCTTCAAAGACACCCCCATCACGGGTAGTCGTTCTGTACCGAGCGAACCGCCCTGCTGGAGTCTTTTTTTACTCCGGAATTCGGGGAAATCACAAGCTGGTATGGGCGGGCCTTTGAAATTCGCAAGCAACTCCCCGGCCATCATGCCTAGCGGAACATGCGTCCGGCGCAGCTAGGTACTAGGAGCTGACGCAAAGGGAAGATTTGCGAGATAAGAAACAGAACATCCACTCTTTGCGAGCGGCAACCCGAAGAATGACAAAGCGTGTATGTAATAGTTATTACAAGCTGCCCTTGGCAAAGGAGCAGGCCAAAGAAAGGTGCCATGTGCCGCTACAGTGCACCCCAGTCCAGAATAAGCATCTACTTCGGCACTTTCCAGCGCAAGTGCCGTTCTTTGGGATGGTTGAGGGCCATGACTGGGTTAGCCGACACATGACGGCTTTCCTTGCCAGAAGCAAGCCTGCGACAGATGCTCCAAAAGCCAACACGAGACGATTGGGGGGGGGGGGGGGGGGGGG